>NC_091284.1:234579579-234922519 GCF_032444005.1 Ranitomeya imitator
CCTGGTATTCATAGTGCCCATCCCTGGTATTAAAAGCCATCTTCCATTCGTCCCCCTCATGGATGAGAATCAGGTTGTATGCACCTCGCAGATCTAATTTATTAAATACCTTTGCTCCCCGTAGCCTATCAAAAAGCTCAGATATCAGGGGTAGTGGGTACTTATTCTTAACAGTGATGGCGTTAAGACCCCTATAGTCTATGCATGGGCACAGTTCTCCACTCTTCTTCTGTACGAAGAAGAATCCAGCCCCTGCAGGTGACACTGACTTCCTAATGAATCCTCTTGCCAGATTCTCTCGGATATACTGTGACATTGCCTCCATCTCCGGGAGGGATAACGAATAGACTCGACCCCGGGGAGGCTCAGCACCAGGTAAGAGGTTAATAGGACAGTCATAGGGGCGGTGAGGCAGAAGAGTCTCCGCAGCCCTTTTGGAGAACACGTCCACATAGGGCCAATATTGCTTGGGGAGAGAGGATAAATCTGCGAGTACCTCAGTTGTAACAACCTGAATGCTTTCCCTCTGACATCTAGCCCCACAAGATTCACCCCATCCTAAAATTCTGCCTGTGGACCACTCGATATGAGGAGTGTGACGGGGTGTACGGCAGAGCAAGAAGGGACAACAGGCCGAGGGATGATTCAACAGATTTATTATCAAGAACGCTGGAACAACACATGCAGGTAGATCTACAGAGTCCACAATTAGTCCAACAGAACAGGTTCGGGGGCACCTCCCGATAATCCTTGTGCCAGGTAACAAAGCAATAGTCCACAATTAGTCCAACAGAACAGGTTCGGGGGCACCTCCCGATAATCCTTGTGCCAGGTAACAAAGCAATAGTCCACAATTAGTCCAAGGGATCCCAAAACAATCTCACGAACGACGAGATATGTCCTCAGCTCAAGTCTCGCCCCGTTCGCTTCCGCAGTCACAGATGGACATGGGGTCTTGCCTCAGCTAAGAATCCCCACTCCTTCTCCTTCAAGGATCAACTCACATCTGATCTCAAAATAAGAATGGATTGTCTGAGCTCCTGGGATCCGCCCATGAAGGGGGGTAGGGGTCACACCTTCTATTCAATGGTTGGGTCCACCAGAAGATTCTAGACTGGTGGGCTCCAGGCAGTCTATGTAATATGTACATTTGACTAGCCACCTGCTGTGAGGAAGAATGGCTATTCCTCCACTAGTGATGTTGACAAAGCTTAATTACATTATAGCTCAGGGCTACAAGTATTGGGGGAAGTAGACAGGTTAGTTACATGCACCCCATGACATTGCAAAATGTGCAGTAAATACAACGAAAGGGAAGTCGCATCACATCATGACATATTATACAAAATACAGGACAGGGAAAAAGTACATATCATGACAATCCCTTCCCCTCCCAATTTGTGTACGTACCAGGGACCTCTACAGGTCGCTGGTTAAGTACACACAGGCAGAGCGTAACTTACATGTGGCTTCATGCAGCCACGAATTGGCATCGTAGCTCTCCCACATCATTGCCCAGGAGAACATCTGCAGGCAGACCACCCATCACCCCAACCACACATCGCCTGACCCTAAAACCAAAGTTCAGATCCACAGTGGCTGTGGGAATAGTCCTCCATTGTCCACCAGCCAGTTCAATGACAATCCCAGGTCCTCGATGGATTGCCTCAGGCCGAACCACTCGGGGATCAGCCAGTGTGAGGAAAGCCCCTGAGTCACAAAATCCAATAAGTCTGTCCATCCAGCACGACCTCCTGCAAGTGCTTACCTCGATGAGCAGAAGTCGTCATAGCTGCAGGTCGCACACCATAAACTCCTAGTGGTGCAACATGGGTGGGTGAGGCACTAGGCCAGTCCTCACGTAGTGGTGACACGTCGTCCTCCATGGCACTTGGGTGTACATAATTAATAATACGACTGGGTACAGGATTAATCCTCATTTGAACAGCTGGGCAGGAGGCTTGCAGATGCCCCGGCTGTCCACATCGATAACATCTCTGCTGGGTCTCACTCCATCCAAGGCATCCTCTTGGGCGAGGGGTAAGGGAACCTGGAGGCCGGCTCCCACCTGAAGGTGCTGTAGGGGTTTGAGGACGACTTCTCCATGAGCTGGCTGGGCATGAGGCCTGCAGATGCCCCAGATGCCCACAACCATAACACTTGCGCTCTGCTACTTCTTCTCCTCGTCGTATTCCAGAAAACGCAGTAGAAGCAACTGGAGGCACATTTACACGCGTATCAGCATGAGGTAGTGGCTTAGAGGAACGGGGAACAATGGGGACAGAAGAACAGGGGGCCACCGGTGTTGTGGAGCTGGTAGGCCTCCCTCCATCCTCCAACAGAACCCTCCACTGAGGCTTGATGGTGAGAGCCTCAACAGCTAGAGCTGCAGCTTCCTCCACAGTGGCTGGTCTCCTCTCACGCACCCATTCCCGGATCTCAGCAGGGCACTTGAAGTAAAACTGCTCTTTTAGGATAACCTGGAGGAAGGTCTCCCAGGGTAAGGCCTCCTCTGCCTCCAGCCAGCGATGACATATTTGTTTGAGTCTGTGGGCATACATCTTGAAAGACACTTCCTCATCACAGGCTAAAGTACGGAACTGAGTCCTGTAAGTGTCTGGGGTAACAGCATAATGTTCTAGAATAGTCCATTTAATCTCCGCATACTCACAGTTCCCCCGAGGGTCCATAGTTCTATAGGCTGCGGCAGCTCCACCCTCTAAGAGCCCCACCAGATGTCGGACTCGCTCCCTTTCCGGGACTTCCATTAATCGACACTGATGCTCAAAGTCCTGGAAGAAGCCCTCAATGTCGCCTGCAGCCTCATTAAAGGGCTTGAAGTCTTTGCGGGACACTCTGGGGAGTTCCCTCATGGTGGGTGCTGGGGTTAGAGTCTGTCTGGAGCTTCTAGCTGCTTCCAAAGCGATCTGCCTCTCCAGCAATGCCATCTCCTGAGCTCTGTCCTCGGCTCTGTGAATGGCCTCCCTCTCCCTCTCCTCGGCTCTGTGAATGGCCTCCCTCTCCTCGGCTCTGTGAATGGCCTCCCTCTCCTGAGCTCTGTGAATGGCCTCCCTCTTATCGTCCATGGTGGCCTCTTCTCCCAGCAATGCCAACTCCTCCTCGTACCACACAACCCACTGACTTTTTTGGGTATTTACCTCCGGCTGCAGTCTTTCCTCCATTTGCTGTGAGGGTCCTTCCTCAGCGTCATCTTGCAGGCGAACTCCTTCCAAAGCCTCAATAAGCTGCTCCTTGGAGAGTCCCTTAAAACGGACTCCTACTTCACAGGCCTTTGATTGTAGGCTCCCCAAAGTCCAGTTCTTGTACTCTGCGGTGTTGGTTCCCGATGTTGGGCCATTGTCCTCCATTCCTTCTGCTCTGATCCCACCGCTGCCACCAGTTTGTGACGGGGTGTACGGCAGAGCAAGAAGGGACAACAGGCCGAGGGATGATTCAACAGATTTATTATCAAGAACACTGGAACAACACATGCAGGTAGATCTACAGAGTCCACAATTAGTCCAACAGAACAGGTTCGGGGGCACCTCCCGATAATCCTTGTGCCAGGTAACAAAGCAATAGTCCACAATTAGTCCAACAGAACAGGTTCGGGGGCACCTCCCGATAATCCTTGTGCCAGGTAACAAAGCAATAGTCCACAATTAGTCCAAGGGATCCCAAAACAATCTCACGAACGACGAGATATGTCCTCAGCTCAAGTCTCGCCCCGTTCGCTTCCGCAGTCACAGATGGACATGGGGTCTTGCCTCAGCTAAGAATCCCCACTCCTTCTCCTTCAAGGATCAACTCACATCTGATCTCAAAATAAGAATTGATTGTCTGAGCTCCTGGGATCCGCCCATGAAGGGGGGTAGGGGTCACACCTTCTATTCAATGGTTGGGTCCACCAGAAGATTCTAGACTGGTGGGCTCCAGGCAGTCTATGTAATATGTACATTTGACTAGCCACCTGCTGTGAGGAAGAATGGCTATTCCTCCACTAGTGATGTTGACAAAGCTTAATTACATTATAGCTCAGGGCTACAAGTATTGGGGGAAGTAGACAGGTTAGTTACATGCACCCCATGACATTGCAAAATGTGCAGTAAATACAACGAAAGGGAAGTCGCATCACATCATGACA
This sequence comes from Ranitomeya imitator, assembly GCF_032444005.1. NCBI lineage: Eukaryota > Metazoa > Chordata > Amphibia > Anura > Dendrobatidae > Ranitomeya > Ranitomeya imitator. The sequence goes on from NC_091284.1 coordinate 234,583,724, forward strand.
TATTATACAAAATACAGGACAGGGAAAAAAGTACATATCATGACAGAGAGTGATACCATAGCCAAGGCATCCCTAACAGGATCTCATCAATTCCCTCAGAAATGACGAGCAAAGATATAATCTCCTGATGAGATGGCGACAAGGACAGAGTGAAAGGGATGGTCTGGTGTGTTATCTGTGAGGGCAGTGTCGACCCATTCACCACTCGTACAGTTACTGTTTGAGCTAGCATTACCAGGGGTATTGCGTGATGTTGGGTGAAGGCAGAAGACATAAAATTGCCCACCGCCCCAGAATCCACGCAGAGCTCTACCGAGTGAGTGAATGAGCCTATTGTAATTGTCCCCTTAAACGACAATTTGGAGGCAAACGTCGCCGTGTCTAGTGTACCTCCACCTACTACCACTAGACGCTGACGTTTCCTCGACCGCTGGGGACATCTGGTGGCAAGATGTCCTGACTGCTGGCAAACATGACAAACCAGGAGTGCACGAGCGGTCCGGGATTTAGATCCCGCTCGTGACACTTCCATGGCCTCATGTGACTCAGGGGCCTGGACTGGAGATTCAAAAGGTTTGGCGAAGGTGGGAGCCAGCCAAAACCTCTGCCTACACTGGGCTCGCTCTAACCTCCGCTTGTGAAAATGGAGGTCAATACGAGTGGACACTGCTATTAACCACTCCAGTGTGGCAAGAATCTCCCTAGTGACCAGGGCGTCCTTCACGTGGTCAGCCAGACCCCTCCAAAATATCGGAATAAGGGCTTTATCCGACCACTCCAGCTCAGATGCTAGAGTGTAAAAGTGGACGGCAAAATGGCTGACCAAGGATGAGCCCTGAGTCAATGCCAACAGTTGGAGTGCCGTATCATGGGTGACATGAGGTCCTAAAAAGACCTGTTTTAGAGTGCTCAGGAACAACGAAACACTCTGCACCACATGACGCCATGCTCCCACAGAGGCGTAGCCCACTCCAATTCCCTGTCTGACAGGAGAGACACAATAAACCCCACCTTAGCCCACTCTGTGGGGAAACGAGAGGCCAGAAGCTCGAGATGTATAGAGCACTGACTCACGAAACCCTTACAAGACTTACTATCATCAGAAACTTTTTCTAGCAGCGGGAGGCTAGATAGAGTCGGAACAGGGGTGGCAGTGGACAAGGTTGCTGCAGCCACACTAGCAGCCTGAACAGCAACTGCGGTTACATCCAAAGCTGAGGTTGTGCGCTCGAGAGCCCCCAACCTACCCTCCAGCTGCTGGATGTACCGCAAGGATTACTAGCCAGACCTTGGCGCTAATGTAATGTCAGGGCAAGCGGTATGCACCAAATTATAAGAGAGATGGTATAGGTGCGTTCGCAGCCCGGGGTCCACCGTGCAGAGATGGAACCTGCTGCTGAGTAATGACGGACTATATGGCGGTACATTGTGGATACACACACGGGTTAACTTCACTCAGTGTGAAGGAAGCAAACCCTGTTGCCTCACAGGGCCATGGTACCGCACCAAGAGTGCAAGCAAGGTATCTCAGAACTCTATCCCAAGACACAGGATTAGAGTACGTTCAGACCACTTGCGCTCGACACCGCAACTGGGGTGACAGTGGAACTGAAAATATAGCTTAAATGCACCAGAGTGCATGCTGTGCCGCTCTGGCGGACCCCACTAACCACCCAGACTTGGGATAGAAAAGCGCTCTAATAGCACACGGCGCTACACTGGCGGTCACAGCAATTAGACGCTGTTTAGTGTGTTTAATGCTGATAGCTCAACCGTGCGCTAGATAGCAGACATCCACCTTACACGAGCAGTCATACACAAGGGAGGGGATGATTAAAGAACTACTTGCACTCATCAACACACACATTTTCAAATGTACACTAGTGCATGGCCGAGCGGCCATGTGAACCTTTTATAGCGGAAGTGGTGCAAGACCTTCCAGATGGACCAATAGGAGCCGCAACAGGACCTGAGCATGTGACCCCCGACCTCCAATGGGAGGTCATCCTGTGGGCATGCTCAATATGGGAAAAGCAGGACTTAGTCCCAGAAAGACCTGCTCACTGCTGAACATTGCTGGCTACAAGGACAGAGCCTGGAAGGGCAGTAGTAACCAGTCGTCTAGTATCAGCCTGAGCTAGATGCTGGGACCGATGTCTCCGCTGAACAGACTCTACTGCGGCTGGAGAAGAATGGGAGACCGCAGCGGAAATGGTTCGAGATTCCCCCTGTGCAGAGGCGGGAACTTGACACCTAACACACATCTATATAATTTCCTTGGGGGTCTAGTTTCTAAAATGGGGTCACTTTTGGGGGGTTTCCACTGTTTAGGCACATCAGGGGTGCTCTAAACGCGACATGGCGTCCGATCTCAATTCCAGCCAATTTTGTGTAGAAAAAAATCAAACAGCGCTCCTTCCTTTCCGAGCGCTGCCATATGCCCAAACAGTGGTTCCCCCCCACATATGTGGTATCAACGTACTCAGGACAAATTGCACAATCACTTTTGGGGTCCAGTTACCTTTGGGAAAGTTAAAATTGGGGGTGAAAAGATCATTTTTGTGGAAAAAATATGATTTTTTAATTTTACGGCTCTACGTTATAAACTTCTGTGAAAACACATCTAGATTGGTTCCTTGGGGAGGTTTAGTTTCCAAAATGGGGTCAATTGTGGGGGATTTCCAATGATTAGGCACATCAGGGGCTCTCCAAATGCAACATGGCTTTAATCTCAATTCCAGCCAATTTTGCCATGAAAAAGTCAAACAGAGCTCCTTCCCTTCTGAGCTCTACTATGCGCCCAAACAGTGGTTCCCCCCACATATGTCATATCAGCATTCTCAGGAAAAATTCAAAATTGGAAAATTGCTAAATTTTCTAAATTATTGCCAAATTTCAATTTTTTTCAAAGATAAACGCAAGGCATATCAAAGAAATTTTACCACTATCGTGAAGTACAATATGTCATGAGAAAACAATGTCAGAATCACCGGGATCCGTTGAAGCTTCCAGAGTTCGAAACTCATAAAGGGACAGTGGTCAGAATTGTAAAAATTGGCCTAGTCATTAACATGCAAACCAACTTTGAGGGTAAAGGGTTTAAGTGAATGTATCAAACAATCAAAATAGATTAAACACAAAGTATTTGGTCATGTGATGCTATCACTATTTTTTGGAGGTAAAAAAAGGTGAAATCTAAATGGATTATTAATATTCCCATTGACCCATATATTTGACCCTCGACAGCTCAATCATTGAAGGAATGTCAGAGGTATCAGAGGCAGAATGAGAGCAAGTCCAGGTAATGACTCCACTGCAGTATCATTGGGAGTATCTAAAGGCTGATAATGAGAGTTCCCTGGGAAAGCAGAAAATATAAATTAAGATCTGGATTATTGTTTAGGCCAGAAATCTAAATTTTATAGGGACACTCTTAATTGAACCTAGAGTTATTAATTTACTCATTCCAAGTATTCATATTTCTACAGCATCACATTTATGTGCTGTACAATAAAAATATATCCAGTTATAAATTACCTTTATTTTTAAGCTTGTGGGGGAAGAGAGGCAGATATCATAAATACCCTCTTACTATTAACATGTCAATATATAGCATGAATATTTTATAAATATATTTATATTGTTCTGTTCGGAAAAATGTGAAACTGATTTTGAATAGGAATGTTCTACAGCACTCGGCAGAGGCAGCTACATATTGAATGGACCCGTGTTTTGAAGCTACATTCAAATGTTTTCATCCAGCCACCGTCGGAGCAAATAACAGCTGATCGGCGTGGCTGCCAGTTGTCAGACCCTTTCCAATCTCATATTGATGACCTATCCTATTGTAATCAACATGTGGTGAAAAGAGAACCCCTTTAGAATAAATTCATCTTTATAAGTAGTTACCAAGTCTATTATTTTTGTGCTTTTTTGCCAGTATTACAGACTGACAAAAGTAAGATGTCTTCTATACAAACCACTCAATGGAACTTCATCAGGATCATGTTATGTTCAACCCTTGCTGCTACAATTTACAGTAAGTCAGAATATATATATATATATATATATATATACTTCAGAAAAAATAACATGTCACTCCTCTTTATGTTTCGGTGCCTGAAGCAGGGGTTACCAATCCCTTATCATACAATTTGAAAAAAATGTTCCGGCACTCTAAATATTTATGCTTAATCAAAAGAAATTTTTATTGAAGATACATATTCCAGAAATTCGTTGTAACGTTTCGGTCATAACATTGACCTTTGTCAGACAAGGATATATCAAACGTGCATAATCATGTGTGCAGTCCTACTGTGAGGACTGCACACATGATTATGCACGTTTGATATATCCTTGTCTGACGAAGGTCAATGTTATGACTGAAACGTTACAACGAATTTCTGGAATATGTATCTTCCATAAAAAAATTATTTTGATTAAGCATAAATATTTAGAGTGGCGGAACATTTTTTTCAAAATATAGATACAGCTCTGGCAAAAATTAAGAGACCACCACATCAAAACCCTGTCATGGGCAGCCCAATCTCCAGACCTGAACCCCATAGAAAACCTCTGGAATGTAATCAAGAGGATGATGGATAGTCACAAGCCATCAAACAAAGAAGAACTGCTTACATTTTTGTGCCAGAAGCAGTGTGAAAGACTGGTGGAAAGCATGCCAAGACGCATGAAAGCTGTGATTAAAAATCATGGTTATTCCACAAAATATTGATTTCTGAACTCTTCCTTCCTTCGCATTATTTGAGGTCTGAAAGCACTATTTTGTTTTTAAATTTTGACCATTTCTGCATTTCAGAAAAAAATTATTGCTTGGAAATTTGGAGACATGTTGTCAGAAGTTTATAGAATAAAAGAACAATTTACATTTTACTCAAAAATATACCTATCAAGAGAAAAATCAGACAAACTGAACATTTTGCAGTTGTCTCTTAATTTTTGCCAGAGCTGTATATATATTTAGATTTATATCTATAGTGTATCTACTTAATCACATTCTCTTTTGTACTTGACAGTTATCGTGATGTATAGAAATTGTGTTGTTACTAAATACTAATTGTCTTGGGGACTATGATATATGAAATGTAAAGTATAATATATCTAAGCACAAATACATTGATAATGAAATAAAATTATATAAGTTATAGTAAAACAGTGAGGTCATTTAAGAGTCAGGTTTTTGCTCCCTCTACAGTGGGAGAACAAAGTTTCCATGTACCGTAAATCACGAAATCACAATATTGAAATTGGTAAAATAAGAGACATGATAATATTTGATACCTTTAGCTCAGATCTTTTTGTTATCCAACACTGGCCTAAAGACATTAATCAACCTTAAATTTTATGTGCACCTTCACATAGAATTTTTTATTTTTGTTGTTCATTTGCTTCCGAAATTCATACTTTCCAAATAGTATCCAGACTGTGCTGCAGAGTGTCTGTAAGTCAGTAGCTCAGTGCTTTGTAAAGATGTAACATATCAGTCAATGTTCCCACTCCTGGTTTTTGGCTCTTGGTTCTTTCCATCTCTTCTCAGTGTTAGAGATAGCATCATGAAGGGGAAGTGGAATGTCCACAGATCCCAAGAGGGGTTAGAGGGAAAGTAGCTACAGTCCTAGGGAGTCCAAAGCTAACAGAAGCAATGGAGGAAAGCACATGGAGAATAAATGAGCTCAGGCTAGAAGATGTGCTGATATACTATGTATACGTTACTGAAGACAGTAGCACCCTGGATACACACAAATTTCACATCCAGCATATACTGCTTTAAGGGACACTCCTAAATTGCTAAAAATTAAAGTTTGAATCTGGCTGAACACTGCATATGAGAAGGTGTGAAAACAAATGAAGGAATACAAATTGCAGTATGAAACTTTTATTTTATTAACTAAAGGTTATCACTAATTCAGTGGGTATTCAGACCCCTTTAAATTGCCACTCTTTGTTTCATTGCAGCCATTTGGTAAATTCAAAAGAAGCTCCTTTTTTCACATTAATGTACACTCTGCACCCAATCTTGACTGAAAAAAAAACAGAAATGTAAACATTTTTGCAAATTAAATAAAAAAAGAAAAACTAAAATATCACATGGTCATAAGAATTCAGACCCTTTGCTCAGACACTCATATTTAAGTCACATGCTGTCTATTTCCTTGTGATCCTCCTTGAGATGGTTCTACTTCTTCATTGAAGTCCAGCTGTGTTTAATTAACCGTATAGGATTTGATTTGGAAAGGCATACACCTGTCTATATAAGACCTCATAGCTCGCAGTGTATGTCAGACTAAATGAGAATTATGAGGTCAAAGGAACTGGCCAAGGGGCTCAGAGAGAGAATTGTGGCAAGGCACACATCTGGTCAAGGTTACAAAAAAAAATTCTACAGTACACAAGGTTCCTAAGAGCACAATGGCCTCCATAATCCTTAAATGGAAGAAGTTTGGGACAACCAGAAGTCTTCCTAGACCCGGCCGTCCAGCAGCACTAAGCAATTGTGGGAGAAGAGCCTTGGTGAGACAGGTAAAGAAGAATCCCAAGATCACTGTGGCTGAGCTCCAGAGATGCAGTAGGGAGATGGGAGAAAGTTCCACAAAGTCACCTATCACTGCAGCCCTCCACCACCTGGGCCTTTATGGCAGAGTAGCCCAACAGAAGCCTCTCCTCAGTGTAAGACATATGAAAGCCCGCATAGAGTTTGCTAAAAAAAACACATGAAATACTCCCAGACTATGAAAAATAAGATTCTCTGGTCTGATCAGATGAAGACAGACCTTTTTGGTGATAATTCTAAGAGGTATGTGTGGAAAAAACCAGGCACTACTCATCACCTGCTCAATACAATCCCAACAGGGAAACATATTGGTGGCAGCATCATGCTGTGGGGTGTTTTTCAGCTGCAGGGATAGGACGACTGGTTGTCATTGAAGGAAACATGAATGCGGCCAAGTACAGAGAAATCCTGGATGAAAACCTCTTCCAGAGTGCTCTGGACCTCAGGCTTGGCCGAGCGTTCACCTTCCAACAAGACAATGACCTTAAGCACACAGCTAAATTAACAAAGGAGTGGCTTTAGAACAACTCTGTGACCATTCTTGACTGGCCCAGCCAGAGCCCTGACCTAAACCTAATTGAGCGTCTCTGGAGAGACCTGAAAATGGCTGTCCACCAACGTTCACCATCCAACCTGACGGAAATGGAGAGGATCCGCAAGGAAGAATGGCAGAGGATCCCCAAATCCAGGTGTGAAAAACTTGTTGCATCATTCCCAAGAAGACCCATGGCTGTACTAGCTCAAAAGGGTGCTTCTACTCAATACTGAGCAAAGGGTCTGAATACATATGACCATGTGATAATTCAGTTTTTCATTTTTAATAAATTTGCATAAATTACTACATTTCTGTTTTTTTCAGTCAAGATGGGGTGAAGAGCATATATTAATGAGAAAAAAATAAACGTTTTTAGATTTACCAAATGGCTGCAATGAAACAAAGAGTGAAAAATTTAAAGGGGTCTGAATACTTTCCATACCCATTGTATATGTAGAATATATTTTTCCATTTCAAAGGCCATAGATTTTTAAGAAAGAACTATTAAAGTGTTTTTTTTCCCAAATTGACTACATTTATCACCTTCTGGGGGCTCCACTGATTAGGAGGTAGTTCTAGTAAATCTTGTCTTTGTCGTGCTCGAAAATTATGTTCAAGTCCCCGCAGGTGCATGTCTCGTGGCTGTTCGACAGCTGCAACACATGCAAGGATTGCCTGTTAGACAATCCCTGAATGGGTTGCAACTGTTTACAGCCGCGAGACATGCAGACACAGGGACTCGAACATACTTTTCGAGCACGCCAAAGACACTCGGTCAGTATCTGGTCATGCTCAGGTGCTCATCACTAGAATAAGCCTAATAACACACTGAGCTATTAGGGAATGCGAGAACAGGTTGTATTTTGTATTATACAGGAAGAAAAAGATTTTTCCACAACCAGAAGCAGAACAGTAACAATGCAGTGACATGACAAGAATCAGCATAACTAATTATATGGCAAACATGTCACAGAAAAATGCGGTAGCACTCACCGATCCTGGAGTGATAATAGTCCTTTATTCAAGCATGTGAGACAACATCTTCACAGCTCGGGGGTGTGCAAAATTATAAGGGTGAGCAGGAATCGACGATTGCCGTTTCGCGCTAAGTGTAGCGCTTCTACGGGTCAATGTCTGTTGGGAAGTAACCCTGGAAGAAATAGGTAAGTGCATACAGACTCCTCCCACCCCACATTCCAATCAGACACCAATAAAGTACATCATGCATATACATTAAAAACATTTAAAAACAAAACCGGCAACTCTGACCGGGCAGAAGCACTGAATCCTTATTTTCCTCATCTAACTCTGACATCAAAATTCATTCATAAAAAGAAAAATATGCAAGAATGGAATAAACAGTAAGTTGTGGGTGATTACAGGTGCATTCGCCACATACTCCAGCGGGTCCAATGACGTGCTAGAAACTACCTTGCGCATGGGAAATATGGGGTATATATATAATAATAATAAAGATAATCGCCAGAGCCACCGACTCGCCATCGCCAGAGCCGCCGCCTCGCCCCTACCTTCTGTCTCTTCCCCACTATCCCATAGAATCTAAGTCCGCAAGGACAGGGTCCTCTCCCCTCTGAAGCCAGTCTGTCAATGTAAACCTGCTTTCTGTAATCGATATCTATAACCCTGTATGTAACTCCTTTCTCATGTACAGAACCATGGAATTAATGGTGCTATATAAATAAATAATAATAATACTAACCAGGCTAGGGGTTCATAGGAAGATAGACATATCAATTCTATCATTGAGACCAGCCGGACCTGTCGCCTGTGTCCGTATAATCCACCTGGCCTCCTGCCTTAATAATAACTTATGTAAATCCCCTCCCTGCACCGGTAATACCACCCTCTCTATTCCCGCAAATGTCAAGACCTCTGGGTTTCCTGCATGCACCTCCCTGACATGGCTAATCAACCTCGGTACTCCTTTACCTGATAGAATCGACTTGAAATGTTCCCTGAATCGGATGTACACCTTACGTGTTGTTTTGCCTATGTAGTATCTTTTGCACGGACAAAAAACTACGTATACCACGTAGTCGGTCTTACAGGAAATGAATTGTTGAACAGTATGTGTTATAGGACCAATATTTAATGCCCGCCTGGGGACATGATATTTACAATACTGACAGTGTCCGCAACAGTAATTGCCCTTGAGGGCTGCTTGCTGTAACCAGGTGGTTTTCTGCTTCATGATGCGATTACGAACTAAGACATCCCTAATACGTGTGCTGCGTCTATTTGAGATCAACGGCCACCCAGCCAACCTGCCTGCTAGATCCTTATCCCTCTCCAGAACATGCCAATGTTTCCTAATGGTAGTTCTTATCTCCTGATCCATAGGACCATACTGGAAACAAAAGGCAAACTGCTGTCCCACCATATTACCTTCTTTCCCCATACAATCCTGAGAATGATTATTTCCACGCTCCAATGTTGTCTGCAACAATGCATCTGGGTAGCCCCTACTGTGAAGCCTATGACATAATTCCCTCGACTGTTGTTCGAAACCCTTTCGTGTGTTATTAACCCACCGTGTTCTTAACAATTGACTATAAGGTAAAGACCTCTTAGTGTGACCAGGGTGGAAGCTATTAAAATGTAGTACCGAATTGGTGGCAGTGGGTTTGTGGTAAATAGATGTACATACTTCCCCCTCCTGAATCGCTACCAACATATCCAAGAATTCTAAATTGGAGCCCCCAAAATTGAACGTAAAAGACATCCCCATAGTTTTGGTGCCATTGAGGTACCCTACAAATTGTGCAAACTCCTTCTCTGTACCGTCCCACACTAGAAATACATCATCCACATATCTCAGATAAAGCTTGATGTGTTTGAGAAAGGTATTCCTGGCTGAGTAAATAAAGGCGGTTTGCCTTTTGTTTCCAGTATGGTCCTATGGATCAGGAGATAAGAACTACCATTAGGAAACATTGGCATGTTGTGGAGAGGGATAAGAATCTAGCAGGCAGGCAGGTTGGCTGGTGGGCCGTTGATCTCAAATAGACGCAGCACACGTATTAGGGATGTTTTAGTTCGTAATCGCATCATGAAGCAGAAAACCACCTGGTTACAGCAAGCAGCCCTTAAGGGCAATTACTGTTGCGGACACTGTCAGTATTGTAAATATCATGTCCCCGGGCGGGCGTTAAATATTGGTCATATATCACATACTGTTCAACAATTAATTTCCTGTAAGACCGACTACGTGGTATACGTAGTTTTTTGTCCGTGCAAAAGATACTACATAGGCAAAACAACACGTAAGGTGTACATCCGATTCAGGGGACATTTCAAGTCGATTCTATCAGGTAAAGGAGTACCGAGGTTGATTAGCCATGTCAGGGAGGTGCATGAAGGAAACCCAGAGGTCTTGACATTTGCGGGAATAGAGAGGGTGGCATTACCGATGCAGGGAGGAGATTTACATAAGTTATTATTATGGCAGGAGGCCAGGTGGATTATTCGGACACAGGCGACAGGTCCGGCTGGTCTCAATGATAGAATTGATATGTCTATCTTTCTATGAATCCAGTTTTCTGGAGGATTTTTAAGTCCTCTTTTTGTGTCTGTGAGCTTTTACTCAATGTTTAGTGTAGGACCGGCAAAATGTAAGGACCCTTGACGCGGATTGCCGGCTTACGTATTGAGGCCCCAATATAAACTAATACCTTACATACATTGATATGTGGTTTTTTTGCACTTTATCTTGCAGGGCGCAGTCGGACCAATATGGCTCTGTAAACTATTGGCCTCTATTCACACAGCATGCATTTTGCAGCACTGGGCGGCCCGCCTGTATGTGCGTTACTAATAGGCTGTAAACCAGATGCTCTGCATTGCCTGTGTGAACAATGCCACATACAGACTATTATCGCTTATCTTTTTGTGCACTAATGCCAAACAGCCAACACTGGATTGAAAGTGGTTGTTTCATCGGTATTTTTTGCACCTGCATTTTTGCCATCATTAATTGGGTCCGATGCGCCCTGCTAGTGCATTTGTTTGGAGGCTTCAGCAGGTAAACATCTCTGCTTTTTTCTCTGTGATGGGAATAGAGAGGGTGGTATTACCGGTGCAGGGAGGGGATTTACATAAGTAATTATTAAGGCAGGAGGCCAGGTGGATTATGCGCACACAGACGACAGGTCCGGCTGGTCTCAATGATAGAATTGATATGTGTATCTTACTATGAACCCCTAGCCTGGTTAGTATTATTATCTTTATTATTATTATATATATATACTCCATATCCCCCATGCGCAAGGTAGTTTCTAGCGCGTCATTGGACCCGCTGGAGTATGTGGCGAATGCACCTGTAATCACCCACAACTTACTGTTTATTCCATTCTTGCATATTTTTGTTTTTATGAATGAATTTTGATGTCAGAGTTACTTGAGGAAAATAAGGATTCAGTGCTTCTGCCCGATCAGAGTTGCCGGTTGTGTTTTTAAATGTTTTTAATGTATATGCACGATGTACTTTATTGGTGTCTGATTGGAATGTGGGGTGGGAGGAGTCTGTATGCACTTACCTAATTCTTCCAGCGTCACTTCCCGACAGACATTGACCCGTAGAAGCGCTACACGTAGCGCGAAATGGCCGTCGTCGATTCCTGCACACCCTTGTAATTTTGCACACCCCCAAGCCGTGAAGTTGTCTCACAGGCTTGAATAAAGGACTATTATCACTCCAGGATTAGTGAGTGCTGCCGCATTTTTCTGTGACATGTTTGCCATTCTATCCTATTTTTCATGCGGGCACCCGTGATCAGCAGTCGGGCATTCAGTTGTTTTGAAGTACGCATTACAGTTTATCCCGTGTACCTGGGCTGTGCTGCTCTATGTTTTCCTCTTTTTGGTCTACTGGATAACTAATTATGCTAAATAGTTGCAAGTCAAATTTATGTAGGAGATAGCCAAGATGATTGTCTATAAAATGATGGTAGTCTCACATTCGAAGTGGATGGTGAGATATGGAGCCTGAAATCAAAAGTTCTTTTTTTTTTTACATTGTTACCATTTTGCTTGTCAGTGTTTTAATGTTGTTTTATAAAAACACATAGAAACCCCAAGTATCTGCTAGGCCCATTTGCATCACATTTTGTTCCCTAAATATTATTTTAGTTCACTGATAAAAACCCCCATAAAGGATATATGTAGAAAGTGCAACTTGCTGGGTTGATGCAATGGATTAGTTACTTGACAACTAATATGTACAGTATGTACACATATTTAAAGTATACTGTTCTTGTCGCTAAAGTAATTGAGTCACATTTTGACTGGATTGGTTATTTATCAAAACAGGTGCTTGTCCAAGGCCGCCACCTCTGGCATATGCTGTGCCCAATGCTGATAATGATACCTACAATGAAGGGGACAAAGTAAATTATTCTTGTTCAGAAGGTTATAATTTCATTCCATCCATAACTAATATTGCAACTTGTGGTGCTGATGGAAGTTGGACAAAATTTCCAGAAGCCTTTTGTCGTAGTAAGTATACGGTTTGCTAAACACAGAACTACTGAGCTTCTTATTGTATTGCAGCTGTATTTGTCTTTTTCACACTTTTACAACTCACGGTGATACAATAATTTACTATCCATGCATCTGGTTACATAGATTGCAGCTGAAAAAGGGAAAACATCACAATAAAATTTTGAATTCCGCTGCAGCTTCCGAGAGTACAACTGTTCTTGAGATTGTTGGGAGTCTCATCTGTTGGACTACTTTCCCATGGATAACTTACAATTTTGAGGAACGCCTCAGAACTATTATAGTTGAAGCCAAAATTTGAAAGAGTCTTTGGGTATGTTTCAATGTGTTGGAGTAGGACATTTATGAAAAGCATTAAAAAAAGAGGGTCTCTGTAACCGAATGCAGTTTTCTATCTAGAAAAGCTTTTAGAATAACATATTCTTTTACAATTGTTAGTGCAGGTAGACTGCATGGCTAGGGGCTACATTTTATACATCTGTGTTAATGGGATTGAACAAAAACCTTGATCTCAATGACTGACATGTGAGTTCCAATACTTTTGCACATATTGTGTAAGTCTCCGGGTTCCCCCCAAGACCTCTCCAGCACAAGGCAACTGATCACCTCTTCATTATGGCGTGGCCTAAGGCCATGTATAGAGTACAATGTTTGGACCATCCACAGATCTTCTCACCTCATCAGCCCCATGTATGTTTGAGGTTCAGTCCAGGTCAGAAGACAGGTGATCAGTCTGGGCATTGTCCTCCATATAAAGGCCATGGATTACGGCTGTCAATCTTGGCCTTAAGGTACCTTCAGAAAAAGCAACTTTACAACGAGAACGACAACGATCCGTGACATTAAGGCGTCCAGGATAGCGATCTCGTTGTGTTTGACACGCAGCAGCGATCAGGATCCCGCTGTGACATCGCTGGTCGTAGCTAGAAGTCCGGAACTTTATTTGGTCGTCAGGTCGGCGTGTATCGTCGTGTTTGACAGCAAAAGCAACGATGCCAGCAATGTTTTAACATGGAGCTAACAACCGTCGAGAACGATAAGTACGTCACTGGATCGCTCCTGCATCGTTCTGGAGCTGCTGTGTTTGACGTCTCCTAGCGACCTAAACAGCGACGCTGCAGCGATCGGCTCGTTGTCTATATCGCTGCAGCATCGCTTAGTGTAACGGTACCTTTAGGCTGCTTCACACCTGCATTCAGACATTATGTTTGCTTTTTCCGTTTTTAGAAACAGTCAAATGGAAATCATGGTGGAGCTCAATCCTCTGCATAACTGATATGAATGGAAGTAAAGGGACCCCATTGATTATTGTAGGTCTTCTGGGTTCCTCTATATATTTGTATTTAGAATGGAAGAACAATAGCATCATGCAGACCATTGATTTTCTGTCCTTAAACTCAACATATTAGAACCCAGATGCATCCCATAATCAGTTGGATTGCACTGTTTCCCCTTGTATCAGATTTGTAGTGGATTAATTTTGAATAATTTATTCTGTTTGTTTCTAAAAGCAGAACAGATGCCTGGCATTTTGGAATGCAAGTGAGAAAGTAGACAATGATATTACATCCACAGTTTCCAAGCAACTTTTTTGCCAATATGTTGCTTGTACCATTGCACTTTGGTTTGGTTCTATTGCCGTTATAACAATGCTACTTACTTGGGAGCGATAGGAGGTTTCATAAGAACAGTTTGTATTTAAAGTCCAGATGGTTTATTTCAGTCCTCATAAACCACATCACAGAAAAACTTAAATATGGCCTTTGTACGGCATAAAGTAAAACATAAAGTAATGAGTCCATACATTTGTGCTGATTAGCCTAAGGTACCGTCACATTAAGCGACGCTGCAGCGATCCAGACAACGATCCCGATCGCTGCAGCGTCGCTGTGTGGTCGCTGGAGAGCTGTCACACAGACAGCTCTCCAGCGACCAACGATGCCGGTCCCCTGGTAACCAGGGTAAACATCGGGTTACCAGCGTAAACGAAAAAAAAACAAACAGTACATACTTACATTCCGCTGTCTGTCCCCTGGCGCTGTGCTTCTCTGCACTGACTGTGAGCGCCAGCCGGAAAGCACAGCGGAGAGCTTTCCGGCTGGCCGGCGCTCACAGTGCAGAGAAGCACAGCGCCGGAGGACAGACAGCGGAAGGTAAGTATGTAGTGTTTGTTTTTTTTTACGTTTACGCTGGTAACCAGGGTAAACATCGGGTTACTAAGCGCGGCCCTGCCGATTCAGCGATGTCTGCGGGAGATCCAGCAACTAAATAAAGTTCTGGACTTTCTGCACAGACCAACGATGGCACAGCAGGATCCTGATCGCTGCTGACTGTCAAACCCAACGATATCGCTAGCCAGGACGCTGCAACGCCATGGATCGCTAGCGATATCGTTGAGTGTGACGGTACCTTTAGAGTCCAGCTTCTTTGTCCTTTAGCAAAGGACTCAATCTAGGAGATCTGCACTCCTCCAAACACACAAACATGTCTGAGACAAACAAGTCTCATTTTTCAAAGTGAACCACTCATGGGGTAGAGAAATGGTGAGCAGCCATCTCTCCCAACTCTTTAGCTGCTGACAATCAAACTGTCATGGCTGATTAACCCCTTTTGGTCTTATACATGTTAAAGTATTACTCCAGGATAATCTCCCATCCACTAGATGTCCTACATCCATCTTACACCGTGTATAATCACTGCATCAACTGTGTTGTTACATGGGACTGCAGGTTTCATATACATTGTGTGTGCTCAAAGAGTTATATCACTGTGTTACATACAAGTGCAGATGACATCTACTACATTGTTCTCGGAGAGTTATCACTATCTGTGATGTTACATAGTACTGCAGGTAACATCTACTACATTATCTGTACTTAGTTATCACTGTGTTATCTGTTATGTTACATGGGACTGCAGGTAGCATCTACTACATTATCTGTGCTCATTTATTACTGTGTTATCTGTGGTGATACATAGGCCTGTAGTTGACTACTACATTATCACATCACATCACAATCCTTGGACTGGTAGTCGGGTTTCCTGACCTGAGCATGACAGTTGCATAGAAACATATGCTGTCACGCTAAGGTCAGGAGAGCCGACGGCCAGTCCGTGGATTGTGAGGTGACCATTAATATGGTAGTCTGATTTCACCCTAACGGGATTATGACTAAGGGGCCTACTCAGATGTGCCTAACCCCATGCTCAACCCCTAGCTTCGCATCTGCCACAATCAACAAGTTGTCACCTATTCCATAGATAGGTGATTTCTTGTTTTGACCAGATAACCCATCATGGGTAGCATCTTCTGTATCTATTGTTAAGCTCACGCATTAAGCTCAGCATTGTACTTTTTAGTTCTAACAGTGTTTGCAGGAAAATGTGACCTGGATCCGTTATCTCCCAAAAACAGGGATTTGTCCAAAGCCTAAAAATTTGTCATATGCTGTGCCCAATGCTGACAAAGAAGTCTACGAGGAAGGAGACAATGTCACATATTCCTGTTTACCCAATTATAACTGCATCTTAGCCTTAACTAATGTTTCAACCTGTGGAGAAAATTAAACATGGTCAACATTTTAGAAGGTCTTCTGTAAAAGTAATTAATATTTATTTATTATATGGTACAGTAAAATACAGTACAGGTCATTTATTGCCCAGTTTAGACAGGTCGACCAGAATACTATGCACACAGAACGATCATTAATATGATCATTTTGCATGCATAGAATAGACGCCATTTTATTGATAGCCCATAGCCTGTTTATAAAGGACAACTCAACAAAAAAGCCTTTTGTTCATTCTTCTGATGGGTGCTGCCCTAGTTAGACAACTGATGGTTGAGAATGAGTGTTCCTACGAACACTTGTTCCCCAATTATCAGCCTGTCTGTATAGGCCTTCAGTGGCCTACCAACTAACCCTGACTGATGATTCAGAGGGAAAGAAGAATTGGGTGTCGTGGGGATACCGTGACAAAGAGGAGCCAGAAGATCTGGTCTGGTTTCACGAACTCCTACACTGGTTAGAAGAACTTTACCATCGTATTAAACAGTTCAGGATTTTTCCTTGCTAGCATGCAAAGGTTAATCTGTTCAGTTGAAGCTCCTGAGCTTTCCTACTTGGCCACTCCCCTTTGCTATATATACTCGCCTCTAGCACTTCAGGATTTCCAGTGTTCCTTTTTACTGCCTGGTTCTGGAGTTATAGGTGTAGTTTGTGGTCGGAGTTGGCATTTCAAGATTGTTCAGGAGATTGTTGCTTGGAGTCTTGTCTGTGTGTACATCCTCATCCTCTCCTATTTTGTTTTTCCTTCCTTAAACTCCTGTGTCCCACTCTGTTGTGTGGTGTGTGAATTTTGTATGGCTTGTATTTTCATTTATTTCTGTCCAATCTTGTTTGTCTGGTTAGTTTGTTACTATACACTTCAGCTTCCCACTACCCTGGGTGGAGCAGAGGACAGAAAAGGGTTCATATAGGTGCATAGCAAGGCATGGGAACCCAGCCTCTCCACCTTCAGGAGTAATCTGGGGGACAGGGATAACCTAGTGTGCCCCTAGTTCTTGGGACCTAGTTAGCGCTCATAGTCCCAACACCATCCATCAGAAGGTCAATTTTCCCTGCATGAGTTAAAAGTCCCTTTCAGGGGGGAGGAGGGAGCAGATGGGTCAGGAGCTAAAGAGGAGAACGATTCATGTAGGGACAAGAGACTTCCTGTTTCTACACAGAGTAGAGAAAAGAGAAGAATTTGCTGAGTAGAACGTCAAAATGAGCAACTGTAAGTGCACAGTGCTATATAATATGATGATTGCAATATATTAAGAGGCTAAAACTTTGATAGGAGTGCTTCTTTAAGTAAAAGAGAGTGGTCAATATTCCAACATTTCCAAAACTACTAAATAAGCATTCTGCGTAGCTAAAGGGAGACGAGTACACTAATTTGTTATACAATAAACTTGGGTTGTTTTATGTTACCAAATTGCTGTAATATTTTGAGAATTATTTAGAGACATCTGAACTCGTCTGTTTTTTTCTCCTCAAAATAGGGATTTGTCCAAATCCTCAAAATTTGTCATATGCTATACCCAGTCCTGAAAAAGAGTCCTATGTAGAAGGAGACAACATCACATATTCTTGTTTATCGACTTATCAGTACATCCCCGGGTCAAATAATGTTTCCTCCTGTGGAGATGATGGACAATGGTCAACGTTTCAGAAGGTCTTCTGTAAAAGTAAAGATTTTCCATGGGGGATGGGTACACTAATTTGTTAAACAATATACTTCTGTTGTTTCATGTTACAAAATTGCAGTCAAATTTTGAGAATTATTTAGCGACATCTCAACTGGTCTGTGTTTTTCTCCCCAAAATAGGGATTTGTCCAAATCCTCAAAATTTGTCATATGCTGTGCCGAGTCCTGAAAAAGAGTCCTATGTAGAAGGAGACAACATCACATATTCTTGTTTATCGACTTATCAGTACATCCCTGGGTCAAATAATGTTTCCTCCTGTGGAGATGATGGAAAATGGTCAACGTTTCCGAAGGTCTTCTGTAAAAGTAAAGATATTCCATCCCATTGCTGATTATTGGTCATTCAGTACAGTAGTTATCAGAGGTGGGAAAAGGGTTTTGGCATAAAAACATATATAAAAGCATATAATCATTTCATGCTTGATACAAAGTCTAAAAGAATTATGGTCTAAAGATTATCTATAAGGTTAGATTCAATATGGCTAGTGTTGCGACCCTTATTAAAAATTTGAAGACTCTACGTGCATTTTGTGAACACTTCCCTAATGATAATTGTGAAAAAAAGGATTATACATGTTATGATGGATCCTTTTGTAACCCCAGGAAGCTTTCACCAGAAGTGTCATACAGCAGCTAACTCCCTTGCTGCATAAAGAACACATGCGTGCTCAGTTCAACTAAGCATGAATTTGTATGAGAAGATTGGGAGAAATGAAGCAGAATGCTCGAAAATGGGGATTTGTCAGAATTCTTATGTTATGACATCACCTAGCCACGAAGCCTAGTAGAAGGCCCATGCTTCCTTTTCAGCGGTCTCATTATCATTACAGGCATGATTTAAATAACAGAGTACACCTTTATATACAATATAAAACACAAGATCATGCTATTCACAAAGGGTGATGGTCACAATATACCTCCCACTCCTCACTGAAAACTCTCCTATGGTAGTTAATGTGTCCACTCCAGATTTTAGCTGTCTGTGGACCATATGGCTACTGTAAATCATATTTTTAAAGGCGAACATAAGCTCGCGCAATAGGTCTGTTCCATAATTATGTACAGAAAATTCTAAAAAAATACACAATCAGAAAATAAAAGCAGATGAAAACTTAGAGCAGTATGTAACCTTTACGTAACAACTTCCTAGAAGAAATGTTAATGTGCATGAAAGAGGGATGACTGTATATGTTGCTATCGGATTTGCATTATTTGGTATCACACATTAATATAAAATAATTTATAACTATTTAATGTTTTTAAGAATTGGATTGTCACATGCCAGATATTCTTCAAAATGGAAAAGTAGAATTTTTGAATACTGTGATTGGATCCAATGCATCTTATAAATGTGAAGAAGGGTAAGTCTGAAAATGCAAATCAGTAACCAAAAGCATAGTATTACACTGTATCATTCAGAAGGTTGGGAGATTTACATGTAAATACCTATTTTGTAAATTAGGTGAATTATGTTAATTAGATGATCTTCACAGTGCTGTGGGAATAAGAAAATTACACCCAGGGAGGGACACAAGTAAAGTAGTTGTATGTTCCAGATGTTGTTAATAGTGCAATGCAATGTCCTGCTTCATTTGGCTACAGCAGAAAAACATTTCAAAGCTGCACATGACTAAAATATTCCATGAACAACACTAATAGGCCGGGATCACACATGCGAGAAACACGTCCGTGTCTCGCATGTGAAACCCAAGCTCTGGCGCCGGCACTCCAGAGCGGAGCGTGCGGCTCCATGTGTTCATATGCGGCCGCAAGCTCCGCTCTGGAGTGCCGGTGCCAGAGCTTGGGTTTCACATGCGAGACACGGACGTGTTTCTCGCATGTGTGATCCCGGCCTTAGGCGTCGGATTCTCCCACTGCACGGGAGAGATCCCAAGTCTTATCTGCCTCTGCGGTCTCCTGTTCAGCTTCGGCCGCTGCTGAGCATAGACGTTGGTCCCAGGCTCGTCTTGCTCAGGCTCATGCTGTTCGTTTGGATACTGCTGGCTGCCTAGCCAAGTCTATGGTAACCAGCAATAGGCAGTG
This sequence comes from Ranitomeya imitator, assembly GCF_032444005.1. Classification (NCBI taxonomy): domain Eukaryota; kingdom Metazoa; phylum Chordata; class Amphibia; order Anura; family Dendrobatidae; genus Ranitomeya; species Ranitomeya imitator. The sequence continues at coordinate 234,603,643 of NC_091284.1, forward strand.
GCGACCGGACGCTCTGGAGTCTAAGTCCAGAAATCACCTAACTGAGCATGTCCATGATGTGGCGTCTTCCTATTGGTGGTCTGACGTCTCCAGGTCTGGTGATGTGGCAGCTCCAGATTGGCCCGGGGACGATGCCTCAGTCAACTGGGCGTGAGTGTTTGGGGGTGGAGCCTTTTGTATAAAAGACTTCCAATGGCGCCCGCGGGCACGCTAGTATCATTTGTGTGTTGCTGTGTGTGGAGACCTTACCATTCTGTCTGTATGTGTCGTATGTCTGCCTAGCTCTGGACTGTACACGTAGGCAGGTAGCTAGCATCAGTGGGGGTAATTAGCCATTTGGCTTAGCATCTGTTACCTACATGTGTGCGATTAGCACAGGAGAGTCTTAGAGCAAGCTCAACCCTAGTCAGAGTCTTGCACTCAGCATCTGTTTAGTTTCTGTGTGCGATTGACATGGTTCAGTTGGAGTGTGAGTTCAGTTTGTGTGCTTATCCTGTGACGTTTAACAGGAGTTAGCTCTTAGTACTCGTTTGTACTGTTCCTTTTCTTTGGAGTAACTGAGCCTTTAGCTCAGCCTCCTGTTCACACTGAGTGGCGTTAACTCCGTGTGCATTTGTAATCGCTCCCTGTATGATCCGTGATTGCTCACTAGCAGTAAGGGCAGTAATGCCCTGATGGTGGCCCTGTTCACATGTGAACTACCACTCTATTTGCCCTAGAGACAAAGGAGATCAGGTTCACATGATTTGCTGGGGTCCTAGTGGTTCTGCGAAAATGTTAGATTTGAGATAATCCCTTAAAAGTTTTTACCTACTTTATGGAGGATTATTGGGGCATAAATCCAGTACTTATATTACATTAACAACCTAATGTTATCTTCATCCTACAGGTACAAGCTGTTTGGAAGTGACACCAGATACTGCTTAGCTGATGAAAAGTGGAATGGGACAGTTCCTTCGTGTAACAGTTAGTAGGGTTTTATCCTAATATGACATTACAGGGTCATATCAGATGAAATAAGACAAATATTTCTAACTTTTATTTACTTTATGTGATGTTTTACTTGTTATCAAAAAACAAGCCCCCAAATAATTTGCCCAACAGTCCTTACTGTGATTTATTGGAATTCATCTACAACAGTATATAGAAACTGGAAAGTGGTAAATAGAATCCCTTACACTCAAGAGTTTTGATAAAACTTTCATTTTATAGATAAATCAGTAGACACAAATTTTTAAATAAATAATCGCAGTTCTTGGTGCTACTTGTGTCCTATTGAGCACATCTGGGATGTCATTGGTCTTCAGTTACATAGGGAGCTGACAGCTGCAGATCTTGATGATTTGCCCAAGTGCATCCAGCGTGGTAAACATCCTCAGACAACCATTAATAGCCTCATTGAAAGGCCGGCAAGGCATGTAAATGTGTGGCGATCACACTCGATACTGAATAAATCGAGATGGTTTGCAAATGTAAGGCCTCATTTATTAAGGTCAGCATACTTAACGCTTGTCTTCATAATGGGGTATAGTGAAGTCTGATGCTCCTGACTCATGAAGAGGTGCTTCATGAATCTGGAGAGTCTGATGAGTGGAGTGTGCCACACCAGAAATCTTACTCCAGTTAGGGACTTGAGTGAGATTTCTGGAGTAGGGAATGCCACAGCTTGTGATGAATAACATGAGCTGCAGCATTGCGCCTCTGCTGTGCCCCAGCTCCACCCATTTTGGCACAAACAAATATGGGGGATCAAACTATAGCATACCCAATAAACATGAACTGGCAGAAAGAGAAAAAGAAAGCATGCAATGGAGAAGGGATCACCCAATAATGTCAGTATAATTTTTATTAAACATTAGAGCCAAAAATACACATAAAACACTTAAAAAGCCAAAGGGCTAGCACAAATGATAATCAGATAGATCCCTTGTTAGGGCATAAGTCCAACCCATCTGATAAAGATAGAAAATACAATGAAAAAATATATAAACGGGTATCCAACAGGAAAGGTCACAAGTACAGACCCTGTCACAGTAAGACAATATAATAGCAAAAAAAAACTATTGTCAGTTCTTAAGTGCAATGGCAAGATGAAAAAGAAGTATTATTGTAGGTATAAAAAAGCGCCTAAGGAAATATATATACAGTATTTATATATAAATAATGCAGCATTGGAATAAGTAAATCTGTAAGCAGATAAAATGTGAGATCTATAGCACATAAATGAATAGAACCAAAGGAATCATAAGAAGAAATATACCTCAAATATACCTCAAAATGATGCCAACGCTAGCTAAATAATAAGAGCGATATCAAAGCACATTGTGGTAACCTGTATAGAAAAGGAAAGGATGCGTAGATGGGGGAGATGTAGCCCCCATGTATCGTCACAAGACAGGTGGCTTCTTCAGGGGAAAAGTGCAATGAACCAAGGCACATCTGTTTAGTATACAGTATAAAGTATACAGTTGCATGTAGAAGTTTGGGCACCCCTGGTCAAAATTATTGTTATTGTGATGATTTAGCTAAAGTAAATAAATAATAATAAACAACGATCCCACATGAAATATTTATGCACGAGGAGACACCCATTTTGGCAGAGCTGAGAGAAACTGGCGTGAAAACGGCAAAAGCCACAACATTTTGGTGTAACCTTGAGTTGCGCATACATTTTGCAACTTTTCAAAGCTTTTATGTCAAAATTCTGGCATTGAAGCTTTGATCAATTGGGCCCTTAGTTTCCATATTTTCATAATTTCTATAGCATGAAACATGTATATCAATCTCATTATTTCCAAAACTTGGCAAGTTTTCCTTCTTGGTGTTTCAATTTCAATGTTCAAGGGCTGGGGAGAAGGAGAGCCAGCTTGCATTTTGATTGCTTGATCATCTTTAACCCCTTTCTGACCTCGGACGGGATGGTACGTCCAAGGTCAGATCTCCTGCTTTGATGTGGGCTCCGGCAGTAAGCCCGCATCAAAGCCGGGACATGTCAGCTGTTTTGAACAGCTGACATGTGCCCGCAATAGCGGCGGGTGGAATCGCGATTCACCTGCCGCTATTAACTAGTTAAATGCTGCTGTCAAATGCTGACAGCGGCATTTAACTAGTGCTTCCGGCCATCGGGGGTCAGCGATGCGTTGGCATGAAAACCAGAGGTCTCCTTGAGACCTCTATGGTTGTTGATGCCGGATTGCTATGAGCTCCATAGCATAGCAATGCAACAATTCTACTACATCGGAGCGATCTGAGATTCGCTCCTATGTAGCAGAGCCGATCGAGTTGTGCCAGCTTCTAGCCTCCCATGAAAGCTATTGAAGCATGGCAAAAGTAAAAAAATCTGACAAAAAAATGAAAAAATCTAAAAGTTTAAATCACCCCACTTTCGCCCCATTCAAAATAACCCCCCCCCCCCAAAAAAAAAAAATCAAATATACACATATTTGGTATCGCCGAGTTCAGAATCACCTGATCTATCAATAAAAATAAAGGATTAACCTGATCGCTAAACGGCGTAGTGAGAAACAAATTTGAAATGCCAGAATTACGTTTTTTTGGTCACCGCGACATTGCATTAAAAAGCAATAACAGATGATCAAAAGAACGTATCTGCACCAAAATGGTATCATTAAAAACTTGCAAAAAATAAGCCCTCACATGGCCATATTGACGAAAAAATAAAAAAGTTATGGCTCTGGGAAGGAAGGGAGCGAAAAACGAAAACAAAAAAAATGAAAACACCTTGGGTCATGAAGGGGTTAAAAAGAGTGGCATGGGGCAACACATCAAAACATAGAAGCTCATTCCCATTTTTATGATAAAGAAAGATGTATTGTACTTAAAACAGTCAAATTAATAAAAGGCTATGAAGAAAGATTTAGGATTCTGTCTTCAAAAAATTGTCTTTGTTACCCATAGCAACCAATAACCGCAGTTTTAATTTTTCCAGAATATAGTACAAAATAAAAACTGCACTGTGATTGGTTACTATGAACAACAAAGGCATACGTTATTCATAATTTCCATCATGAGTTAATGTTAAAAAGCTCAGCTGGCACATAGCAGATGTTTTTTGCACCCCCACCGGTCAGATATTGATGACCTAAAGATCAATATAAAGATCCCGGGCAACGCCTTCAAGAATTATTTTCCACTTCAGGAAGAACAACAAGTACTGAAAGTGATGACATGGCTCCCACAAAGCCTTAATCTTAACAACATTGAAGCTGTATGTAATTTCATAAAGAGGCAGAACTAGCACAAATCTACATCCATTGAAGATCTGTGGTCAGTTCTCCAAGATGTTTGGGACCTAGAGAAGTTGAAGTTTTAATGCTGTTGTGAAGGCAAAGGCTGGATATATAAAATATTAATTTGATCATTCTCTTTGCATTTTCAAATGCAACCTACTTTGTTTTCTCTTTTTAAATCATAATGACAACCCAAAATATCCAAATGACCCTGATTCTTAGTATCTTGTGTTGCCCCCTCTAACATCAGTGACAGCTTGAAGTCTTTTGTGGTAGTTGTGGATGAGGTTCTTTATTTTCTCTGATGGTAAAGCTGCCCACTCTTCTTGGCAAAAAGCCTCCAGTTCCTGTAAATTCCTGGGCTGTCTAACATGAACTGTGCGCTTGAGATCTCCCCAGTGTGGCTCAATGATATTGAGGTCAAGAGACTGAGATGGCCACTCCTGAACCTTCACTTTGTTCTGTTGTAGCCAATGAGAGGTCGACTTAGCCTTGTGTTTTGGATCATTGTCATGTTGGAACATCCAAGTACGTCCAATGTGCAGCTTCCAGGCTGATGAGTGCAAATTTGCCTTCAGCATTTGTTGATAATGTGCTGCATTCATCTTTCCTTTATCTTTGACCAAGTTTTCTGTGCCTTTGTAGCTCACACATCCCCAAAACATCAGCAGTCTACCTCCGTGCTTTACAGTAGGAATGGTGTTCCTTTCAACATAGGCCTTGTTGACCCCTCTCCAAAAGTAATGTTTATGGTTGTGGCCAAAAAGTTGAATTTTGGTCTCATGACTCCAAATTACCTTGTTCCAGAAGTTTTGAAGCTTGTCTCTGTGCTGTTTTGCATATTGTAGGTTAGATGCTTTGTGGCATTTGCGCAGTAATGGCTTTCATCTGGCGATTTGACCATGCAGCCCATTTTTCTTCAAGTGCCTCCTTATTGTGCATCTTGAAACAGCCAAACAGCAATTCAGAGAGTCATGTATTTCAGCTGATGATATTTGTGGGGTTTTCTTTGCATCACAAACAATTTTCCTGGCATTTATGGACGGCATTTTTGTTGGTCTACTTGACCGTGGTTTTGTTTTTACAAAACCCCTGATTTTACATTTGTTAATCACAGTTTGAACACTGCTGAATGGCATTATCAATTTCTTGGATATCTTTTTGTATCCCTCTCCTGTTTTATACAGTTCAACTACCTTTTCCCATAGATCCGTTGACAATTCTTTTGCTTTCCCCATGACTCACAATCCAGAAACGTCAGTGGCTGGATGAAAGATGTAAGAGTCTGTCTGGATCCCAGAAACTCACTCAGCTTCTATGCACACACTGATTACAAGCAAACAGGTCACAGGTGAGGATGTTACCTTTTTTTTTTTATCAGATAGATTTTTATTATCCGCAAAGAATAAACAATCAGAATATTTCTCATGACAATGTTTCATAATGTTTCATTAAACATTTACAGATAACTTTTTCCCCCCGACCCAGAGCCCCCCCACCCCGCCCAACCCCAGAGACCTCAGCCAGAGCCACCCCACTTCCCATCATCATACAAACATTTGAATAAACATCCGTTATATTTCCATTGAATACTAGGTTCCCTATATTCTCATTTATCATCCTAATTCAAGTCCATCCACGGTTGCCACAGCTTGTGGAAGATGTCCAGCTTATTCCTTTTGGTGTAGATACTTTTCTCCAAAGTAAGTATATGCTCCGCTTGCTTAAGAAAGTCTCTTCTTGTTGGAGGTTCCTCTCTAATCCAAAATTTGGCGATCAATTTCCTAGCAATGAATAACAATCGTGCAATAGCTATTTTAAACATGTTGTCCGTAACAATTTCCTCCACATATCCCAATATGCAAGTCAGTGGAACCCTAGGGACAGAACATCCATACACCAGTTCAATACGATTTAAAACAACTATCCAGAAGGAGGACAGTCTAGGGCACTGCCACATCATATGCAATATCCCCGCCTGGGATTGTGAGCACCGAGGGCATTCCGAGTTCTGCCTAAGCCCAGCCTTGAACAACCTGTCAGGGGTTCTATAGGCCCTATGGATTACGAATAACTGTGATAGCCTGCCTGGTTCACTCATTGATATCTTGGGCACATATTCTAGGACCGACTCCCATCTATCATTGTCAATTATTCCCAATTCAGCTTCCCATTTCCCTTTGGCTCGGATGGGATATTTTTCCAGGAAAGAAAAAAGTAGAAACCCATATATTTCTGAAATCGCCCCCTTCGTGCAGCTATTCTTAAGGATATAGTCGAGCATGAGATCAATCTGTACCACTATGGCTCCCCTTTTATTCTGTGCCTGATAAGCATGAGAGATACGATTATACTGGAACAATTCAGACCGTGGCAACTGAAATTCTTCCTGCAACTCCTCAAATGTTTTAAGTCTGCCCTGACTTATCAGCTGCCCCAGCCGTTTAATACCTGCTGCAGACCAAAAGTGAAAACCCTCCCTCTGCCTAAATTCCGGTAGATAAATGTTGTCCCAAATAGGCGAGAATCTGGTGAACCCACTCACTTCCCTAATGAGTTTGACTTTTTCCCATACTCTGTGAATTAATTTGATAGTGCACCCCTGTGAACCCATTTTTTTGAATTGTCCTCCCTCCAAACTGTCACTCAAAACGTCTGCCTGTAGTAAGAACCTCAAGCTATTAGGTATTTGCACACTCCCTGCCTCCTCCCCCCATCCTTTGAGATGTTGACACTGTGCTGCTAAGAAGTATAGCCATGGATTAGGAAGTGCAAGACCCCCCTCTGTTTTGGCCCTCTGAAGTATCTCCTGTTTAAACCTAGGACTCTTTCCTCCCCATATTAGTTCCCCAAACAAAGACCTAATCTTACGGAATCTAGTAACATAGTAACATAGTAACATAGTTAGTAAGGCCGAAAAAAGACATTTGTCCATCCAGTTCAGCCTATATTCCATCATAATAAATCCCCAGATCTACGTCCTTCTACAGAACCTAATTGTATGATACAATATTGTTCTGCTCCAGGAAGACATCCAGGCCTCTCTTGAACCCCTCGACTGAGTTCGCCATCACCACCTCCTCAGGCAAGCAATTCCAGATTCTCACTGCCCTAACAGTAAAGAATCCTCTTCTATGTTGGTGGAAAAACCTTCTCTCCTCCAGACGCAAAGAATGCCCCCTTGTGCCCGTCACCTTCCTTGGTATAAACAGATCCTCAGCGAGATATTTGTATTGTCCCCTTATATACTTATACATGGTTATTAGATCGCCCCTCAGTCGTCTTTTTTCTAGACTAAATAATCCTAATTTCGCTAATCTATCTGGGTATTGTAGTTCTCCCATCCCCTTTATTAATTTTGTTGCCCTCCTTTGTACTCTCTCTAGTTCCATTATATCCTTCCTGCACTGTGTAATCCAAATGGGAGAGTTATGTAGCACGTACAACAACTGTGGCATTACAATCATCTTTAAGAGGTTCACCCTACCAACCACCGATAAATGTAATTTGTTCCATGCCGCAATCTTGGTTCGAATTTTCTGCATTAATGGATTTAAATTCAGTTCCTCAAAGGTAGTTAGAGGAAGAGCAATCTGAATACCCAAATATTTGAATTTTTGAACAATCTTTAATTTTGTGGTTATCGCCCTCTCTCCACTGCCAATACTGTCCCCCTCAATCAACATACAAGACTTATCCCAGTTTATTGTGAGACCCGAAAGCCGACCAAACTTCTCAATCAAAGCAACCGCATTGCACAGGGACCTTTCAGAATCCTCCAGGAACAACAAAATATCGTCAGCATATAATGCAATTTTGTCTTCCCTCCTACCATAGATGAAACCTCTGACCTCCTGAGCACCTCTTATTTTAGCCGCTAACGGCTCCACGGCCAGAGCGAAGAGCAACGGGGACAGCGGACACCCCTGTCTGGTACCCCTAAACAGCGGGAAACTCTCTGACAAATTATTATTAACTCTAATTTTTGCCGTTGGGAACGAGTACAGCAACTTAACCCAGGAGATGAATTTTGGACCAAACCCCAGGCGATCCAGTACCGACCACAAGTAACTCCACTCCACACAATCAAAGGCCTTGTGGGCATCTAAAGACACCACAACTCTTTTTCCGGCATTGTCTGCAGGAATTTGCATATTTAAAAATAGCCTTCTCAAGTTAATTGCCGTGGATTTATTGGGCATAAAGCCAGACTGGTCTGGGTGAATCAATTTATCGATCACTTGGGACAGCCTGTTCGCCAGGGCCTTCGCCAAAATCTTTATGTCAGCCGTTAGAAGTGAAATTGGTCTATACGACTCCGGCTGTTGAGGATCTTTATCAGCTTTAGGAATAACCACCACAATGGCCTCTCTCATTGATGGAGGCAGCACTCCCCTCTCCAACGACTCAGAGAACACTCGCTCCAATTTGGGCATTAACTCTGCATTAAGAATTTTATAAACCTCTACTGGGATACCGTCCGTCCCCGGAGCCTTGCCCCCCGCCATATCCGCCAAAGCCGCCTTCAATTCTTCCTCCCCAAGCGGTCTATCCATCCACTCCCTTTCCTCTCTACCTAGTCTGGGTAAGTCAACCTCTTTCAGATATCTATTCATTTCCTCAGGACTTTTATCCACCCTAGAGAATATAATTTACTATAAAATCTCCGAAAAACGTCTAAAATTTTCCCCCCCTGAGTAACCGTTTTACCTTCCTCTGTTCTTATGGAGTATACATGTGAAGAATCCCACTGCGCAGAAACCACCACCGAGAGCAAATGTCCTACCTTCTCTCCCTCAGAATAAAATGTTTCCTTTTGAAAGGCTCTCAACCTATCTGCCCTACGCATATGGAGTTCATCGACCGCTACCTGAGCCGCCCTCATACGAAGTTGCGCTTCTCTTGAATTCTGAGAGGCCAGTGTCTCTTCCGCCACCCTCAGCTCCTCCATCACTGCATTGTCTTGAATTTTAGACTTAGTTTTATGTCTCGAGATGTCCCGGAATAAAATTCCTCTCAGGTATGCCTTCATGGTGTCCCACACTACAAGATTCCCCGCACTCCCTTCATTAATCCTGAAAAACTCCCCGGGTTCAGTTCCCACCTGTTCCATATCCAAATACTGTAGCCAGGAGGGGTGAAATTTCCATCCCAACCCCATCAGACCACTCTTCCCAGTCATTTGTACCGAGACCAGTACTGGGCTATGGTCCGATATTACTCTAGGCCTATACTCCACCTCATGTATTAGATTATTCACCCCCCCATTTCCCAAAGCCACATCAATGCGAGATAAAGATCCGTATGTTGCTGAATAACATGAGTAGGCATATGTCCTAGGATTACCCACCTGCCACAAATCTATCCATCCTATTTCTCTTAGATAATTTCCAAAAGGAGTAGAGTTCCCTTCACTTCTCAACTCCGCATGTCTACCCTTGTCCCAGTGATCATTAGATATATTGTTCACATCCCCCACTATAAGGAGGGGTACCCCATCCCACCTACCCGTAATTTCCAGAATCTCCTGTATCTTTTTCTTGGAATATGGTGGTGGAATATAAATTGACACAATACAAATTAACCTGTTAAATATCTTGCATACTAAAAACACAAATTGGCCGTCTTTATCGGTGGTTAACTCAACCTCTTCAAACGGAACACTAACGTGTATCAAAATTGACACACCTCTGGCATAATTTGAGAACGTTGAGTGATACGCCTTTCTCACCCATCTCTTCTGTAGAATAGCAACCTTTTCCTTCACTAGGTGAGTTTCCTGCAGACATATCACTGAAGGCCTCTGTTTCAGTACATATTGGAAAATAGCTGTTCTTTTAGTAGCATTTGCAAGGCCCCTAACATTCCAACTTAGGATTTTAACCTCCCCACCCATTGTAGCTTATAGAAACAATGAATGAGTTCAAGCTCCCTAAGGTCTCAACCCCAACTCCCACCCCCTCCCTCCTCCCCGCCCCCATCCCCAATTCCCAACTGAAATAACTCTCCATCTCTCCCCTCTCTTAAGCCCACCCAACTCCTCTCTACTCTTAGAATATCAAAATAAACTCTCCCTCTCAATTTGAGATCTGGGAACGCTGTTTCACAGCCTAACGATAAAAACTCTGCGTTCCTTCAGCTCCCCCGCCCACCATAGCCAAAATGCAAATTCTGTTGCGCCGCCGAACACAACCTGATGATATCAATATACCATAAAGTCACAGTATAAGTACCAGTTAACTATCAAACCAAACATAACAGTGAAGGGTTAACAATTGCCTCAGTAGCACTTAAATCAGTTTCAGCGGGTCTGCCCCGCTCTGACATGCTTAGAATTGAGATCCAGCCATTGTGACGCCTCCTCTGGATTTTGGAAAAAATGCACCCGATCCAGAGCCACCACCCTTAATTTTGCTGGGTAAATCATTGAATAACGGACATCTAAGTCTCGCAACCTCCTCTTGACCTCTCCAAACTTCATCCGAAGCTTTTGGACCGCCGCAGAGTAATCCGGATAAAGGGAGACCCGATTACCATCAATGGTCAGCTCATCACAATTCCTGGCTTTCCTCAACAAAATGTCTCGGTCCTGATAGTTCAGAATTTTAGCCAAGATAACTCTTGGGGCCGAGCCGGGGGGGAGGGGTCTGGTGGGCACACGGTGCGCTCTTTCAACGGCAAACATCTTAGTAAGGCCATCTCCACCCACAGCGTTTTTTAGCCATGCCTCAATATAAGCCGTGGGGTTGCTCCCTTCCGCCTTTTCTGGGACCCCCACAATCCTTAAGTTGTTCCTGCGGGATCGGTTTTCAAGGTCATCAGTCTTAAACTCCAGATCAGCAATACGTTGAATATACTTTTTTTCCCTGTTTAACAATTCACCAATCCGATCTTCTGCACTCCCAACCGTTTCTTCCACCACTTCCACTCTCTTTTCAACTTTACGCATAGCAGAGTTTAAAGCGACCATCTCTCCCTTTAATTCATCCGCTCGTAGGTTTAGAGCCCCCAGGGCAGACTTACAGTACATCACCACTGAAAATATGTCCTTCAGAGTCGGCTCCTCCATTTCTGGCATGTCAGACTGTGCAGGCAGAACAGCTCCTGCGGCTCTGGTAGGAGATCCCTGGTCTGACCCACTGCACTGTAGCTGAGCCCCTCCTTCCTGCTGTTCTCCGGGGGCACCAGCTGCTCCAGACTTCACACTTCCAGCCTCTGACTGCAGATTTACAGCCTCCTCCGACCTGGCAAATCGCTCCAACTTAGCAATCACATCCATCTTCCTCTGATAAGCCGCGCTTGCCCTCGCCGCCTCCTCTGCAGTCTCGGCGCCATCTTGGGCCTGTGAGCTTCCCGTAGCTGTCAGCTCCTTCTGTCTCCTGCGTGTCATCCTCAGATAAGATTCCGTTCCTTCGGGTCACACCTCGCTCCCCGAGACTATGTGCACTCCTGAGAGTATGATTTGCGTTCGGCGGCGCCTCTAAGGGGTTAATAAGGAGATAATGAAGCGGGAGAGCTCTGTTGCACGTCTGTTCACATCGCCTGCTAGGCCACGCCCCCGAGGATGTTACCTTTAGTAGCCATTCAAACCCATTTGTGTCAACTTCTGTGCATGTTATCAGGCCAAAATCACAAGGGTATGTAAACTTTTGATCATTTGGACGTTTTGGGTTGTCATTATGATCTAAAAAGAGAAAACACAGTAGTTTGACAATAAATGGCTTCACCCAACCACCAACCATGAGTGGAGAAAAAGTTTTGGTGTTATCATTCATATTCTCTGAAAAAAGGCCAAGAAAGAAAAAATTCTGCTGGGCTATGTAAGCTTTTGAGCCCAACTGTATTACAAACACATATGAACACTTAACAATGTGTCCATTTGCATGTCATAATCCAACACATAGTAGTTACATTTCCCCTTAGTGATATAGTTTCATCATTTTACAGTATAGTGATTTTAATTTCTTCTTTCCTTTAGGAACCTGTCCTGAACCTCCAATCTTACACTTTGCAATAATAAATTCAACCACAAACCAAATTGCCCACTTTTACCCACAGTCATCTAAGGTTGTCTATTCTTGTATTTCTGGATTTATACCCAGCTTCTTAGCGCCATTATCTTCCACTTGTCAAAGTGATTTCAAGTGGTCAAAAATCATAGAGTCCTGCATAAGTAAGTATAGCTTTACCAAATATAATCTGATAGTAAATTTATAATATTTATAATCTGAAATAAAGGTGTTGCCAGACAATTAAAAGATGATTTGTTATGTGTCCAGAGCTCACCTCACCAGTTTACCTATCCGGTTTTGTTATTTTGCTTGCCAGTGAGAGAGTGAGAGAACGAGCTCATACACAGATTAATGCGGATTGCAGGCTCATAGTATGTGGATTGTACTATGGTTCTGCAGATTACTTATAAGCCCCTCTATCTCTGCTTTATGGAACTGTATTCTCCCAAAAAATATTAAAGAGGACCTGTCATCAGTCACTGTTGTGCTGATTTAATAGGTACCTTCATTTGAAATATGCAGCCTGGTTATTTTTTATTCACCAGTTGAAGTTTTGGGGCAACAAGCTGTATTTGTATCTAGGCAGACCTGTGGGGTGGAACTGTGGGTCTTCAGCTCTGCTACGGCTCCTCAGCTGCCTCTGGTTTCAGGATCTACACTTTGTTTAACCGCTTAACAACCACTGATGCGCCTTTTAATGGCGGCAGTTAAGGGTACATAAACCACAGCGCCTTAATTAACGACGTTGTGAAAAAAGTGTATAGCGCCCCCCAGAGTTGGATTTTCTCTGGGGTCTCAGTTGCTGGGGGTAGCCAAGACCCCAAAGAACATGATCGGGGTCGGTTTTTACCACCCGTTTTGTGATCGCCGGTAATTAACCATTTACCGGCGACCGCAAAAAAAGACAAACAGTGGCATGTCATTCTCTGTCCTCTGATGCGCACATCAGAGGACAGAGAAATAGGGGGATCGGGGACCCTGTTATGCTTACCGGTGTCACTGGGTCCTCCTGCGTCCACTCCTGGCCACAGGCTTCTTCCTCCAGGAAGAAAATGGTGGCCGCATGTGCAAAGCGCCCACCGTGATCTGCCGGCCGGCAGAGGAAAATTCTTCCTCTTGTTTTATTTTGGTCACTGTGAGATCCTATCACAGTGATCAAAATAAAAAAAATAGTAAATAACACCCCCATCACCCCCTTAGTTAGAAATACATACATTTTTTTATTTTATTATTTTTTCCTATTTTCCAATTAGGGTTAGGGCTAGGGTTAGGGTTAGGGTTGGGGCTAAAGTTAGGGTTAGGGTTGGGGCTAAAGTTAGGGTTAGGGCTAGGGTTAGGGTTGGTGCTAAAGTTAGGGTTGGGGCTAAAGTTAGGGTTAGAGTTAGGGTTAGGGTTGGTGCTAAAGTTAGGGTTAGGGTTGGGGCTAAAATTATGGTTAGGGCTAAGGTTGGGGCTAAAGTTAGGGCTAGGGTTAGGGTTGGTGCTAAAGTTAGGGTTGGGGCTAAAGTTAGGGTTAGGGTTGGTGCTAAAGTTAGGGCTAGAGTTAGGGCTAGGGTTAGGGCTAGGGTTAGGGTTGGGGCTAAAGTTAGGGTTAGGGTTGGGGCTAAAGTTAGGGTTAGGATTGGGGCTAAAGTTAGGGTTATAGTTGAGAATAGGGTTAGGGTTGGGATTAGGGTTTGAATTAGGGTTGGTATTAGGGTTATGGTTGGCATTAGGGTTACATCTGGGATTAGTCTTAGGTTTGGGATTAGGGTTAAGGTTAGGGTTGGGGTTAGGGTTAGGTTTGAGGTTAGGGTTGAGATTATGATTGGGGTGTGTTGGGCTTAGGGATTTGATTAGGGTTAGGGTTGGGAGAATAGGTTTATGGTTAGGGTTGGGATTAGGGTTAGGGGTGTTTTGGGGTTAGGGTTTGATTAAGGTTATGGATTGGGTTGGGATTAGGGTTAGGGGTGTGTTGGGGTTACGACTGGAGTTAGAATTGGAGGGTTTCCACTGTTTAGATACATCAGGGGGTCTCCAAACGCGACAGCCAATTTTGCGCTCAAAAAGTCAAATGGTGCTCTGTTGTGAATTCCGTTCTTGGGCTCCCTCCGGTGGTTGTAAATGGCACTTTTGTGAATTCTGCCCTTGGGCTCCCTCTGGTGGTTTTGAGTGGTACTGCCGCTCCTTGGGTTTAGCTTTAGCAGCTGCTTTCACTAATCGTCTCTCCTGGCTCTGCTATTTAACTTGGCTCTAGTCTTCAGCCTATGCCACTTGTCAATGTTCTCTGGCTGGATTCACATCTCTGCTTGGATTCTCCTGGTTTCCTGACCAGTTCTGCAAAGATAAGTTCTGGCTTTGCTCATTTCAGTCCACATGTTGTGGACTTATTGTTCTGTGCATTCTATTTTTGTCCAGCTTGTCATTATGGATTTTTTCTGTTAGCTGGAAGCTCTGGGAAGCAGATTTACCCTCCACACCTTTAGTCAGGTGTGGAGATTTTGTAAACTCTGTGTGGATTGTTTTGTAGTTTTTATACTGACCGCACAGTATCCTTTCCTGTCCTATCTATCAAGCTAGACTGGCCTCCTATGCTAAAATCTGATTTCATCTCTGCGTATGTTATTTTCCCCTCCTCTCACCGTCAATATTTGTGGGGGGGCTATCTTTCCTTTGGGGATTTTCTCTGAGGCAAGATAGGTTTCCTGTTTCCATCTTTAGGGGAAGTTAGATCTTAGGCTGTGCCGAGGGGTCTAGGGAGCGTCAGGTACCCCCCACGGCTTTTTTTAGTTGCGCTGCTAGGTTCAGGGTTTCCGGTCAGTACAGATACCACCTCCTTCAGAGCTTGTCTCATGTTGTTCCTAAACCACCAGATCATAACAGTACAAGTGGCCAAAAATGAATTAAATGTATCTCAAAAGAAGGAAAAGAAAGTTCTGAACCATTTTTTTTTCTGTGCTTTGGTTTGTCTTTTTTTTTTCCTCTTGATATCTGGGTGGTTCAGGATATATGTTTTGGCATGGATGTTCAGGGTTTGTTTTCTCGTGTGGATCAACTTGCTGCAAGAGTACAGAGTATCCAGGACTATGTTGTCCAGACTCCGGCTTTAGAGCCCAGAATTCCTACTCCTGATTTGTTTTTTGGGGACAGATCCAAGTTTTTGAACTTTAAAAATAACTGCAAATTGTTTTTTGCTTTGAAACCCCGTTCTTCAGGTGATCCCATTCAGCAGGTGAAAATCATCATATCCTTGCTGCGTGGTGATCCGCAAGACTGGGCTTTTTCTCTTGAAACAGGGAATCCGGCATTATTGAATGTAGATGCATTTTTTCAAGCGCTCGGATTATTGTATGACGAACCTAACTCTGTAGAGCATGCTGAGAAAACACTGTTGGCCCTGTGTCAAGGTCAGGAAGCAGCAGAGTTATACTGCCAGAAATTTAGAAAATGGTCTGTGCTCACTAAATGGAATGAAGAGGCTCTGGCTGCTATTTTCAGAAAAGGTCTTTCTAAAACCCTTAAAGATGTTATGGTGGGCTTTCCTACGCCTGCCGGTTTGAACGAATCTATGTCTCTAGCCATTCAGATTGATCGGCGTCTGCGCGAGCGCAGAGCTGTGCACCATATGGCAGTATCCTCTGAGCATAGTCCTGAACCTATGCAATGTGATAGGATTTTGACTAGGATAGAACGGCAGGAATTCAGACGTCAGAATAGGCTGTGTTTTTACTGTGGTGATTCTGCTCATGTTATCTCTGATTGCCTTAAGCGTACTAAGAGAGTCGCTAGGTCTGTTACCATTAGTACGATACAGCCTAAATTTCTCTTATCTGTGACCCTGATTGTCGTCCTTTTCTGTCATGGCATTTGTGGATTCAGGCGCTGCCCTGAACTTAATGGACTTAGAATTCGCCAGGCGCTGTGGTTTTTTCTTGCAGCCTTTGCAGAGCCCTATTCCTTTGAGGGGCATTGATGCTACACCCTTGGCTAAGGATAAACCTCAGTACTGGACACAGATGACTATGTACATGGCTCCTGCACATCAGGAAGATTGCCGTTTTCTGGTGTTGCATAACCTGCATGATGTTGTTCTGCTGGGATTTCCATGGTTACAGGAACATAATCCGGTGCTGGATTGGAAAACTATGTCTGTGACTAGTTGGGGTTGTCAAGGGGTACATAGTGACGTTCCTTTGATGTCAATTTCCTCTTCCCCCTCTTCTGAGGTCCCTGAGTTTTTGTCGGATTTCCAGGATGTATTTGATGAGCCCAAGTCCAGTTCCCTTCCTCCACATAGGGACTGTGATTGTGCTATTAACTTGATTCCTGGTTGTAAGTTCCCTAAGGGCCGACTTTTCAATCTGTCTGTGCCAGAGCATGCCGCCATGCGGAGCTATGTTAAGGAATCTTTGGAGAAAGGGCATATTTGGCCGTCTTCGTCACCATTGGGAGCGGGTTTCTTTTTTGTTGCCAAGAGGGATGGCTCCTTGAGACCCTGTATTGATTATCGTCTTCTTAATAAGATCACGGTCAAATTCAAATTCCAGTACCCCTTGCCTTTGCTTACTGATTTGTTTGCTCAGATTAAAGGGGCTAGTTGGTTTACTAAGATTGACCTCCGAGGGGCATATAATCTTGTTCGTATTAAACAGGGTGACGAATGGAAAACTGCATTTAATACGCCCGAAGGCCATTTTGAATACCTTGTGATGCCATTCGGGCTCTCTAATGTTCCATCTGTGTTCCAGTCTTTCATGCATGATATTTTCCGCAATTATCTTGATAAATTCATGGTCGTATATTTGGATGATATTTTTTCCAATGATTGGGAGTCTCATGTGAAGCAGGTCAGGATGGTGTTCCAGATCCTTCGTGATAATGCTTTATTTGTGAAGGGGTCTAAGTGCCTATTCGGAGTTCAGAAGGTCTCTTTTTTGGGTTTTGTTTTTTCTCCCTCGTCTATAGAAATGGATCCTGTTAAGGTCCAAGCTATTCATGACTGGATCCAACCCACATCTGTGAAGGGTCTTCAAAAATTTTTGGGCTTTGCTAATTTCTATCGCCGTTTCATTGCCAACTTTTCCAGTGTGGTTAAGCCCCTTACTGATTTGACGAAGAAGGGCGCTGATGTGACGAATTGGTCCTCTGAGGCTGTTGAGGCCTTTCAAGAGCTTAAACGCCGATTTACTTCTGCCCCTGTTTTGCATCAGCCGGATGTTTCTCTTCCTTTTCAGGTTGAGGTCGACGCTTCTGAGATTGGGGCAGGGGCCGTCTTGTCTCAGAGGGAGTCTGATGGTTCTTTGATGAAACCGTGTGCTTTTTTTCCAGAAAGTTTTCGCCTGCGGAACGCAATTATGATGTCGGCAATCGGGAGTTGTTGGCTATGGCCGCCGTCACACATGCGAGTTTTACGGACGTAAGAGCGCAGAATCTACGTCCGTAAAACTCGCAAAAAATACGGCACAATTATTCTCTATGCCCCTGCTCCTATTTGCCGTATTTTACTGATCAGTATTATACGGCTTTCTACGGCCGTACAAAATCGCAGCATGCTGCGTTTGTCACCGTACTGCGCAAGAAATATGCCAATGAAAGTCTATGGAAGCGTGAAAAATACGGATTACACACGGACAAGCAGTGTGACTTGCGAGAAATACGCAGCGCTGTTAGAGAGAAAAGCCGGTAATTCAGTGCGGTGTACAGTAAAATCACACTGACAGCTTCCAGTCCAATAGATATAATAAATGTGTACACATAGAATAGGTATATATATATATATATGTCAGTGAGACACATATATGTATATATATTAATATTTATTCCAGCGCTATACAGCTTGAAAGCCGGTAATTCAAATACCGGCTTTTTCTTTCTCCTTCATAAAACCCGACATGATTTGAGACATGGTTTACATACAGTAAACCATGTCTTCTCTCCATTTTTTTTGCAGATTCCACACTACTAATGTCAGTAGTGTGTATCTGCAAAATTTGGCCGTTCTAGCTCTTAAAATAAAGGGTTAACTTGCGGAAAAAATTGGTGTGGGCTCCCGCGCAATTTTCTCCGCCAGAGTAGTAAAGCCAGTGACTGAGGGCAGATATTAATAGCCTGGAGAGGGTCCACGGTTATTGGCCCCCCCCTGGCTAAAAATATCTGCCCCCAGCCACCCCAGAACAGGCACATCTGGAAGATGCGCCTATTCTGGCACTTGGCCACTCTCTTCCCATTCCCGTGTAGCGGTGGGATATGGGGTAATGAAGGGTTAATGCCACCTTGCTATTGTAAGGTGACATTAAGCCTAATTAATAATGGAGAGGCGTCAATTATGACACCTATCCATTATTAATCCAATTGTAGTGAAGGGTTAAATAAAACACAAACACATTCTTTAAAATTATTTTAATGAAATAAAAACAATGGTTGTTGTAGTATTTTATTCAACGCCCAATCCAGTCACTGAAGACCCTCGTTCTGTGAGTAAAGAAACATAATAAACCAACAATATACTTACCCTCCGCAGATCTGTAACGTCCAACGATGTAAATCCTTCTGAAGGGGTTAAAACATTTTGCAGCAAGGAGCTGTGCTAATGCAGGCTGCTCCTCGCTGCAAAACCCCAGGGAATGAGGCTAAAAATAGATCAATGATCTATATTTAGCATCATTTGCGGTGAGGCGCCCTCTGCTGGCTGTTCATAGATCGTGGGAAATTACCTAGAAAGCTCCCTGGCTCCCTGGGTCCCCATTTTTTTGGGGACTTTTCAGCGTATTACGGCCGTAATATACGGACCGTATTGTTTTACGCTGTGTGTGACGCCGGCCTATGAAGTGGGCGTTTGAGGAATGGCGACATTGGCTTGAGGGAGCTAAACACCGTGTTGTGGTCCTGACGGATCATAAGAATCTGATTTACCTCGAGTCGGCCAAGCGGCTGAATCCTAGACAGGCTCGATGGTCCCTGTTTTTCTCCCGTTTTGATTTTGTGGTCTCGTATCTTCCGGGATCTAAGAATGTTAAGGCTGATGCCCTCTCTAGGAGTTTTTTGCCTGATTCTCCTGGAGTCCTTGAGCCGGTTGGCATTCTTAAGAAGGGGGTGATTCTTTCTGCTATCTCCCCTGATTTGCGCCGGGTGCTTCAGGAATTTCAGGCTGATAGGCCTGACCGCTGTCCTGTGGGGAAGCTGTTTGTTCCTGATAGACGGACAAGTAAGGTAATTTCTGAGATTCATTGTTCAGTGTTGGCTGGTCATCCTGGGATTTTTGGTACCAGAGATTTGGTTGCTGGGTCCTTTTGGTGGCCTTCCTTGTCTCGCGATGTGCGTGCTTTTGTGCAGTCCTGTGGGACTTGCGCCCGGGCCAAGCCTTGCTGTTCCCGCGCTAGTGGGTTGCTTTTGCCTTTGCCGGTCCCTGAGAGGCCCTGGACGCATATTTCCATGGATTTTATTTCGGATCTTCCTGTTTCCCAGAAGATGTCTGTTATCTGGGTTGTTTGTGACCGGTTCTCTAAAATGGTCCATTTGGTACCTTTGCCTAAGTTGCCTTCCTCCTCAGATGTGGTTCCATTGTTTTTTCAGCATGTGGTTCGTTTGCATGGCATTCCGGAGAATATTGTGTCTGACAGAGGTTCTCAGTTTGTCTCTAGATTTTGGCGGGCCTTTTATGCTAGGATGGGCATTGATTTGTCTTTTTCTTCGGCGTTTCATCCTCAGACTAATGGCCAAACTGAGCAAACTAATCAGACCTTGGAGACCTATTTGAGATGCTTTGTGTCTGCTGATCAGGATGATTGGGTGTCTTTCTTGCCGTTGGCTAGTTCGGCTACTTTGGTTTCACCTTTCTTTTGTAATTTTGGTTTTCATCCTCGTTTTTCTTCTGGGCAGGTTGAGCCTTCTGATTGTCCTGGTGTTGATTCTGTGGTGGACAGGCTGCAGCAGATTTGGACTCATGTGGTGGACAATTTGACGTTGTCTCAGGAAAGGGCTCAACATTTTGCTAACCGCCGTTGGCGTGTTGGTCCCCGGCTTCGTGTGGGGGATTTGGTTTGGTTGTCTTCTCGTCATGTTCCTATGAAGGTTTCTTCTCCTAAGTTTAAGCCTCGGTTTATTGGTCCTTATAAAATTTCTGAAATTATTAATCCGCTCTCTTTTCGTTTGGCTCTTCCAGCCTCTTTTGCCATTCATAATGTTTTCCATAGATCTTTGTTGCGGAGATATGTGGTGCCCATTGTTCCCTCGGTTGACCCTCCTGCCCCGGTGTTGGTTGAGGGAGAGTTGGAATATGAGGTTGAGAAGATTTTGGATTCTCGTTTTTCGAGGCGGAGGCTCCAGTATCTTGTCAAGTGGAAGTGTTATGGCCAGGAGGATAATTCTTGGGTTGTTGCCTCCGATGTCCATGCTACCGATTTGGTTTGTGCTTTTCACTTGGCTCGTCCTGATCGGCCTGGGGACTCTGGTGAGGGTTCGGTGACCCTTCCTCAAGGGGGGGGGGTACTGTTGTGAATTCCGTTCTTGGGCTCCCTCCGGTGGTTGTAAATGGCACTTTTGTGAATTCTGCCCTTGGGCTCCCTCTGGTGGTTTTGAGTGGTACTGCCGCTCCTTGGGTTTTGGTTTAGCAGCTGCTTTCACTAATCGTCTCTCCTGGCTCTGCTATTTAACCTGGCTCTAGTCTTCAGCCTATGCCACTTGTCAATGTTCTCTGGCTGGATTCACATCTCTGCTTGGATTCTCCTGGTTTCCTGACCAGTTCTGCAAAGATAAGTTCTGGCTTTGCTCATTTCAGTCCACATGTTGTGGACTTATTGTTCTGTGCATTCTATTTTTGTCCAGCTTGTTATTATGGATTTTTTCTGTTAGCTGGAAGCTCTGGGAAGCAGATTTACCCTCCACACCTTTAGTCAGGTGTGGAGATTTTGTAAACTCTGTGTGGATTGTTTTGTAGTTTTTATACTGACCGCACAGTATCCTTTCCTGTCCTATCTATCAAGCTAGACTGGCCTCCTATGCTAAAATCTGATTTAATCTCTGCGTATGTTATTTTCCCCTCCTCTCACCGTCAATATTTGTGGGGGGCTATCTTTCCTTTGGGGATTTTCTCTGAGGCAAGATAGGTTTTCTGTTTCCATCTTTAGGGGAAGTTAGATCTTTGGCTGTGCCGAGGGGTCTAGGGAGCGTCAGGTACCCCCCACGGCTATTTCTAGTTGTGCTGCTAGGTTTAGGGTCTGCGGTCAGTACAGATACCACCTCCTTCAGAGCTTGTCTCATCTTGTTCCTAAACCACCAGATCATAACAGTGCTCCCTCCCTTCTGAGCTCTGCCGTGCGCCAAAACAGTGGTTTACCCCCACATATGGGGTATCAGCGTACTCAGGACTAATTGGACAACAACTTTTGGGGTCGAGTTTCTCCTGTTACCCTTGCAAAAAAAAAAAATTGGGGGCTAAAAAATCATTTTTGTGGGAAAAAAATGATTTTGTATTTTCATGGCTCTGCGTCAAACTTCTGTGAAGCACTTCAAAACGCTCACCACATATCTAGATAAGTTTTTTGGGGGGTCTAGTTTCCAAAATAGGGTCACTTGTGGGGGGTTTCTACTGTTTAGGTACATCAGGGGCTCTGAAAATGCAACATGACACACGCAGACCATTCTATCAAAGTCTGCATTTTAAAACGTTACTATTTCCCTTCCGAGCCCTGATGTGCGCCGAAGCAGTGGTCCCCCCCACATATGGGGTATCAGCGTACTCAGAACAAATTGGACAACAAATTTTGTGGTCCCATTTCTCCTGTTACCCTTGGGAAAATAAAAAATTGGGGGCTAAAAAAATCATTTTTGTGGAAAAAAAACATTTTTATTTTAACGACTCTGCATTATAAACTTCTGTGAAGCACTTTGGCGTTCAAAGTGCACACCACACATCTAGATAAGTTCCTTGGGGAGGTCTAGTCTCTAAAATGGGGTCACTTGTGGGGGGTTTCTACTGTTTAGGTACATCAGGGGCTCTGCAAACGCAACATAACGCCCGCAGACCATTCTATCGAAGTCTGTATTCCAAAACGGCACTCCTTCCCTTCTGAGCTCTGCCATGCGCCCAAACAGTGGTCCCCCCACATATGGGGTATCCGCTTACTCAGCATAAATTGCACAATACATTTTGGGGTCCAATTTCTCCTGTTACCCTTGTGAAAGTAAAAATCTGGGGATGAAAAGATCATTTTTGTGGCAAAAAATATGATTTTTTATTCTCATGGCTCTACATTATAAACTTCTGTGAAGCAGTTGGGGGTTCATAGTGCTCACCACACATCTAGATAAGTTCCTTGGGGGGTCTAGTTTCCAAAATGGGGTCACTTGTGGGGGGTTTCTACTGTTTAGGTACATCAAGAGCTCTGCAAATGCAACATGACGCCTACAGACCATTCCATCAAAGTCAGCATTTTAAATGTCACTACTTCCTTTCCGAGCCCCGATGTGTGCCCAAACAGTGGTCCAACACATATGGGGTATCAGCGTACTCAGGACAAACTGGACAACAAATTTTGTGGTCCAATTTCTCCTGTTGCCCTTGAGAAAATAAAAAATTGCGAGCTATAAAATCATTTTTGAGGGATAAAAAAGATTTTTTATTTTCACGGCTCTACGTTATAAATTTCTGTGAAGCACTTTGGGGTTCAAAGAGCTCACCACACATCTAGATAAGTTCCTAATGGGTCTAGTTTCCAAAATGGGGTCACTTGTGGGGGGTTTCTAGTGTTTAGGCACATCAGGGGCTCTCCAAACGCGGCATGGCGTCCGATCTCAATTCCATCCAATTCTGCATTGAAAAAGTCAAACGGAATGTCTTCTCTTCCAAGCTCTGCCATGCGTTCAAACTGTGGTTTACCCCCACATATGGGGTATCGGCGT
The DNA here is from genome assembly GCF_032444005.1 of Ranitomeya imitator. Lineage (NCBI taxonomy): Eukaryota > Metazoa > Chordata > Amphibia > Anura > Dendrobatidae > Ranitomeya > Ranitomeya imitator. Next base: position 234,626,783 of record NC_091284.1, read on the forward strand.
ACTCAGGACAAATAGCACAACAACTTATGGTGTCTAATTTCTCCTTTTACCCTTGTGAAAATAAAAATTTGAGGGCGAAAAGATCATTTTTGTAGAAAAAATTAGATTTTTTATTTTCACGGCTCTACGTTATTAACTTCTGTGAAGTACCTGGGGGTTTAAAGTGCTCACCACGAATGTAGACAAGTTCCTTAAATGGTCTAGTTTCCAACATGGTGTCAATTGTGGGGGGTTTCCACTGTTTAGGTACATCAGGGATCTCCAAACGCGACATGGCGTCCGATCTCAATTCCAGCCAATTCTGCATTGAAAAAGTCAAACGGTGCTCCTTCTCTTCCAAGCCCTGCCGTGCGCCCAAACAGTGGTTTACTCCCACATATGGGGTATTGACGTATTCAGGAGAAATTGCACAGCAAATTTTGCAGTTCATTTTCTCTTTTTACACTTGTGAAAATAAACAAAAATTTGTTCTGAAGTAAAATGTTTGCAAAAAAAAGTTAGTTTCTGTCATGTACACCCCTCAAAGTGACTTTAAATGTGAGACGGGCCCTTAAAAAAATGGTTTCGTAATTTTTGTTGTAAAAATGAGAAATCGCTGGTCAACTTGTAACCCTTATAACTTTCTAACAAAAAAAATTTTGTTTCCAAAAATGTGGTGATGTAAAGTTGACATGTGGGAAATGTTATTTATTAACTATTTTGTGTGACATAGCTCTCTGATTTAAGAGCATAAAAATTCAAAGTTTGAAAATTGCAAAATGTACAAAATTTTCTCCATATTTCCATTTTTTTCATAAATAAACGCAAGTAATAGTGAAGAAATGTTACCACTAACATGAAGTACAATATGTAACGAAAAAACAGTCTCAGAATCAGCAGGATCCGTTAAAGTGTTCCAGAGTTATAACCTCTGTAAGATTGCTCTCACTAAGTGTAGTGGGGGACACTCGCTTGGCACGGGATTAACGTAGTCAGGCACGATTTTTGAACACAAAACAGTCCATACAGTTTATTAAAGAGTCATAAACTGGGTTATGCACAGTCCATATTATACATTCCATAGAACACAATAGGCACCAACTGGTGATATTAACTTGCAGCTTTATATTGTACACTTCATATACGGCTTTGACTCACGGACACTAAACATGCTGGACCTCTTACTTCGCCCAGTTACCATGGGTGTCCGTACGCCGTACAGTTCACCAATGTCCCAAGTCACATACAGCGCATATGACACTGGGTCGCGGTCTCTAAACACGCCGAACCTCACTCCGTTCAGTCACCGTGGGAGACCACACAGTTCATAGAACATCACAAGCACCAACAGTCTGTATACATACCTGACGGGAGCTCCTGCTCCACCTGCTGACTCCTTGTCAGTCCACTCCTCCGGGAAAGCTGCCTCACAGGGATCGCCAACTTGCCTGGGCAGCATATCTTAGTCAGTCCAGACCCACCGAAGGACGGTAGTTTCCCCACATGAACCGCACATGTGACCTGTCCAGGTGCTATTCAGGGCCTCGTCCAACACCCCAGGCCACCAGCAAGTCCAAAGCCCCACCATGTGCTCTTCAGGACTCCTATTCCCAGGAAATCCAACACACCAGGCCCACCAGGTCCAAAGCCCCACCATGTGCTCTTCAGGACTCCTACTCCCAGGAAATCCAACACAGGCGGTTCAGTGTGCTATTCAGGGATCCGGTCTTACTCCCAGGACCTCCCAACACACAGGCTCTCCAGGACCTTTCACTGTAACCACACGGGAACATGTGACCCACACCCTGGTCAAATTATAAAGCCTTAACCACTCCCCTGGGTGGGAGTGTGGATGTGTGGCTTGTTTGTCCCACCCATCTCACACAACTAGCCTAGTAAGTCTCCCTTACCACTACACCATACATATACACTCTTGAGGGACTACAGGTCCCAGAACAACAACATTGCATAAGACTTACTACGCAGACTCCCTCTGCGACACATATCGGCCATTCACAACACAGCCAGTCACTGTTTCACCACGATTATCACAATAGATTTGCCTCCATGCACATCCCAAGGAGCACTCACAGCGCCCCCTAGCTGTCACAGGGGTCAGAATTGTAAAAATTGGCTTGGTCATTAAGTACCAAATTGGCTCTGTCACTAAGGGGTTAAAATTCCTCGCAGGTGCCATCCTAGCCATGGACAGCACTTGAACAGATAGATCTGGTTGCAGGCTTCAGGAAAATTACGCCTGTGGCAGAGCATGCGCGGGTTGAGATCTTGGCTCAACGAGGAGCTGAGATCTCCATCTGCGTAGGCGCCATTTTCCTGCAGCCTGCCAGAAGGTTAACATGCACATTCGCCAACACTGGCACCATTTTACTAAAATCTGCCATCAGATTAATCTGTGCGTCGCTTGTGGCTAGGACAGTGCAGGTGCAGAATTTTAAACAATATGTAGATCCTTACATCAAAAGCAACTGAGTGGCCTTGGTAGAGATGAAGACCCATCCCACAGTCCCACCCCACATGCCAACCCCAATGCATGAACAACTTGATGCCCCAAAACTTCTATTGGTGAATATAGAATAACCAAGCTACATATTTCAACAATGAAGGTACCAATTAAATCAGCAGAACAGTGCTGCCTATGCCTTTAGTTTACCTTGCATGATTCTGATGACAGGTTCTCTTTAAACTCAAATCTGGGGCACAAAATGGTTCAGTGTACTCTCATGAAATTCCATAGGGAACATAACTAGGATCCATGTGATATCAAGCTTTAATACAGTTGTATGTATGAGAACACACACAGAGATAGTACAAAAAGCCAGTTCTGATGTACCTCAGAATTAATTTTGTGCATCTTTCACCTGCCATGCACCATTGAAGAAAATTGAAGACCTCTGGTGGATGCTAGATGTCCACTGACTTCAATGTGAAAAGCATCCACTAAAGGCTGTTTTAAACTAGAAAACAAGGGATTAAAGGGTCCCAATTGTCCCAAAAATAAGAGTCCCAGAAAAGAAAATCCAACCTTACCATAAACATATGCCATAAATGTGTGAAATAGCATAACATTCTTGTGAGTAATACGCTCCCCCTAGCGGAGACTGGAGGCAAACACTAGGACTGTGAGGCTGGGTTCGTTAAAGCGATAAAAAAAAATAATTTCACCCAGATGATTTTTTTCTCTCTTGTCATCGATTTCCAATCTTTTTTTTACAGCAGCAGTTATTAATAATTTACAAGACCATTTACAGTTTCCCTTGTTAACTCTTTCACTCCTCAAACCTGTTTTCATCTTCGTGATCAGACCAAATTTTACAATTCTGACCAGTTTTACCATATGTGGTAATAGCTCTGAAACCCTTCAACTGATCCTATAGATTCTGAGAATGGTTTTTTTGTGACATATTGTACTTCATGATAGTGGTAAAATTTGTTTGATTGTGTTTATTTTTGGAAAAAATCTGAAATTTGGTGAAAATATAAAAATGTTAAAATTTATGCCCTTGAACCAGAGAGATATGTTACACAAAATAGTTAGCAAATAAAATTTCCAACATGTCTAATTTATATCAGCATGATTTTTGAAACATAATGCTTTTGTTAGGAAGTTAGAAGGTTAAAAGTTGACCAGCGATTTCTCATTTTTCCAACCAAATTTACAAAAATCATTTTTTTTAGGGACCACATGATATTTGAAGTGACTTTGAAGGGCCTATATGACAGAAAATACTCAAAATTTACACTACTCTAAAAAATGCACCCCTCAAGGTGCTCAAAACCACATTCAAGAAGATTGTTCACATAAGCTGAAGCAATGTGGAAGGAGAAAATAAACATTTAACTTTTTATCACAAAAATGTTGCTTTTATTTTCACAAGTGTAACAAGAGAAAATGGACCTGAAAATTTGTTCTTTAATTTCTCCTGAGCACACCGATACACCATATGTGGGGGAAAACTACTGTTTGGGTACAGGCCTCGAAAGAGAAAGAGCACCATTTGACTTTTTGAATGCAAAATTGTCTGGAATCGAGAGCGTACGCCATGTCGTGTTTGGAGAGCCACTGATGTTCCTAAACAGTGGAAACCCCCCACGACTGACCCAATTTTGGAAACTAGACCCATCAAGGAATGTATCTACATGTCTGGTGAGCACCTTGAAATGCCAGGTGCCTCACAGAATATTATAACGTAAAGCTGTCAAAATAGAAAATTCACATTTTTCTCACAAAATTGTTTTCACACCAAATTTTACATTTTCACAAGAGTAACAGGAGAAAAATTCACCATACAAGTTGTGCAATTTCTCCTGAGTACGCTGATATGGAGGAAAACTACTGTTTGGGCGGATGACAGGGCTCGGGAGGGAAGGAGCACCATTTGACTTTTTGAATGCGAAATTTGCTGGAATCATTAGTGGATGCCATGTCGTGTTTGGAGAGCCACTGATGTGCCTAAGCAGTGTAATCCCCTGAGAAATTACCCAATTTTGGAAAATAGACCCCTCAAGGAGTGTAGCTAGATGTGTGGTGAGCACCTTGAGATCACAGGTCATTCACAGAAGTTTATAATGTTGAGGTGTAAAAACAAACAAAAAAAACAACAAATTTTTCCCCATAAATATGTCCTTTTATCCCCAATTTTTTATTTTAACAAGGGTAACAGGAGACATTGCACCACACAATTTGTTGTGCAATTTCTCCTGAGAACACAGATATGCCATATGTGGTCAAAAACTACAGCGCACAGCTCAGAAGGGAAGAAGGGCAATATTGGAGTTCAGATTTGCTGGAATAATTTGAGGGTGCCATGTCACATTGGCAGAGCCCCTCAGGTGCAAGAATAGCAGAAAGCTCCCATAACTGATGTCATTTTACAACCACACCTCTCAATTAATTCATCTAGGGGTGTGGTGAGTATGTTAATGTGAGGGAGCCAGGGCCGTAGTCGTGGCTGAGACTAATGGCTCCTGCACGCCCTGGTCTCCCGTCACATAAAACAATGTCCCCTTTTTAGCGTACCTTCAGCTACATCATCTGCACCATCAGGGTCCCATCTGAGCGGCTGAACTTCTGCTGTTGGTGTTGTTGCACAAATAGAGACAGAGTTCACGTTCAACTTTAAACAGATAACTCTACTCGTTTCTTCTCTCAGCACATCCATATCTTTTGCAGCATCAACACAACATTCCATACAGCACATTTCCTTTGTCTTTTCAGTTACAGCATCAAAATTAGGTTCCTCACAGCACATGTTCTTCATTTTCCCTGTGCGTTTCAATGTGTTTCCGGGACGCTCCACTCGGTATTGCAGCGTCCTCTGTGTCCAGCCTGACTACCTTTAGGAATTCCCTTGTCCGTTTCATTCAGACATAAGGGCATCAGCCCAAGTTGCTAGTTGCCACATTTTCGGAGCGACCTGCGGTACTGTACTGCTGTGACTCTTGCGGTAGCTCCTGCTCTTACTTCCACTGTCACGGCTCCTTGCACTGCTGCTGTCACTGCTGCACTTCTATATATATATATATCTGGGATTCACCTCTTAGAACGTTGCGAGGACCACTATGTTGCCCCGGGCTCTAAGGCCCTACAGGACTGCCTGGGCTCTCTGGCTCTTCTGGCCTGTCTCAGCTCCCAGGCTACTCTGACTAGAAAACTGGAAATTCCCTTTCTTACCCACAGCAGGCCCCTCCTAATTTAACTGTTTCTGTTCCTAGGAAAATGTAATACTAAAGTATCTCAATCTAGTGTCCTAACCACTAACTACACTCTCCCTATGCTACAACATAATGCACATCTTACAGTATGCAGTATACAACAGTATTTACACATCATGTATGAACATAGCAGCATAAGGTATTAAAACATATAAAATTAGCAACATTTAATAATGTTTAAATGGGATGTGCTTGGGGTATAAAACAGCCTCTGTGACCCCTCACATTGACACCACATGTGCCTCACAGAAATTCAAAACAACGCATGCGGAGGCATCCGCATACATCCGCATGGCCTGGTACGCAGAATGCATGCAGACGTAGTTGGAGCTGAAGAAAGAGGCGTGGCAGTGGGGGCGGGGCTTCACAGAGGAAGAAGGCCGCGGTCCGCAGCCCTGCCAAACGCTAGTGTGAAGCTAGCCTAAGCAACCACATGTTACAAACTACACCTCTAAGGAATTTATCTAAGGTTGCAGTGATCATATTCACAGCACATGTGTGTCACAGAATTTTATACCATTGGGCAGTGAAGGAAAAATAATATTTTTAAAAAATGTTGCTTTAGCCCCAGATTTTACATTTTTGCAAGGGGCAATGGGTAAAAATGGCACCAAAATGTGTCACACAATATCTGGTGAACGTGGAAATACCCTATATGTGGTGGTACAGTACTGCTTAGTCACATGGCGAGACTCGGAGGGACAGAGCCCTATTTGTCTCTTGGAGCGCAGATTTTAGTAGAATAGAGTTCCTAAGTGCTAGAAGAGCAGAATAGCTCCCTCAAGTAACCCAATTTGGGAAATTATACCCCTTTGGGAATTTATCTACAAGTATAGTGATGATTTTAACTCCATGGGTGTTTTCCAGAAACAAGCAGCAGTGGATGTTGCAGAGTAAAATTTGCAAATCTGCTATTGTAGCTCCCACACATTGCAGTGCCCAGCACGTTGTAATGTCCAGTACGTTACGCCCAGCTCATGCTTCTGGAGACATGCACCAGTAAATTAAGTGGGTTCTCATCGCAACAAAAATACCAACCATGTGAGCATTAAGTGTGGCTTAGCTACACTTGTGGGGGGCTCAGAAGGGAGGTGGGCATTTGGACCTTATCCACAGGAAAACTATACATTACTCTTCAGAAAGGGTGTTCAACATCTTCTCCACCTTCACAGCATTAATGATCTACAGTAAAAATGTATGCTATGGAAAGCTTCTAGTTGATTGATAATGACGTACATTCGTAACATTGTAATATTGCACCCTCAAAATGAACAGTAGAAGCATGCGTTATGCAGATTCTGAGAAAACTCGGAACTCAGGAGATAATCCACTCATTGCTGTAATCATCATGATCACAGCACAGCAAAAGGGAGGACACCTCCTTGAAACGGTTATTGCTAGTTCCAATAGTACAATCTCTAAGGCTGATGTCATCAGTGTCCTGGATCCACCAAAGGTCTACCGGGCTGTCTCATGTGCTTGTCAATATGGATATACAGTGGGAAAAAAGTATTTATTCAGCCACCAATTGTGCAAGTTCTCCCACTTAAAAAGATGATAGAGGCCTGTAATTGACATCATAGGTAGACCACAACTATGAGAGCAAAAATTAAAAAACAAATAAAAAAAATCACCTTGTCTGATTTGGCAAGATTTATTTTGCAAATTATGGTGGAAAATAAGTATTTGGTCACCTAAAAGCATGCAAGATTTCTGGCTCTCACAGAACTGTAACTTCTTTTTTAAGAGCTCCTCTGTCCTCTACTCATTACCTGTAGTAATGGCACCTGTTTGAACTTGTTATCAGTATAAAAGATACCTGTCCACAACCTCAAACACTCACACTCCAAACTCCACTATGGTGAAGACCTAAGAGCTGTCGAAGGACACCAGAAAGAAAATTGTAGACCTGCACCAGGCTGGGAAGAATGAATCTGCAATAGGCAAGCAGCTTGGTGTGATGAAATCAACTGTGGGAGCAATAATAAGAAAATGGAAGACATACAAGACCACTGATAATCTCCCTCGATCTGGGGCTCCATGCAGATCAGCGCGTGGGGTCAAAATGATCACAAGAACGGTGAGAAAAAATCTCAGAACCACAGGGGGGACCTAGTGAATGATCTGCATAGAGCTGGGACCACCATAACAAAGGCTGCCATCAGTAAAGCACTACACCGCCAGGGACTCAGATCCTGCAGTGCCAGATGTGTCCCCTGCTTAAGCCAGTACATGTCCAGGCCCATCTGAATTTTGCTAGAGAGCATATGGATTATCGAGAAGAGTATTGGGAGAATTTCGTATGGTCTGATGAAACCAAAGTAAAACTGTTTGGTAGAAACAAAACTCGTCGTGTTTAGAGGAGACAGAATGCTGAGTTGTATCCAAAGAACACCATACCTACTGTGAAGCATGGGGATGGCAACATCACGCTTTGGGGCTGTTTCTCTGCAAAGGGACCAGGATGACTGATCCGTGTACATGAAAGAACGAATGGGGCCATGTATCGTGAGATTTTGAGTGCAAACCTCCTTTCCTCAGCAAGGGCATTGGAGATGAAACATGGATGGATCCCAAGCACCCCGCCAGGGCAAAGAAGGAGTGGCTTCGTAAGAAGCATATGAAGGTCTTGGAGTGGCCTAGCCAGTCTCCAGATCTCAACCCCATAGAAAACCTTTGGAGGGAGTTGAAAGTCCGTGTTGCCCAGCGACAGGCCCAAAACATCACTTTGTGTGCCAACCTTATAAAGACTTACTGAAAACGTTTGACCTCTGTCATTGCCAACAATGGATATATAACAAAATATTGAGATGAACTTTTGTTAATGGCCAAATACTTAATTTCCTACATAATTTGCAAAATAAATCTTGCCAAATCAGACAAGGTGATTTTCTGGATTTGTTTTCTCATTTTGACTCTCATAGTTGTGGTCTACCTATAATGTCAATTACAGGCCTCTCTCAACTTTTTTAAGTGGCAGAACTTTTACAATTGGTGGCTGACTAAATACTTTTTTTGTGTATATCTAAATGAGTTTTCTGTTTAGTAGAAAACCTTTGCTCCCTGACTGCAGTTTGCTTTAATACACAATCTATTCTTCATCCATCGTCCACTCCCCATGTCTAGCTCTGAGTCTCTGCCACTACGTCACATTGACAGCGCTGCAGCCAATTAGTGAGCTCAGTGGCTCGTGCTGTCAACTTGGGTAGAGCTGCTGAACTCAGTAATTAGCTGCAATGCTATCAACATTACATCAACGCTCCAGATAATAACAGATACTGGGAGCAGTGGTATAGACTCAGTTCTGGACCTGGGGAGGGTGGGTAAAGTGTAGTATATTTTACAACCAACTTCACCTGGAGAAAAGGGGTTGTCTGAAACTGGAAAACCTTTTTAAACAGGTAATAGTAAAAAAAAAGGTTGCTTTTTTCCCTTATATTACTAAATTAATAAAAATTCAACATTAATGTATGTATACCTCCTGAACTGGTCCTTAAAGGGCTGTGTGAAAAAGCATCTACATTGGAGTAGTACGTCATCTATGAAATAATTATGTTTTTAAGGAGTATCCTGTGGTTCACCAGGAAAAGTGGAAAATGGAGATGTAGAAATGATAGACGACAAGTTTCAGTCAAAAGCATTTTTCTTCTGTAATAGTGGGTAAGTTTATATAGAAACATCAAACAACAAGCAAATAACATGGCCAGTTGTTGAAACCTAATGGCAATGTAACTGGTGCATTGGGGAAGACAGCAGCTAGCCGAGCAATCTAGCTTCTATTATGGACACCATAAAAAGGTCAAATATTTTTTTTATTTTGAGTTAAAAAAGAGGAATTATCCTCTATTTAGTACTCCATCTATTAGTCAGGGCAGTAAACTTCTACAGAGCACATCAATCTCGCCATGGGACCCAGCACATTCATACATTACATGGCAGGGCTATCGGAGAATTGAACTCTTGATGCCAGGTTCCCTCACAGATTGCAGGCGATCATTGTGGGGGCCCGTTGTCAGCTGATTATGTATTTTAGCTAACGATTTCCTTATTAAATTGAACAGAGCACCTAGTGCATAACAAAGAGTATGAGTAAGGTCTGAATGAGATGTCTGTATATCACAGGCTGAGTAAGGACCACGACCTTGGGATTGACTGCAAGTCTCCATGATCAAAACTCATCAACCTCATATATGCCTTAGATACTGACGAGTTAGGCCAAGAGACCTCTGATCAATATAAAAATCACGATGACGATGGTATACAGACATATGCATTTAGCCTAAATCCCATTTTAGGTCAGCTTTCTAAAATCTCAAATTGGATTTGATTGGTGTTGGCCAAAGTGGCACTTTTTGCGAAAAGTTTATATGCATCAGCCCTGATGTTTGTATGTTTTCTCCAACTACTTTGTTAAGATTTAACCTCATGTAAAAATTTTAAAAGCTGTTTACAATGGTCCAAAATACCAAATGATTAATTCACTCCTCCTATGTCAACACTTCCCTATTACCATGCCACATTGTCTGTTTTCCGGGCTTTAGCAATGATGTGGTATCAATCACTGTGTGTAGCGGTGATAACCTATGGCTCAGGAGCTGCATGTGACTTGCGATCCCAAGACGTGAGGCTATCTGACAGCTTGATTAATTAACATCAGATCTAGCAAAAAAGCTACTTTATGAATAGTAGGTCTCCAGATTCTGACTTTTGTGACTAGCCTCACACAGAAGAGCAGATATGAATGCATATACTGGCCTTGGGGGTTTATGGATCTGGAGATAGGATGACACTGCCAGTCGGAGAAGGCGGTTTAAGCTGGATGCGATAATGTGGTGGAAGTGCATTATGCAAGAATACTAAATCGGGGTAAGGTCGGAACCCCTGTAAGTATACTGCCTTAGTGTAATTTGTTTGGGAAAGCTTTTGGCTGACATTATAATTAATGGGGGCTTTTGGTGTTGCCAATTTGGAAGCGGGAGCAGATGTCACTACTCTGAGACGGGGGTGTCTGGATGTGGCTTATGATCCTGTCTCAGAGCTGAATGTGGCTCCCCAAGTAAGAAAGCCTGGGGACCTTTGACATAATACATGGATGAGATGAGTATGCCAATGCAGCACAGTCTTAGCCCAGAAAGGCTGGTCCCCTTGTATGACCACTATGAATATGAGTTGCTAGGTGTTAGCATTGACTGTGTCATGATCCAGGCCGGGATTTGAGTCCTGTTCTCCCCTTCCCGGTCTGGTCATGACAGACTTGTCCTCTTGCAATACTAATTACTTTATTGGATTAAATTACCAGTTGAGGGACAATACACATCCAAATATAATATAATTGCAAGTTTATAAATATAATAAAAACTATTGTATTCATCAAATGTGGTGTGTTTTCTTTTTATGTTTCATGAAGTTACAAGTTGGTGGGGAATCCATACAGAGAATGCCTGGAGGAAGGAATCTGGAGCGGAAGCATTCCAACTTGTCAGAGTAAGGAACTTGATAAATACATCTACAGATTTTATACTGCTGATATTGTCTTACTTTAATACCAGTCCCACTCACCTATTTACACAGATAAGTGACGTGCTACAACCTTCACTTTACATATGGAAGTGCTATGATTAAATTCTATCTTATTTAAAAAATAAATAAATCAGTAGCACAAGTGAATATAGTACTCCTCTCTTCATAGCAACATTTAATGGACCCGATACTTTCCAAAGTGATGTCACTGATATGTTTCTAAAATATGGATGTCCTCAAGAGCAAATTGAGAATATTGTAATTGGGCTGTGCACTAGTAAAAAAACAAATGTCTGCTTTCTTCCAAAACAACCAACTCTGTCCTAAGGTTGTATGTGGTATTGCAGTTCATCTTTATTGACCGCAGAACAGCTGAACTGCACTTACCAGCAAAATCCATCCGTGTTTATACAGACAGTTAAAGATCATCCATTATTTTTATTTTATTTTTCATAAATTGACAGTAAATAATAAACTCGGTGGTATATCCTATTAGATAAATCTGCTACTTTCACCTCCTGGATTATTGTTTCACTTTCAAAATTTTCAACGTAGCTGTAAAATTTGTCTTACAATGAGTATAGAATTTCCATTACTGAAATAAGAGATGACAGTTGGTGCTCATAAAGTTCTATGGAGAACTGTAACTGTCATTTCAGGAGAACTTGTAGTAGAATGGCATGTATGTATCCGCCTCCAGCTCCTCCCTTCTCCTCCCCTCTACATAGAATGTTAAAAGCACCAACTCTTATCTCCTATTTCAATAAAGGGAAAATCTGTCTTCAATGAATACAGATTTTACCCATGAATTGGGAGTGAATGATCAGTCCAAGAGTAGAAAGAAGCACATTTCCCTGATAAGATAAAGTACAAAGTTTCTTATTCTCATATGTGCCATTGATTTATGAAATGAAAATGAAAATGACGGTTAGTCTCTAAGAGAATAGATACAAAGTCAGAAAATCACAAAGAGAAGAACTTGCTTCTGTCAGGTCCACAATTGCCCTTATGCAAAAAAATATTGGACAACCCTGAAACCTTGTGCTTGGCAGTCTCAGTCTGCCCCAAAGAATTTGACTGGACAGTCAGTGTGCATGTGTGACCACAGCCCTATTCGAAATCTACATCACTATGGTCATATAATGAGAAGGAACAATGGACATGGGACTTGCATTGTAATAATCCACTGGTGTCCCAAAAGTGGGCCATCCAGCAATCATACATATATCACCGTTAGTGTAGACAGGTGATACATTCTTAGTGGGAAGAACATATAATGTGTGCAGAAATATGTGATTGAACTTGACCATCTGTTGTTCATGATCTCATTGTTAAATGTATAGTCTGATGCAAAAAAATTATCACCAGTCACAGAAGAGGTGACATCTTGTTGATTGGTGGGAGTCCCCATTAGAATAGAGCGGCAGAGCGTATGATTGACCGCCACTTCATCCATTCCCTTTGCTACTGACTTGGGTGCTCCGTAGAAGATCAGTGGAATGGAGGTCGGGAATCCGTCCTGCCGATTCATATTGCAATGCTCATTTTCATCAGTCAGCCACTCACCGATCACCAAGTTATCTCCCATCTAATGGATAAGTGATTACTTTTTATTTCACTGGACAACCTCCTTAATGTACAATAGTAAATAAAATAATTCTATTTTTCCTGCCAAATAGGAAGCTGCCCCGATCCACCTGTTCCGAAATCTGCACAGATTATTCAGATGCCTGATACCCAATATTATCCAGTTTCCATAATTATAGTCTACAGTTGCCTCCCTGGATACAAATATGATCCATTTTTATCACCAATCATTCAGTGTCTGGAAGGGTTCACATGGTCAAACCTCAATGAATTCTGCAAAAGTAAGTGCAGTTTGGAATTAGTTTAAGTGATCTGCAAATACTGCCACATGCTCAAGAAATACAGAAAAAATACTGATATTAGGGGTCTGAGCTACAGTAAAAACGCAAATCAGAGTGATGCCTATTATTAACATCTAAATAAAAAAGAAGTCTAGCACTCATCTTCAGCAAACGTGGAATAGATTTATTTGTAGCACTTGAAACGTTTCAGTCCAAAGGGACTTTCATCAGTCACTACAGTATCATAAGAAAATAAAGAAACAAAAAATGATGTACAACCAGTAGAAAAATAACCAAGGTATATACAGGATAACATACAGTAACATATAAACAATAAATTGACATACAACATTCGCTTGAGGCAAGAGGTCAAAATGGAATATCATACTAGAATAGGATATAAAGGCACTAGGTTGAACCGCAAATATCTACCCCCCGTGTCAAAGAAAGTGAGACAATAAGTGACCATAAAAGCCCACACAATGGAGAACGTACCATGCTAATGATAGCCAGTAGGGCTATGTTCATGGGAAAAGAAACAGTACCCAATCAATGTACCTAACATAAATAAACAGGAAACGAAAAGAATGTTTGTAAAGAATGCTTATAAAGGATATCCTGGAGAGGATGAAAAACCAAGGGTATGACTAAAATAATAATAATAATCTTTACTTTTATATAGCGCCAACATATTCCGCAGCGCTTTACAGTTTTGCACACATTATCATCACTGTCCCCAATGGGGCTCACAATCTAGAATCCCTATCAGTATGTCTTTGGAATGTGGGAGGAAACCAGAGTACCCGGAGGAAACACGGAGAGAACATACAAACTCTTTGCAGATGTTGTCCTGGGTGGGACCCCAGCGCTGCAAGGCTGCTGTGCTAACCACTGCGCCACCGTGCTGCCCTCACAAAGACGCCGCCACTCTATAGGGCACAAAGGATAGGAGTAATATAACTTAGGCAGAGTGGTGGGGCGATGACCACCTATGAATTAAAACACCTGCAGTCTGGGAAAAAAAAGGGATTCAGACTATTGTTAAACCTAAGGATATGGGGCGTTCCAGTAAAAATGTGCCAAATGTCCGTGAAACATATTACCTGAGGATGATGGTAACAGGAGAAAGAGAGGCACAACCTCCAGACACGGAATCCACCGCAAGTCTGGGGAGTGTGGATCTGTCTGTGTATAAATAGTATAGGAGGCAGGAGCCGGGTAATTAGGGGGCAGTGCCGCTAAACAGGATGTGATGTGGCGTTGGAGAAAAAAAAAATAGAACGCTGTATTATCTGTGTAAGAGTGTCTAAATTGAGACGAATATACTGAGTATGATAGAAGGTGAAATCTGAATACCTATAACAAGGAAAAAGTATGGTATTAGACACTTAGTGGGTCCGTGATATAGTTGCATACGTCTAATGGCATTAATGGTGTCTAGAGTACATTATGAAGAGGTGTCTCCAGGTAGTGCTAAATCAACAGAAGGGTGGCAAGATGTTAGGTGAAATATTTTAGCGTGCCCATCCGATCGGTTCAATAGAGACGACTCTAAAAGAAGCAGAGACATATATTAGAGAATAGAACATATCACAATTATTACATATATACAATAGCCACTATGGTATTACATTAGGTAAAAGCAGATAGTTCGTACTCTCTATTCAGACCTTTTGGTGACAATGTGTCTAATGCATGTATCCAAAACGCCTCACGCTTCTTGAGGGTCAGGATTCTGTTTCCACCTCTACGTGGGGGTGGTACATGTTCCAAGATTAAGAATTTCAGTTGGGAAATGTTATGTCCCATGGAGATAAAGTGATGGGGTATCGGTAAGAGAAGGTTTTTGCAACGGATGGTTGATTTGTGTTTAGACACTCTATCACAGATGGATTGTGATGTCTCGCCTACATACAGTTGGCCACAAGGGCATTTAATAACATAGACTACATATGTAGAACTGCATGTGAAGTAACCATGAATTTTAAATTCTTTGCCGGAATATGGGTGTGTAATTTTGTCACCTTTGAGAACATTGTTACACTGCGCACAATGAAGACATGGAAAAGTCCCTTTTCTAGGTTTGTGGAGAAAATGTTGCCTTGTTACCGTGCTCGGGCCTATATCAGCTTTCACAAAAGTGCCCCTTAAACTGGGAGCTCGTTTAAAGCATGGTAAAAACGGTTGTTTGAATTCAGGGACTTGAGGGTGAGCAGTGGCGAGAATTGACCAATTTTTCCGTGTGGCTTTATGTATTTTGTATACCGAGGGGTGGAAGGCATGTACGAATGGAATCCGTTTAGAGGTGTCACTCTTAGGTTTGTTTGGTGTGGTTTTAGAGTCCTCTAGAAGGGGGAGGGGTAGCCTCTCGCTTCAAATTTGTGCGTCATTTCACGTATTCGTGACTCCCTGACAGACATGTTGGATACAATCCGCTGGACTCTTTGGTACTGTGCCCTGGGTATAGATTTCTTAGTGGAGGGGGGATGGAGACTTTCGAAATGCAGTAGGCTGTTCCGGTCCGTACTCTTAGAGTACAGATCAGTGCCCAAGAGGCCCTCAGGATTTTTGATCACCAGTGTATCAAGGAAGTTCATCCTCTCAGGGCTGTTACTGATAGTGAAGCTGATGCCTGGCCAAGAGACATTGAGTGTTTCAAAGAAAGAGTGGAGAGTCTCAGTGGGACCGTGCCATACACAGAACACGTCATCAATGTATCTCTTCCATAGGATGACGTTAGCCTGGAAGAGAGGGTTCTTATAGATGATACTTTCTTCAAAGTCTATCATGTATGCATTAGCATACGGAGGTGCTACGTGCGAGCCCATCGCAGTCCCTTTTACCTGTAGATAGAATGTCTCTTGGAAGAGAAAAAAGTTAGACGTGAGAACCAATTTCAAGAGGTCAGTACAGAGTGATATCTGATCCGTGTCCATGTTTGTGTTCTCTAATACACGGCGTGTGGAATTGATGCCTTCGATATGGGGAATGGAGGTATATAAATCCCTAACATCAACGGTAACCAGGAGGGCATCAGTGGGTACTAGATGAGTGAGGATTCTCTCAAGATATTTGGCAATAGGAGATAGGATAGAGTCAGTGGAGGCTACAATGGGCCTACCGGGTGGATTCTCCAAATTCTTATGGACCTTGGCCATAACATAGCCCTACTGGCTATCATTAGCATGGTACGTTCTCCATTGTGTGGGCTCTTATGGTCACTTATTGTCTCACTTTCTTTGACATGAGGGGTAGATATTTGCAGTTCAACTTACTGCCTTTATATCCTATTCTAGCATGATATTCCATTTTGACCTCAAGCGAATGTTGTATGTCAATTTATTGTTTATAAGTTACTGTATGTTATCCTGTATATACCTTGGTTATTTTTGAACTGGTTGTACATCATTTTTTGTTTCTTTATTTTCTTATGATACTGTAGTGACTGATGAAAGTCCCTTTGGACTGAAACGTTTCAAGTGCTACAAATAAATCTATTCCACGTTTGCTGAAGATGAGTGCTAGACTTCTTTTTTATTTATATTGATGGTCTGGGAACCTAGTCTATGCACCATATAGTGACTGTGCACACAGTGTTTTCACTTACGTATTATTAACATCTGTCTGCACAGATAAACTAAAGGAGAGTAAAAAAAACTAAAGAAAGATCATGACAGTAGATACAGACCTACAGTTCTCACAATGTTGTAACACAACAGATCTCATACTGTTAGACGTGAGAGGAGCTCTGGTTTTGTATATTTGGTCTATGTCGCCATTTTTTTTACACCCGTAAAAATATTTTGCCATCGATTGAGCAGTGTGAGGACCTGGTATTGCATGGGGAGCTGATGATGGAAGCCAATTTGAGGTACATATGACATTTTGATTGCTTTTCATTGAAATTTTTAGGGAATTATGTTTACTGAAAAACTGCATATGTGGCTTTTTTTTAACTTTTTTCCTCTCTTTCTGTTGCTAAATCTATGGGTTGAATAATTGCATGCTTTGATAAGTTTATCTTTTTATTTCTTTATTTTTAATGGAGGAAAAGGTGGGTGTTTAGAGTTTTTAGAGTTTTTTTCAATTATTGATATTTTTTAAACTTTTTGTTTTACTTTATTTTTTTTTTAGTCCCCTAATGGGACTTGAACATGCAGTTGCCTAAGTGCTTATACGCTATACTAAAATACAACAATAGTGAATATACTACATACTACATACTGCAAAACCACAATAGGGAAAATCAAGTGAACTGAGTGTTAGGCTCACCTTTTGAAGTGGCCCCACTAAGCCCCAGGTCCAGGTGAGTACATGGACCCCGGGAATTGTACAGCTGGCAAGATGGTATGTGGGGAGCGAGGACGAGACAACTTATGGAATCTTGGGAGCATCAGGTCAGATGAAGTGAAGTCAGCAGGGCATCAGTAATAGAAGCAGGTTCGCACTGTGTGCACTGAAGGTTTCGTACACCAAACTAGAGCCTTGAATAAAAGTCTGAAGACACAGGTGTATGTCTTAATTGGCCTTAAAAGGCCTAGAGAGATAATATTACTGAGTCACGTCAGGCAACTTGCAAAACCTGATGTGGAGGGCAGCGGACCAAGGTGAAGGGAGCAGAGCCTGCTTCACAGACGTACTGAGATGCCAGAGACAGGTGCTTTAAGCAGGTCCTTGGTTGCCATACAAAACCATAGATAAACCATGATTGCATCCATTTAAAGGGAACCTGTCACCAGGTTTGCCAATACAAGTTACGGCCATCACCTTTAAGGGCTTATCTACAGCATTCTATAATGCTGTAGATAAGCCCCGATCCGACCTGCAAAAAAAGAAAAATAACTTTTATTATACTCACCTGCAGGGCCGGCCAATCTGATGGGTGCTGTAGGTCCTGGTCTGGCGCCTCCCATCTTCTTGCGATGCCGCCCTCCTGCTTGCTTCACAGGTTCTCCGGCATTGCGCTCCTGCGCAGGCGTACTTATCTGTCCTGTTGAGGGCTGCTGAAAGGGGGTGGCCATATCTCGTATCGGACAAACATGGTAACAGGTTCCCTTTAAATACCGCTGTCCGACATTGACAGGGGTATTTTAATAATTAATAGCAGTTATCAAAACTCCGCTCCGGCAGCTGATGTTAGGCAGAGATGATGTTTTTGTAACAGCTCCTGAGCCCCCTGTTACACACAGACAACCCAACACTGATGTAGTTGTGTTATTTTGCGTTAGAGGTTCATTAAATACAGCCATATGAAATGCTGGAGAATTTTCATGTGGATTTGCAGGCAAAAAATCTGTAGTAAATCCCAGCATCAGCCAAGTGAGATGTCAACAAATCTTATCCACACTTTGTGAAATTATTGACTTCTGTCATGGAATTTAAAATCTGCAACATATACATTTCTGTTGCAAAAAATTCACTCCGGAATTTCACTTCTCCCATTGTAGAGCTGAAATCCACAACAAGTCAGCAGCCAAATCAAAATATTACACATGCAGATTTGCTGTGTATTTGTCATGGATTTCAAAAGAAATCACCATACTGATTTGCAGAAGAATATTCATCTCCCATTGTGTCAGTAAGGCCGGGATCACACATGCGAGAAACACGTCCGTGTCTCGCATGTGAAATCCAAACTCTGCCGCCGGCACTCCAGAGCGGAGCGTGCGGCCGCATAGCAACACATGGAGCCGCACGCTCCGCTCCACAGTGCCAGAGCTTGGATTTCACATGCGAGACACGGACGTGTTTCTCGCATGTGTGATCCCGGCCTATTAGATTAACTAAACTAAGTCATAATAACTAAACTGCTCTTTCTATAGAAGTCATCTGTGGAGAACCTGAGAGGATCAGAAATGGAAATATGCTAATAACAGGAACAGATTTTGGATCAATAGCTGTTTACAGCTGCAGTAAGGGGTGAGTGACCAAGAATATCAACTTCTTTGCATTGAGAATTACACAACGACAATGTCTAGAATTAGATCAGATATTAATTATCGTGGCTACAGTGGGGCAAAAAAGTATTTAGTCAGTCAGCAATAGTGCAAGTTCCACCACTTAAAAAGATGAGAGGCGTCTGTAATTTACATCATAGGTAGACCTCAACTATGGGAGACAAACTGAGAAAAAAAAATCCAGAAAATCACATTGTCTGTTTTTTTAACATTTTATTTGCATATTATGGTGGAAAATAAGTATTTGGTCAGAAACAAAATTTCATCTCAATACTTTGTAATATATCCTTTGTTGGCAATGACAGAGGTCAAACGTTTTCTGTAAGTCTTCATAAGGTTGGCACACACTGTTGTTGGTATGTTGGCCCATTCCTCCATGCAGATCTCCTCTAGAGCAGTGATGTTTTTGGCTTTTCACTTGGCAACACGGACTTTCAACTCCCTCCAAAGGTTTTCTATAGGGTTGAGATCTGGAGACTGGCTAGGCCACTCCAGGACCTTGAAATGCTTCTTACGAAGCCACTCCTTCGTTGCCCTGGCGGTGTGCTTTGGATCATTGTCATGTTGAAAGACCCAGCCACGTTTCATCTTCAATGCCCTTGCTGATGGAAGGAGGTTTGCACTCAAAATCTCATGATACATGGCCCCATTCATTCTTTCATGTACCCGGATCAGTCGTCCTGGCCCCTTTGCAGAGAAACAGCCCCAAAGCATGATGTTTCCACCACCATGCTTTACAGTAGGTATGGTGTTTGATGGATGCAACTCAGTATTCTTTTTCCTCCAAACACGACAAGTTGTGTTTCTACCAAACAGTTCCAGTTTGGTTTCATCAGACCATAGGACATTCTCCCAAAACTCCTCTGGATCATCCAAATGCTCTCTAGCAAACTTCAGACGGGCCCGGACATGTACTGGCTTAAGCAGTGGGACACGTCTGGCACTGCAGGATCTGAGTCCATGGTGGCGTAGTGTGTTACTTATGGTAGGCCTTGTTACATTGGTCCCAGCTCTCTGCAGTTCATTCACTAGGTCCCCCCGTGTGGTTCTGGGATTTTTGCTCACCGTTCTTGTGATCATTCTGACCCCACGGGGTAGGATTTTGTATGGAGCCCCAGATCGAGGGAGATTATCAGTGTTCTTGTATGTCTTCCATTTTCTAATTATTGCTCCCACTGTTGATTTCTTCACTCCAAGCTGGTTGGCTATTGCAGATTCAGTCTTCCCAGCCTGGTGCAGGGCTACAATTTTGTTTCTGGTGTCCTTTGACAGCTCTTTGGTCTTCACCATAGTGGAGTTTGGAGTCAGACTGTTTGAGGGTGTGCACAGGTGTCTTTTTATACTGATAACAAGTTTAAACAGGTGCCATTACTACAGGTAATGAGTGGAGGAAAGAGGAGACTCTTAAAGAAGAAGTTACAGGTCTGTGAGAGCCAGAAATCTTGATTGTTTGTTTCTGACCAAATACTTATTTTCCACCATAATATGCAAATAAATTGTTAAAAAAACAGACAATGTGATTTTCTGGATTTTTTTTTTCTCAGTTTGTCTCTCATAGTTGAGGTCTACCTATGATGTAAATTACAGACGCCTCTCATCTTTTGAAGTGGTGGAACTTGCACTATTGCTGACTGACTAAATACTTTTTTGCCCCACTGTATATGTGCAGAACCTGAAACTCCACATTCCGAGGAACTGCCCTGTAGAACGGTCACTGAACTTCACATTCAATGATCTGCATGACGAATGTTAGTAACTAGAAATAACATAGAGCTCTGCGTGTTATTCACTGTGGGATAGTGAGGAAGCTAATCCAGTAATAATATATGCAGTATTAAGAAAAACAATATTTGTCATTCTTGGACTTTCTGAACATAAATGAAATTTCTACTCTAACCACTAATAAAATTCAGAATGTAAAAGACGAGTTAGCTTTTACACTATAAACATAACGCTGTGATTTGGTTTTGCTCCTTTTTAAAGCGGATATTTCACCAGTAGAGATTAGTGAATCTCTTCTTCTAAAAGAATCAACCAATTTCACTATGAATGTTCATCAAAATTTGGATTTTAAGACATTTTTGGGGGGGATTAAATTTGCATGAATTCACAAAAATGATGACCAGACGGCCGCCACTTTGCTGGATTGTGAGGCCTGGAAAGGGGTTAAAAAGTAATAAACTACACACATAAACGCTGAAATCGCAACACCAAGAAGGAAAATTTGTGAATTATAAAAATCATAGGATGGATAGACATATTAATCACATGCAAATGATGAAAAAATGGAAATACATTTCAATATCAAGTAGGAGCGCCACATGCAGAAGTCTCCACTATTAATGGGGTTACTAATGGTTGTATGAGAAATGTTCTACCACATTCAATGCACTTTGGCAGGCAAATAATCAGCACCACATAGGTAGCTCACAGTAGCACCAGCAATATGTGGCTTGGCATTTTTGTATTGAAAAATGGCTCTTGGAACACTTTGAAGTTTCATTGTGAAGTCCTCTTCATGGTGTTACCCATATGGTCTACAGACAAATCAAAAAACAAAAGCAGGACTCGTTGCTGTGGTGGACAGACTTCCATTCCAGCCTCCATTGTCATCTTGCTCTACACCATGATAGCCTTTGAGAGCGGTGGCAGTTGTAGCTGGTAGGTATAGCTGGATGTCTAGCTTGTAGTCTAATGTCATGCAAATGCCTTCTGATAGTTTGAGTAGACAACGTTTGATACCTTAAGGCAGGGATCCCCAACTCCAGTCCTCAAGGCCCACCAACATGTCATGTTTTCAGGATTTCCTTAGTCTTGCCCAGGTAATAATTGCATCACCTGTGCAATGCAAAGGAAATCCTGAAAACATGACCTGTTGGTGGGCCTTGAGGACTGGAGTTGGGGACCCCTGCCTTAAGGTACCGTTACACTAAACGACTTACCAATGATCACGACCAGCGATACGACCTGGCCGTGATCGTTGGTAAGTCATTGTGTGGTCGATGGGGAGCTGTCACACAGACAGCTCTCTCCAGCCACCAATGATCAGGGGAAAGACTTTGGCATAGTTGAAACTGTCTTCAACGATGCCGAAGTCCCCCTGCAGCACCCGGGTAACCAAGGTAAACATCGGGTTACTAAGTGCAGGGCCGTGCTTAGTAACCCGATATTTACCCTGGTTACAAGTGAACACATCGCTGGATCGGCGTCACACACGCCGATCCAGCGATGACAGCGGGTGCTCAGCGACCAAAAAAAAGTCCTGATCATTCCCCAATGACCAACGATCTCCCAGCAGGGGCCTGATCATTGGTCGCTGTCACACATAACGAGATCGTTAGCGGGATCGTTGCTACGTCACAAAAAGTGTGACATTGCAACGATATCGTTAACGAAATCATTATGTGTGAAGGTACCTTTAGTCTTCGTATGTGATGTCTTATTTCACTTCCAGTACAGAATGCATCTCCACAGCTCATTCTCATTCATTGAATTCAATTAGACAATTTGCCAGTGCCATGTGAAAGTCTTCATTCTGGAACTTCATAGCAGTTCTATTCTCGAGATTAGGGTATGAGATGGTATAATGTATGGTACCTGGACCCCTCTTGTCTTTATTCCACATAAACTAACAGCTCAGTGTTATATTAATTTGGTTGTGGAACCAGAGGTACATCCATCTCTCTAAAGTGTCCCAAGAGCCCTTTTTAACACGACAATGCCAGGCTGCAAGTTGGTGGTGCAACTGTTAGCAGCTAGGGTGGCCTAAACATGTCTACCATGGCCTGCAGCATCTTTTGGGATTGAATTCAAAAGTTCACTAAGCATAGCGGAATGTTCCTCAGACAATTATTAATAACCTCAATAATAGCATACTAAAATATGAAAGTGCGAGTAGTTCTGTTTGTGGTGTTCATACTTGATACTGAATAAAAAATCAAGAGGTTTTGAAAAATTGATTTCCATTTCTTCATCATTTGCATATCATTAACTTATCTTTTGATCCTGTGATTTTCATATTTTCTTGACTTTTGCTTAGTGTTGCAATTCCAATGGTAAGTAATATATTATATTCAATTTTCCTTGGCTCTTTTTATGGTCTTCAAGGACCGAAGTTGATTAGGAGCCATGCTGTCACATGGAGTGGGGTACACATCTTTGATGGCCTTTTTCTCTTTACCGGTATTTCAGTGCCACAGTAGAGAAGTCCCCATGGTGTTATTTGACAGTGTAGGGCCTAGTCAAAGGTCATGCCAGAAGACCAGGCTTTAGAAGAAGGCTGAAGATGATTAAACAAAAGACAATGTTGGTAGCGGTGATGGCTGGACAGGACAGCAACGAGGAAGGCCGAGGAGAAGCCAGTATAATAGTCCATTTTTTTTAAAAGCCTTTTCTTCTGACTTGATGCAAATTGTATCTTTACTCCCAAATAAGAGAATCTGCAGGAATTGAATTTTGTGACATTTGCTCAACTATCATCATTAAATTTAAAGATAAAAACTGCAGAAATTAGTAAGTAGTTCTTCCTAAGATTATGTAATCAATTATTTGGTTATTTACAGGTACAAATTGATTGGAAATTCACTGAGAAAATGTACAGCAGACAGTATATGGGGCGGCAATCCCCCTGCGTGCCAAGCTATTTGAATACCTTGCTCGAAGATAGCATTTTGTTGTGTTTTGCATGCTTTTTTTTAGCTTTTTTCTTTCATTACCTGAGTCTGTATGAATTATCAGATGTGATTACTCTGTCATTAATTCATATTTACCTTTTATTATTTAGCAAATTTGTTTTTGCATGCTATACTATTAACACAGTAGGAACAATCTTCTAAGAAATAGTAGGTTGGTTTTCATAGATATTAATCTTAACATGCTTAGAAGTAGTAATAATAATAAAATATTTCAATATTACATAGAGGTGATTGAGTAATATATCCCAAGTGTTCTTAATATTTTAATGATACAGAAGTAGGAATACATATTTTAAAATCATGTACAATGTTTACTTTGTATTGATTTTTGTACTGTGCTTTTATATCATCTTAAATGTTAAATAAATTTAAATGTCAAGAAACAAGAAATTATGTTTTCCTATTTTTGGAATACTAGAAAGGTAATGTTTCTTTTTTTAGCTACACTTTTTACTGTTGTGCGCCAATACTTCATTCATTTTTTATTGCATATTAAAAGCAATATACCGTATATGTTTTCTAGTAACATAGTTCCATCCAGATCAACCTTTCTTAACCAATTTTATCTATAAATAAGCCAATATATAAGTATACATATACATTATGTGACAGGAGCTGTGCAGTCATCATCATTATCTGTGATAAGAGCTTTGTCTTCCCTCTGTGATATAGGCCATGCAACTTCATCATACTAGAAATATTATTTATTTTACCAGTTCTCTTATTCTAATCTTCACTACTGCAACTTACAAATAAACAGTTTCCTTCTCTTCAATCTACCTGAATGCAGGGTCTCGACCCTGTGCCTTGATTTTAGATGTAAAAAAATAGTTCTGCAGACAGAGCGTTATCCAATTTGTTATCATAAATGACCAACCTATGTTGGCTGTGCTGAGTGCATAAAAACTAAATCTGCCTGAATAGAAACAGTAACTACAACCATTGGATCCTTTCTAAAGTCCTAAAAATTGGCACTGCTGTATGGTAGTGTATAAAAGCCCAAGTTAGGGAGGGTACAAGATAGTCTTGGACTAGTTGACACAACACATTTCAGATGTATAATATATATATACCTTCTGAGGGAGCCGATCCAGTTCTGAAACGTGATGTTTATTCAATGCAATAAGTAAGATGGTTTAATTTCATTTGGATTGGATTGTGGAAATGATCACTGTGCACGTGAAACTACTAGTAGAAGACAAACTTGCAGCTTCCATAACTTGGGAATAATCTACACTACTGGACAGCAGTGTCAATCTTGCGGCTTGTTTGTGTCCATCACTGATCCACCCTGTGCAAGTCATGGCATAGGCTACCCATCCAATTCGAAATACAAAACAAACATCACTTTCATCCACAAAACGTTCCCCACAATTCATCACTTCTGTGTACCACCCACATGCTAATGATCTAAGACTAATTATTCTCTACAATTCAAACCTTCTAATACTGCCTCATGCTCCACCAGTTCTCTGTAAAGCATTACCCAGCGACATCGCTGGGCATTGCAGAGGGAGGGAGCTCCCATTGGCACAACGAGATGCAATCGCATTATGCTGATGGTCTCCATGATGACCCTGAGCCTGTGGGCAGGGATGGTGGCCTGTCAGC
Source organism: Ranitomeya imitator (assembly GCF_032444005.1). Classification (NCBI taxonomy): domain Eukaryota; kingdom Metazoa; phylum Chordata; class Amphibia; order Anura; family Dendrobatidae; genus Ranitomeya; species Ranitomeya imitator. The sequence continues at coordinate 234,652,145 of NC_091284.1, forward strand.
TTATGCTCAGAGCATGAGTTGACACTCCTGCATGTCAGATGCTGCTGTAATGCTCTGCAATGCAGAAGTATTGCAGAGTATTAGATCAGTGATCTGTCTGTTTGAAGTTGATGTCTCATCCTGGGACAATGTAAAAAAGTTAATAAACATTGTAAAAATATTTTTTTTTTCAAAATCCCAAAATAAAGAACAAAAAGAAAAATTATTAGTACAATAAATACATTCATTTATGTAAAAATAAAGTACACATACTTGGTATCTTTGCGTCTGAAACAACCTGACCTATAAAACAGTCCCACTAGTTAACCTCTTCAATGAACACCATTAGAAAAATAAATAAAAAACAAGGCAAAAAACTCTGCTTTATCATAATACCACCGATCAAAAATAATTTTTATTGTGTAAAAGCACCAAAACATAGAAAAACTATATAAATGTGGTCTCTCTGTAATCATACTGACTGGAAGAATAAAGCTGCCTTATAAATTTTACCACACACGGGACAGCATAAAATAAACCCTCAAAATAATTCCTGAATTCCTGGTTTTTGTTCATTCTGCCTCCCAAAAATCAGAATAGAAAGCAATCAAAAAATGTCATGTGCCCAAAAATGTTCCCAATAAAAAGGTCAACTCATCCCGCAAAAAAACAAGCCCTCACATGACTATGTCAGCTGAAATAAGGAAAAATTATAGCTATCAAAATATGGCGAAGCAAAAAATAGTTTTTGCCATAAAAAGCTTCTTTTAGTGTGTGACAGCAGCCAAGTATAAAAAAACGCTATCAATCTCGTATCACTGTAATCTCACCGACCCGAAGAATAAAAGTCGTTTAATTGCTTATACCGAACGATGTAAAAAGTAAATGAAAACAATTCTTCACCTGCTGCTCTTTTCATTCTGCATCCCAAAGATCGAAGTAAGGCTCATCTAACACTTATCCTGCATTCTGCAAAGAGGAGTTACACCTGGACGCCATGTAAATCTCTGAAATACGTGACTCAGATGAAACCCCCAGTGGAAGATTCCCTATAATGAGGCAGATGAAGGCACTATGGACACCATGTGGCTGCCCATGATCTGGTGGTACCGTCTTTTTAGAATTACATAAAAGCACTGTCGACCACAGTTTTGTGCACTTCTGAAAAGAAGGACATCGCTGAACGGAGTCCAGAGTAACTCTGCTGCTGCATTATAGTGAATACATTCCTTGGGAATAGATATAAATCCCGATGTAAATGCTCAGCGTAGAGCGCCGGATAAATGTGATCTCAAATGTTATGTAAAATGTTCCCAATAAAAGCTTCAACTCAATTCACAAAAAAAGCTCCCGCTCAGCTCTGTCATCTGTTAATGGAAATACGGCTCTAAAAAAGCAAAATGGCTCCTCGCCCCCAAACGAAATTCAATAAATTCTGCACTCCCAGATTTAAATGCCCCATCAATTCGGAGCACCACAGTATGCCTAAACCACATTTAGTGTGCACACGTTTGCCATTTCTATGAGAGCCCATTTAACTTACAGGAGCATGTCTACTGAAGCATGAACTGGGCACTACCACGTACTGGTGACTACAACGAATCCCAGCAGATGTTTCCTGTGACCGGTAGGCTAGGTTCACATTGCATTGGTGCAGTCCATTGAACGCATACGTTAAATGGACTGCTCCAGCGCTAGTGCCTTTTAAAGATCGCGTTATGCAATCGCAATAGCGCAGATGCTCCGCCGACGCTATCGGTGACGCACCCGGAAACACTGCAGCCCGCGTCCGAGGGTCTGACACAGAATGACGGCACATTGCTAACGCATGCCGATTATGACATGTATTAGCGATGCGCTACATAGTGGCAGTCAATGGGTGCGCTAACGCATCCGTTACATAGCGTTAATGCCGCTGTGTAACGGATGCCGTCAGCGCATTGCCACTGACGCAATGTGAACCCGGCCTAATTGAATATTACTTTGAAAATGAGCATATCATAGTCACTGCTGCTCAATTTCACCCCAATCTGAAAATCTTGTATCTAGTTAGTTGGCAAGTCCAGATCCAAAAAATTATCTCCGTTGGTTAGATCATCAAACAAGTGACAGAAATATGACCAAAATAATTGTCCATATTTATAGATATAGAATTAAAACTTGAAGGCCAACCTGCAGCCTCTAAAAAACAGTTATTGGGAGAACAGTTACAGTACAATCCCCATAATAAGGACCCTATTATGATTTGCAACCTTGTCTGATTGTTGCAGCATTTCTTCTTCAGCCTGTTTAAATATATTAGGTGGTTTATAGCAAATTCCAATAAGTACCATATATGTGATTCATCTTTGATTTATGCCTTTTATTAATTATAAACTGCAGAAAGTTCATCCAACCAAATCCGTTCACTTGCACGCTCAATCTAGTCATCAGACCTAGAAGGGCGTCTGGCTCATTCTTCATGGCTGACACATGTGCATTTGACCTCCACCATCCATTCATGCCACAAATCACTTTCTCCATCGTGTGCAAGTATGGCAGCCATTATCTTGCACCGCAGTCACAAATGAACTGGTAAAATATCTTTAAACCTGAACAGCAGTGACTGGAGAGGTAGCAACCTCATATAGAAAGTGGTCCGATTTAATGAGAGGCACTGCTTTATACATTGCTATCATGAACAGGCTTGGCACTAGCCACTCGGTTTCTAGCTCTTCCATTCATCTCCTTCTCTTTTACAGGTCAGGTTATACAGTATGTACCCCTGAGATCAAGCTTGGTGAACCAACGGGTTCCCAGCAGCTGGTTATACAGATCAAGGCTGAGTGGCAGAGGATATTGATTCTTAAAGGGAACCTGTCACCCCCGTTTTTTGAGATTGAGCTATAAATACTGTTAAATAGGGCCTGCGCTGTGTGTTCCTATAGTGTATGTAGTGTACCCCGATTCCCCACCTATGCTGAGAAATACATTACCAAAGTCGCCGTTTTCGCCTGTCAATCAGGCTGGTCAGGTCGGGAGGGCGTGGTGACATCGCTGGTTCTTCCTCAGCTTTACGTTGGTGGCGTAGTGGCGTAGTGGTGAACAAGCAGCGCGCGATCTGCGCTGTAATCCCTTGCATCGGTGGGGGCGGCCATCTTCCTGGGGCCGCGCGTGCGCAGATCGAGTGTTCTGCTGCACGGGGCTTCAGGAAAATGGCCGCGGGATGCCGCGCGTGTGCATTAGAGATCGCGGCGGCCATTTTCCCAAAGCCGAGAAACTCGGCACTATAGGAACACACAGCGCAGGCCCTATTTAACAGTATTTATAGCTCAATCTCAAAAAACGGGGTGACAGGTTCCCTTTAACAGTATTTTTTAAAGTTCATTCTGGACCAGAAAAATTATGTATTTTACCCTTGGGGGCACAGAAATTGTTGGTATAATATCAATGGGACAGTTATAATCTATGTAGGGGGAATTTTTTTCATATTCGAACACAGAAAATACATTAGCAAAATTTCTAAATATTGCAATTATACAACTGGGTATTATGAACATTTGTTTTAACACTGGGCTCCAGCGTACAATATCACCCTGGTGCCCGTAATTAACCGGGTTAAGTTTATGTAACCAAGGCATGCTCAAAGCAATAACCACTGTCAGGGTTTCCAGAACAGAAAACAAGATATACCATATATACTCGAGTATAAGCCGACCCGAGTATAAGCCGACCCCCCTAATTTTGCCACAAAAAACTGGGAAAACTTATTGACTCGAGTATAAGCCTAGGGTGGAAATGCAGCAACTACCGGTGAATTTCAAAAATAAAAATAGATACCAATAAAAGTAAAATTAATTGAGACATCAGTAGCTGCGTTTATATATCCCCATATCTGCCCCATACTGTGCTCTGCTGCGTTCATATATCCCCATATCTGCCCCATACTGTGCTCTGCTGCGTTCATATATCCCCATATCTGCCCCATACTGTGCTCTGCTGCATTCATATATCCCCATATCTGCCCCATACTGTGCTCTGCTGCATTCATATATCCCCATATCTGCCCCATACTGTGCTCTGCTGCGTTCATATATCCCCATATCTGCCCCATACTGTGCTCTGCTGCGTTCATATATCCCCATATCTGCCCCATACTGTGCTCTGCTGCGTTCATATATCCCCATATCTGCCCCATACTGTGCTCTGCTGCGTTCATATATCCCCATATCTGCCCCATACTGTGCTCTGCTGCGTTCATATATCCCCATATCTGCCCCATACTGTGCTCTGCTGCGTTCATATATCCCCATATCTGCCCCATACTGTGCTCTGCTGCGTTCATATATCCCCATATCTGCCCCATACTGTGCTCTGCTGCGTTCATATATCCCCATATCTGCCCCATACTGTGCTCTGCTGCGTTCATATATCTCCATATCTGCCCCATACTGTGCTCTGCTGCGTTCATATATCCCCATATCTGCCCCATACTGTGCTCTGCTGCGTTCATATATCCCCATATCTGCCCCATACTGTGCTCTGCTGCGTTCATATATCCCCATATCTGCCCCATACTGTGCTCTGCTGCGTTCATATTGCCCCATAGATGCTCGGTATAAGTCTGTGCCATGGCCGCTACTGCTGCAATAAAAAAAAAAAAAAAAGCCATACTCACCTCGCTGATTGCAGCTCCCAGCGTCCGGTCCCGGCGTCTCTCTGCACTGACTGATCAGGCAGAGGGCGCCGCGCACACTAGTGCGTCATCGCGCCCTCTGACCTGCACAGTCAGAGCGCAGATAGACGCCGGGAAGATGGATCGGCGCCTGGAACGTGGACAGGTGAATATAACATACTCACCTAGTCCTGGCGATCCGCGCGCTGTCCCCGCCTGTCACAGCTGTCTTCGGTGCCGCAGCTTCTTTCTCTATCAGCGGTCACCGGCACCGCTGATTAGAGAAATGAATAGGCGGCTCCGCCCCTATGGGAGGTGGAGCCGCCTATTCATTTTTCTAATGAGCGGTCCCACGTGACCGCTGAAGAGAGGAAGAAGCTGCAGCCCCGAAGCCCGTGGGACGGCAGGGACAGCGCGAGGATCGCTGGGACTAGGTAAGTATACCTCAGCGCCCTCTCCCCCTCACCCGCCGACCCCACCGCTACCGTGACTTGAGTATAAGCCGAGGGGGGCACTTTCAGCCCAAAAATTTGGGCTGAAAATCTCGGCTTATACTCGAGTATATACGGTACTTCACAACACCCTGGGTGAGAAGTGTATTATCACTGCCAGTGCTTTTCATAGGAAAACTTTAATAAAGGTAAATCAAAATTTTCTGTGGAACAGAAATCAATGATGGCCTCAAGCCACATAGATTGTTCAAGACAAGATAAATAAGCAAGGGGCAATGATTTTGCAGAATTGTGTGGAAATAGCTGTGCACATAGGTGGGTATGCCTGGTATCAATACTGATACAGGAAAGATATATATCTTGGTACGGTGTTAGCCAGTAGATAGAAAAATATTTAGAATTGAGAGTCCTCAGTGGTTGATACCTTTTAATGGCTAACGGAAAAGATGGTAACAAATTGCAAGCTTTCGAGACTACATACGTCTCTTCATCAGGCAAAGACTAAAACAAATTCTGAAGAATCACATATTTATGCACAACATAGTATAGAAAAAAAAAGAGGGGAAAAAACCATGGATAAGCCAGGTGACATGAAGCAGAATTACCATGGGTGATAAACAGTTACTTCCATAAATATTGGGCCAATTCTTAGATAAGGGTTGGATAAGGGATGTTGTTATGACAGCACTTGCCTTAGCAAGGTATATAGCTGATGTCTTCCAGACTGTCCACACTTGCTGCCATGATTCACTTTTTGTCACTTGGCCCATGATGGGAGTTAGTCATGCCAATCAAGATAAACTGCCAGAGATGTGGCTTAATTTAGTGAGTCTGACAGTCCAGTATGAAACTGATGGTGAAGAACTTGGTCATTCTACTGTAAGTTGCCTAGTGCCAAAAGTCTTTACAGTAATCTTCACGGGTACACTTTTAATCTACTTTGTGCAAAACTATTCGGTCTGGGTCATCATATAGGATGTGTAAGGTTTCAAAAACAAATCGAATAAGGAGAGTTCTGGGGTGTCCAGGGGTAGGAAAAAAGCCTGAGCCTGGGGGACACCCTGTAACAGGGAAATGAGGAATCTTACACGCTAGCTATCAAGAACCGATGAATGTGGGTGGAGCCTGAAATACATGAGACAGGTTTCCTTAAAGGAAAAAAATGTTTAAGGGTCACCAGAATTTTTTTCTGGCAGAGTAACCGTGGATTCAGAAAAGTTAGGTGCTGCTGGGGCTTACACCTGAGTGGTTTCATGATACTGAAACTGCTCTGCAAGATCCAGGAGCAAATGGACCAGGATTTGCATCTGATTCACCAATGCTTGTAGGGGATCCATAAATGGGTCGCATATAGTAAGAGGGCCACTGTTTGTACTCATCTGGCATCTCTAAAAATGGCTACCATAAGCAGGCTTGGAGCTAAACACTGAATTTACCATATCTCAGGGGGTTATCCCGGCCTTCACCCTTTAACCTTTGCACAGAGATCTGGTCTTCGCTGGGGACAAGGGGTTGGTTGGTGTTTGGTGGTGCAAGTTGGCAGTAGTGGTCAAGTTGCCAGGTCAAAACCATGATGTAAGACCTGGTACAAAAATGTTAGGTCAAAGAATGGACAGAAAATGAACTGAGGTGAGAAACACGTAAATCTACTAGAAATCAGGAGCTGACAATCATGGTGCATGAACCAGGCAAGCAGAATTTTGGCAGTTTCCAGATGGCAGCTAGGAGCTTTTGTAGGGTGTGATGCTGTCTTATTGGCCAAGGTAGGCATCTGATTACTCCAGCGAGCAGCGCACACACCCATACTGCCAAACGGGACGGCACTACAGGTCCCAGCCAGTTAGTCAGTGGCTGGATACAGCTTGCGCCACCTTGAGCTTCTGGTCCCAACAGTGACAGGTGCAGATGTGACAGGAGCAGGTCCAGGAAAGATGTGACAAAGGAGTGTGGAAATTTTTGACTCCTACAAAATATTGTATAAAACTATGCCCATGGTATCGCAGCCTTTGGCCGGATTGCACAATTATCTTGGCAGTTTTCAATGTGTTTTTATCAGCTTAATAATAAACTATAGTTAAATTAATCTATTCCCACCAAGGCAGTTTACAAGTTTTGCAGTTCTGCCTTGTCCTACAAACATTCCCAAAGCCATAACGTTTTTTTCCGTCAACATACCCGAATCAGGGCTTATTTTTTGAGACGAGTGGTAGTTTGGAATAACATTATTCATTTTACCAGTCATGGACTGTGTGCTAAAGGAGCTAACAGCAGAGGGAGGAGCTCAGCTACTCTGTTGTGCATTCTGTGGTCAAGCTCCCTCCAGTGGTCATGAGTGGTACTTCGGCTGGTTCTGTCCATGAGCTTCCTCTGGTGGATGTGAGTGGGGCTGCGGCTTCTGAGTTTCCTTCCTCAGGTGACGAGGTTAAGTCGTTAGGTGCTGCTCTATTTAACTCCACCTAGTTCTTTGTTCCTGGCCTCCAGTCAATGTTCCAGTATTGGTCTTGCTCTCTCCTGGATCGTTCTTGTGACCTGCATAAGCTAAGTTCTGCTTGTGTTACTTTTGTTTGCTATTTTTTTCTGTCCAGCTTGCTATATTGGTTTGTCTTGCTTGCTGGAAGCTCTGGGACGCAGAGGGAGCACCTCCGTACCGTTAGTCGGTGCGGAGGGTCTTTTTGCGCCCTCTGTGTGGTTGTTTGTAGGTTTTTGTGCTGACCGCAAAGCTATCTTTCCTATCCTCGGTCTATTCAGTAAGTCGGGCCTCACTTTGCTAAAATCTATTTGTATTTTCATCTTTGCTCACAGTCATTATATGTGAGAGGCTGCCTTTTCCTTTGGGGAATTTCTCTGAGGCAAGGTAGGCTTATTTTTCTATCTTCAGGGCTAGCTAGTTTCTCAGGCTGTGCCCGAGGCGCCTAGGTCTGGTCAGGAGCGCTCCACGGCTACCTCTAGTGTGGTGTGATAGGATTAGGGATTGCGGTCAGCAGAGTTCCCACGTCTCAAAGCTCGTCCTATGTTATTAGTAACTATCAGGTCATTTTCAGTGCTCTTAACCACCAGGTCCATTGTGGTTCTAAATCACCAGTTCATAACAGTACTGGAGGCCCAAAGTACTAATGCTTCTCAATAGAGGGAAAAGAGAAGTTCTGAGACCATTTTTTTTTCTCTGCACTGTGTTTTGCCTTTCTTTTCCCCTAGACATTTGGGTGGTTCAGGACACAGGTGTAGTGATGGATATTAAAGGCCTGTCTTCTTGTGTGGATCATCTCACTGCAAGAGTACAAAATATTCAAGACTTTGTGGTTCAGAATTCTATGTTAGAACCTAGAATTCCTATTCCTGATTTGTTTTCTGGAGATAGAGCTAAGTTTCTGAGTTTTAAAAATAATTGTAAATTATTTCTGGCTTTGAAACCCCGCTCCTCTGGTAACCCAGTTCAACAAGTTAAGATCATTATTTCTTTATTACGTGGCGACCCTCAAGACTGGGCATTTTCCCTTGCGCCAGGAGATCCTGCATTATGTGATATTGATGCGTTTTTTCTGGCGCTCGGATTGCTGTATGATGAACCTAATTCAGTGGATCAGGCAGAGAAAAATTTGCTGGCTCTGTGTCAGGGTCAGGATGAGGTAGAGATATATTGTCAGAAGTTTAGGAAGTGGTCTGTGCTCACTCAATGGAATGAATGTGCGCTGGCAGCAATTTTCAGAAAGGGTCTCTCTGAAGCCCTTAAGGATGTCATGGTGGGATTTCCTATGCCTGCTGGTCTGAATGAGTCTATGTCTTTGGCCATTCAGATCGATCGACGCTTACGTGAGCGTAAAACTGTGCACCATTTGGCGGTATTATCTGAGCATAAACCTGAGCCTATGCAATGTGATAGGACTTTGACCAGAGCTGAACGGCAAGAACACAGATGTCGGAATGGGCTGTGTTTTTACTGTGGTGATTCCACTCATGCTATCTCCGATTGTCCTAAGTGCACTAAACGGTTCGCTAGGTCTGCCACCATTGGTACGGTACAGTCGAAATTTCTTTTGTCCGTTACTTTGATCTGCTCTTTGTCATCCTATTCTGTCATGGCATTTGTGGATTCAGGCGCTGCCCTGAATTTGATGGATTTGGAGTTTGCTAGGCGCTGTGGGTTTTTCTTGGAGCCCTTGCAGTATCCTATTCCATTGAGAGGAATTGATGCTTCTGAGATTGGAGCAGGGGCTGTTTTGTCGCAAAGAAGTTCTGATGGCTCGGTGATGAAACCATGTGCCTTCTTTTCCAGGAAGTTTTCGCCTGCTGAGCGTAATTATGATGTTGGCAATCGAGAGTTGCTGGCCATGAAGTGGGCATTCGAGGAGTGGCGTCATTGGCTTGAAGGAGCTAAGCATCGCGTGGTGGTCTTGACTGATCACAAGAACTTGACTTATCTCGAGTCTGCCAAATGGTTGAATCCTAGACAGGCTCGTTGGTCGCTGTTTTTCTCCCGTTTTAACTTTGTGGTTTCGTACCTTCCGGGCTCTAAGAATGTGAAGGCGGATGCCCTGTCTAGGAGTTTTGTGCCCGACTCTCCAGGTTTGCCTGAGCCGGCGGGTATTCTCAAAGAGGGGGTAATTTTGTCTGCCATCTCCCCTGATTTGCGGCGGGTGCTGCAGAAATTTCAGGCTGATAGACCTGACCGTTGCCCAGCGGAGAAACTGTTTGTCCCTGATAAATGGACGAGTAGAGTCATCTCTGAGGTTCATTGTTCTGTGTTGGCTGCTCATCCTGGAATTTTTGGTACCAGAGATTTGGTGGCTAGATCCTTTTGGTGGCCGTCTCTGTTGCGGGATGTGCGTTCGTGTGTGCAGTCCTGTGGGATTTGTGCTCGGGCTAAGCCCTGCTGTTCTCGTGCCAGTGGGTTGCTTTTGCCCTTGTCGGTCTCGAAGAGGCCCTGGACACATATCTCTATGGATTTTATTTCGGATCTCCCCGTCTCTCAAAAGATGTCGGTCATTTGCGTGGTTTGTGATCGCTTCTCTAAGATGGTCCATTTGGTACCCTTGTCTAAGTTGCCTTCCTCCTCTGATTTGGTGCCATTGTTTTTCCAGCATGTGGTTCGTTTACATGGCATTCCGGAGAACATCGTTTCTGACAGAGGTTCCCAGTTTGTTTCGAGGTTTTGGCGAGCCTTTTGTGCTAGGATGGGCATTGATTTGTCTTTTCCCTCGGCTTTCCATCCTCAGACTAATGGCCAAACCGAACGAACTAATCAGACTTTGGAAACATATCTGAGATGTTTTGTTTCTGCTGATCAGGATGATTGGGTGTCCTTTTTGCCTTTGGCTGAGTTCGCCCTTAATAATCGGGCCAGCTCGGCTACTTTGGTTTCGCCGTTTTTCTGCAATTCTGGTCTCCATCCTCGTTTCTCTTCAGGGCAGGTTGAGTCTTCGGACTGTCCTGGTGTGGATACTGTGGTGGATAGGTTGCAGCAGATTTGGACTCATGTAGTGGACAATTTGACATTGTCCCAGGAGAAGGCTCAACGTTTCGCTAACCGCAGGCGCTGTGTGGGTCCCCGACTTCGTGTTGGGGATTTGGTTTGGTTGTCGTCTCGTTATATTCCTATGAAAGTTTCCTCTCCTAAGTTTAAGCCTCATTTCATTGGTCCGTATAGGATTTCTGAGGTTCTTAATCCTGTGTCTTTTCGTTTGACCCTTCCAGCTTCTTTTTCCATCCATAATGTATTCCATAGGTCATTGTTGCGGAGATACGTGGCACCTGTGGTTCCATCCGTTGATCCTCCTGCCCCGGTTTTGGTTGAGGGGGAGTTGGAGTATATAGTGGAAAAGATTTTGGATTCTCGTATTTCGAGACGGAAACTCCAGTACCTGGTTAAGTGGAAGGGTTATGGTCAGGAAGATAATTCCTGGGTCTTTGCCTCTGATGTTCATGCTGCCGATCTGATTCGTGCCTTTCATTCGGCTCATCCTGGTCGGCCTGGGGGCTCTGGTGAGGGTTCGGTGACCCCTCCTCAAGGTGGGGGTACTGTTGTGAATTCTGTGGTCAAGCTCCCTCCTGTGGTCATGAGTGGTACTTCGGCTGGTTCTGTCCATGAGCTTCCTCTGGTGGATGTGAGTGGGGCTGCGGCTTCTGAGTTTCCTTCCTCAGGTGACGAGGTTAAGTCGTTAGGTGCTGCTCTATTTAACTCCACCTAGTTCTTTGTTCCTGGCCTCCAGTCAATGTTCCAGTATTGGTCTTGCTCTCTCCTGGATCGTTCTTGTGACCTGCATAAGCTAAGTTCTGCTTGTGTTACTTTTGTTTGCTATTTTTTTCTGTCCAGCTTGCTATATTGGTTTGTCTTGCTTGCTGGAAGCTCTGGGACGCAGAGGGAGCACCTCCGTACCGTTAGTCGGTGCGGAGGGTCTTTTTGCGCCCTCTGTGTGGTTGTTTGTAGGTTTTTGTGCTGACCGCAAAGCTATCTTTCCTATCCTCGGTCTATTCAGTAAGTCGGGCCTCACTTTGCTAAAATCTATTTCATCTCTGTGTTTGTATTTTCATCTTTGCTCACAGTCATTATATGTGGGAGGCTGCCTTTTCCTTTGGGGAATTTCTCTGAGGCAAGGTAGGCTTATTTTTCTATCTTCAGGGCTAGCTAGTTTCTCAGGCTGTGCGCGAGGCGCCTAGGTCTGGTCAGGAGCGCTCCACGGCTACCTCTAGTGTGGTGTAATAGGATTAGGGATTGTGGTCAGCAGAGTTCCCACGTCTCAAAGCTCGTCCTATGTTATTAGTAACTATCAGGTCATTTTCAATGCTCTTAACCACCAGGTCCATTGTGGTTCTAAATCACCAGTTCATAACAGTACTGGAGGCCCAAAGTACTAATGCTTCTCAATAGAGGGAAAAGAGAAGTTCTGAGACCATTTTTTTTTCTCTGCACTGTGTTTTGCCTTTCTTTTCCCATAGACATTTGGGTGGTTCAGGACACAGGTGTAGTGATTAGTGTTGAGCATTCCGATACCGCAAGTATCGGGTATCGGCCGATACTTGCGGTATCGGAATTCCGATACCGAGATCCGATATTTTTGTGATATCGGGTATCGGTATCGGAAGTGTAAAATAAAGAATTAAAATAAAAAATATTGTTATATTCACCTCTCCGGCGGCCCCTGGACATCAGCGGGAGGATCCGGCGTCCGGCACGGCTTCTTTCTTCAAAATGCGCGCCTTTAGGACCTGTGGTATGACGTCCCGGCTTCTGATTGGTCGCGTGCCGCCCATGTGACCGCCACGCGACCAATCAGAAGCCGCGACGTCATTCCTCAGCTAAAGTCCTAGAATGAGCGCCTTCTAGGACCTGAGGAATGACGTCGCGGCTTCTGATTGGTCGCGTGGCGGTCACATGGGCGGCACGCGACCAATCAGAAGCCGGGACGTCATACCACAGGTCCTAAAGGCGCGCATTTTGAAGAAAGAAGCCGTGCCGGACGCCGGATCCTCCCGCTGATGTCCAGGGGCCGCCGGAGAGGTGAATATAACAATATTTTTTATTTTAATTCTTTATTTTACACTTTAATATGGATCCCAGGGCCTGAAGGAGAGTTTCCTCTCCTTCAGACCCTGGGATCCATGAGGATACATTCCGATACTTGATGTCCCATTGACTTGTATTGGTATCGGATATCGGTATCGGCGATATCCGATATTTTTCGGGTATCGGCCGATACTATCCGATACCGATACTTTCAAGTATCGGACGGTATCGCTCAACACTAGTAGTGATGGATATTAAAGGCCTGTCTTCTTGTGTGGATCATCTCACTGCAAGAGTACAAAATATTCAAGACTTTGTGGTTCAGAATTCTATGTTAGAACCTAGAATTCCTATTCCTGATTTGTTTTCTGGAGATAGAGCTAAGTTTCTGAGTTTTAAAAATAATTGTAAATTATTTCTGGCTTTGAAACCCCGCTCCTCTGGTGACCCAGTTCAACAAGTTAAGATCATTATTTCTTTATTACGTGGCGACCCTCAAGAATGGGCATTTTCCCTTGCGCCAGGAGATCCTGCATTATGTGATATTGATGCGTTTTTTCTGGCGCTCGGATTGCTGTATGATGAACCTAATTCAGTGGATCAGGCAGAGAAAAATTTGCTGGCTCTGTGTCAGGGTCAGGATGAGGTAGAGATATATTGTCAGAAGTTTAGGAAGTGGTCTGTGCTCACTCAATGGAATGAATGTGCGCTGGCAGCAATTTTCAGAAAGGGTCTCTCTGAAGCCCTTAAGGATGTCATGGTGGGATTTCCTATGCCTGCTGGTCTGAATGAGTCTATGTCTTTGGCCATTCAGATCGATCGACGCTTACGTGAGCGTAAAACTGTGCACCATTTGGCGGTATTATCTGAGCATAAACCTGAGCCTATGCAATGTGATAGGACTTTGACCAGAGCTGAACGGCAAGAACACAGACGTCGGAATGGGCTGTGTTTTTACTGTGGTGATTCCACTCATGCTATCTCCGATTGTCCTAAGTGCACTAAACGGTTCGCTAGGTCTGCCACCATTGGTACGGTACAGTCGAAATTTCTTTTGTCCGTTACTTTTATCTGCTCTTTGTCATCCTATTCTGTCATGGCATTTGTGGATTCAGGCGCTGCCCTGAATTTGATGGATTTGGAGTTTGCTAGGCGCTGTGGGTTTTTCTTGGAGCCCTTGCAGTATCCTATTCCATTGAGAGGAATTGATGCTTCTGAGATTGGAGCAGGGGCTGTTTTGTCGCAAAGAAGTTCTGATGGCTCGGTGATGAAACCATGTGCCTTCTTTTCCAGGAAGTTTTCGCCTGCTGAGCGTAATTATGATGTTGGCAATCGAGAGTTGCTGGCCATGAAGTGGGCATTCGAGGAGTGGCGTCATTGGCTTGAAGGAGCTAAGCATTGCGTGGTGGTCTTGACTGATCACAAGAACTTGACTTATCTCGAGTCTGCCAAACGGTTGAATCCTAGACAGGCTCGTTGGTCGCTGTTTTTCTCCCGTTTTAACTTTGTGGTTTCGTACCTTCCGGGCTCTAAGAATGTGAAGGCGGATGCCCTGTCTAGGAGTTTTGTGCCCGACTCTCCAGGTTTGCCTGAGCCGGCGGGTATTCTCAAAGAGGGGGTAATTTTGTCTGCCATCTCCCCTGATTTGCGGCGGGTGCTGCAGAAATTTCAGGCTGATAGACCTGACCGTTACCCAGCGGAGAAACTGTTTGTCCCTGATAAATGGACGAGTAGAGTCATCTCTGAGGTTCATTGTTCTGTGTTGGCTGCTCATCCTGGAATTTTTGGTACCAGAGATTTGGTGGCTAGATCCTTTTGGTGGCCGTCTCTGTTGCGGGATGTGCGTTCGTGTGTGCAGTCCTGTGGGATTTGTGCTCGGGCTAAGCCCTGCTGTTCTCGTGCCAGTGGGTTGCTTTTGCCCTTGTCGGTCTCGAAGAGGCCCTGGACACATATCTCTATGGATTTTATTTCGGATCTCCCCGTCTCTCAAAAGATGTCGGTCATTTGCGTGGTTTGTGATCGCTTCTCTAAGATGGTCCATTTGGTACCCTTGTCTAAGTTGCCTTCCTCCTCTGATTTGGTGCCATTGTTTTTCCAGCATGTGGTTCGTTTACATGGCATTCCGGAGAACATCGTTTCTGACAGAGGTTCCCAGTTTGTTTCGAGGTTTTGGCGAGCCTTTTGTGCTAGGATGGGCATTGATTTGTCTTTTCCCTCGGCTTTCCATCCTCAGACTAATGGCCAAACCGAACGAACTAATCAGACTTTGGAAACATATCTGAGATGTTTTGTTTCTGCTGATCAGGATGATTGGGTGTCCTTTTTGCCTTTGGCTGAGTTCGCCCTTAATAATCGGGCCAGCTCGGCTACTTTGGTTTCGCCGTTTTTCTGCAATTCTGGTCTCCATCCTCGTTTCTCTTCAGGGCAGGTTGAGTCTTCGGACTGTCCTGGTGTGGATACTGTGGTGGATAGGTTGCAGCAGATTTGGACTCATGTAGTGGACAATTTGACATTGTCCCAGGAGAAGGCTCAACGTTTCGCTAACCGCAGGCGCTGTGTGGGTCCCCGACTTCGTGTTGGGGATTTGGTTTGGTTGTCGTCTCGTTATATTCCTATGAAAGTTTCCTCTCCTAAGTTTAAGCCTCATTTCATTGGTCCGTATAGGATTTCTGAGGTTCTTAATCCTGTGTCTTTTCGTTTGACCCTTCCAGCTTCTTTTTCCATCCATAATGTATTCCATAGGTCATTGTTGCGGAGATACGTGGCACCTGTGGTTCCATCCGTTGATCCTCCTGCCCCGGTTTTGGTTGAGGGGGAGTTGGAGTATATAGTGGAAAAGATTTTGGATTCTCGTATTTCGAGACGGAAACTCCAGTACCTGGTTAAGTGGAAGGGTTATGGTCAGGAAGATAATTCCTGGGTCTTTGCCTCTGATGTTCATGCTGCCGATCTGATTCGTGCCTTTCATTCGGCTCATCCTGGTCGGCCTGGGGGCTCTGGTGAGGGTTCGGTGACCCCTCCTCAAGGTGGGGGTACTGTTGTGAATTCTGTGGTCAAGCTCCCTCCTGTGGTCATGAGTGGTACTTCGGCTGGTTCTGTCCATGAGCTTCCTCTGGTGGATGTGAGTGGGGCTGCGGCTTCTGAGTTTCCTTCCTCAGGTGACGAGGTTAAGTCGTTAGGTGCTGCTCTATTTAACTCCACCTAGTTCTTTGTTCCTGGCCTCCAGTCAATGTTCCAGTATTGGTCTTGCTCTCTCCTGGATCGTTCTTGTGACCTGCATAAGCTAAGTTCTGCTTGTGTTACTTTTGTTTGCTATTTTTTTCTGTCCAGCTTGCTATATTGGTTTGTCTTGCTTGCTGGAAGCTCTGGGACGCAGAGGGAGCACCTCCGTACCGTTAGTCGGTGCGGAGGGTCTTTTTGCGCCCTCTGTGTGGTTGTTTGTAGGTTTTTGTGCTGACCGCAAAGCTATCTTTCCTATCCTCGGTCTATTCAGTAAGTCGGGCCTCACTTTGCTAAAATCTATTTCATCTCTGTGTTTGTATTTTCATCTTTGCTCACAGTCATTATATGTGGGAGGCTGCCTTTTCCTTTGGGGAATTTCTCTGAGGCAAGGTAGGCTTATTTTTCTATCTTCAGGGCTAGCTAGTTTCTCAGGCTGTGCGCGAGGCGCCTAGGTCTGGTCAGGAGCGCTCCACGGCTACCTCTAGTGTGGTGTGATAGGATTAGGGATTGTGGTCAGCAGAGTTCCCACGTCTCAAAGCTCGTCCTATGTTATTAGTAACTATCAGGTCATTTTCAATGCTCTTAACCACCAGGTCCATTGTGGTTCTAAATCACCAGTTCATAACAGTACTGGAGGCCCAAAGTACTAATGCTTCTCAATAGAGGGAAAAGAGAAGTTCTGAGACCATTTTTTTTTCTCTGCACTGTGTTTTGCCTTTCTTTTCCCCTAGACATTTGGGTGGTTCAGGACACAGGTGTAGTGATGGATATTAACCCCTTTACCCCCAAGGGTGGTTTGCACGTTATGGACCGGGTCAATTTTTACAATTCTGACCACTGTCCCTTTATGAGGTTATAACTCTGGAACGCTTCAACGGATCCCGGTGATTCTGACATTGTTTTCTCGTGACATATTGTACTTCATGATAGTGGTAAAATTTCTTTGATATTACCTGCGTTTATTTGTGAAAAAAACGGAAATTTGGCGAAAATTTTGAAAATTTTGCAATTTTCCAACTTTGAATTTTTATGCAATTAAATCACAGAGATATGTCACACAAAATACTTAATAAGTAACATTTCCCACATGTCTACTTTACATCAGCACAATTTTGGAACCAAAAATTTTTTTTTGTTAGGGAGTTATAAGGGTTAAAAGTTGACCAGCAATTTCTCATTTTTACAACACCATTTTATTTTAGGGACCACATCTCATTTGAAGTCATTTTGAGGGGTCTATATGATAGAAAATACCCAAGTGTGACACCATTCTAAAAACTGCACCCCTCAAGGTTCTCAAAACCACATTCAAGAAGTTTATTAACCCTTCAGGTGCTTCACAGGAATTTTTGGAATGTTTAAATAAAAATTAACATTTAACTTTTTTTCACAAAAAATTTACTTCAGCTCCAATTTGTTTTATTTTGCCAAGGGTAACAGGAGAAAATGGACCCCAAAAGTTGTTGTACAATTTGTCCTGAGTACGCTGATACCCCATATGTGGGGGTTAACCACAGTTTGTGCGCATGGCAGAGCTCGGAAGGGAAGGAGCGTCATTTGACTTTTCAATGCAAAGTTGACTGGAATTGAGATGGGACGCCATGTTGCGTTTGGAGAGCCACTGATGTGCCTAAACATTGAAACCCCCCACAAGTGACACCATTTTGGAAAGTAGACCCCCTAAGGAACTTATCTAGAGGTGTGGTGAGCACTTTGACCCACCAAGTGCTTCACAGAAGTTAATAATGCAGAACCGTAAAAATAAAAAATCATTTTTTTTCACAAACATTATCTTTTCGCCCCAAATTTTTTATTTTCCCAATGGTAAGAGAAGAAATTGGACCACAAAAGTTGTGGCACAATTTGTCCTGAGTACTCTGATACCCCATATGTGGGGGTAAACCATTGTTTGGGCGCATGGGAGAGCTCGGAAGGGAAGGAGCGCCGTTTGACCTTTCAATGCAAAATTGACAGGAATTGAGATGAGACGCCATGTTGCGTTTGGAGAGCCACTGATGTGCCTAAACATTGAAACCCCCCACAAGTGACACCATTTTGGAAAGTAGACCCCCTAAGGAACTTATCTAGAGGTGTGGTGAGCACTTTGACCCACCAAGTGCTTCACAGAAGTTTATAATGCAGAACCGTAAAAATAAAAAATCATTTTTTTTTCACAAAAATTATCTTTTCGCCCCCAATTTTTTATTTTCCCAATGGTAAGAGAAGAAATTGGACCACAAAAGTTGTGGCACAATTTGTCCTGAGTACTCTGATACCCCATATGTGGGGGTAAACCATTGTTTGGGCGCATGGGAGAGCTCGGAAGGGAAGGAGCGCCGTTTGACCTTTCAATGCAAAATTGACAGGAATTGAGATTGGACGCCATGTTGCGTTTGGAGAGCCACTGATGTACCTAAACATTGAAACCCCCCACAAGTGACACCATTTTGAAAAGTAGACCCCCTAAGGAACTTATCTAGATGTGTGGTGAGCACTTTGACCCAATAAGAGCTTCACAGAAGTTTATAATGCAGAGCCGTAAAAATAAAACAAAATTTTTTTCCCACAAAAATAATTTTTTAGCCCCCAGTTTTGTATTTTCCTGAGGGTAACAGGAGAAATTGGACCCCAAAAGTTGTTGTGCAATTTGTCCTGAGTGCGCTGATACCCTATATGTGGGGGAGAACCAGCGTTTGGGTGCATGGGAGGGCTCGGAAGGGAAGGAGAGCCATTTGGAATACAGACTTAGATGGAATGGTCTGCAGGCGTCACATTGTGTTTGCAGAGCCCCTAATGTACCTAAACAGTAGAAACCCCCCACAAGTGACCCCATATTGGAAACTAGACCCCCCAAGGAACTTATTTAGATGTGTTGTGAGAACTTTGAGCCCCCAAGTATTTCACTACAGTTTATAACGCAGAGCCGTGAAAATAAAATAAAAAATTTCCCCTCAAAATTATTTTTTAGCCCCCAGTTTTGTATTTTCTCGAGGGTAAAAGGAGAAATTGGACCCCAAAAGTTGTTGTCCAATTTGTCCTGAGTGCGTTGATACCCCATATGTGGGGTGAACCAGCGTTTGGGCGCATGGGAGGGCTCGGAAGGGAAGGAGCGCCATTTGGAATGCAGACTTAAATGGAATGGTCTGCAGGCGTCACATTGCGTTTGCAGAGCCCCTAATATACCTAAACAGTAGAAACCCCCACAAGTGACCCCATGTTGGAAACTAGACCCCCCCCACGAACTTATCTAGATGTGTTGTGAGAACTTTGAGCCCCCAAGTGTTTCACTACAGTTTATAACGCAGAGCCGTGAAAATAAAAAATCTCTTTTTTTCCCACAAAAATTATTTTTTAGCCCCCAGTTTTGTATTTTCCCAAGGGTAACAAGAAAAATTGGACCCCAAAAGTTGTTGTCCTATTTGTCCTGAGTACGCTGATACCCCATATGTTGGGGTAAACCCCTGTTTGGGCACACGGGAGAGCTCGGAAGGGAAGGAGCACTGTTTTACTTTTTCAATGCAGAATTGGATGGAATTGAGATCGGTCGCCATGTCGCGTTTGGAGATCCCCCTGATGTGCCTAAATAGTGGAAACCCCCCAATTATAACTGAAACCCTAATCCAAACACACCCCTAACCCTAATCCCAACGGTAACCCTAACCACACCTCTAACCCAGACACACCCCTAATCCTATTCCCAATCGCAAATGTAATCCAAACCCTAACCCTAACTTTAGCCCCAACCCTAACTGTAGCCTTAACCCTAACCCTAGTCCTTACCCTAGCCCTAACCCTAGCCCCAACCCTAACCCTAGCCCTAGCCCTAACCCTAACCCTAACCCTAGTCCCAACCCTAACCCTAGCCCTAACCCTAGCCCTAACCCTAGCCCTAGCCCTAACCCTAACCCTAGCCCTAACCCTAGCCCTAACCCTAACCCTAGCCCTAATCCTAGCCCTAACCCTAGCCCTAGCCCTAACCCTAGCCCTAGCCCTAGCCCTAACCCTAACCCTAGCCCTAACCCTAGCCCTAACCCTAGCCCTAAGCCTAGCCCTAGCCCTAACCCTAACCCTAACCCTAGCCCTAGCCCTAACCCTAACCCTAGCCCTAACCCTAATGGGAAAATGGAAATAAATACATTTTTTTCATTTACTTTTATAGCGGGTTTTTTAGCGGATTTTTATGATTGGCAGCCGTCACACACTGAAAGACGCTTTTTATTGCAAAAAATATTTTTTGCGTTACCACATTTTGAGAGCTATAATTTTTCCATATTTGAGTCCACAGAGTCATGTGAGGTCTTGTTTTTTGCGGGACGAGTTGACGTTTTTATTGGTAACATTTTCGGGCACGTGACATTTTTTGATCGCTTTTTATTCCGATTTTTGTGAGGCAGAATGACCAAAAACCAGCTATTCATGAATTTCTTTTGGGGGAGGCGTTTATACCGTTCCGCGTTTGGTAAAATTGATAAAGCAGTTTTAATCTTCGGTTCAGTACGATTACAGCGACACCTCATTTATATCATTTTTTATGTTTTGGCGCTTTTATACGATAAAAACTATTTTATAGAAAAAAATAATTATTTTTGCATCGCTTTATTCTGAGGACTATAACTTTTTTATTTTTTTGCTGTTGTCACTGTATGGTGGCTCTTTTTTGCGGGACAAGATGACGCTTTCAGCGGTACCATGGATATTTATATCCGTCTTTTTGATCGCGTGTTATTCCACTTTATGTTTGGCGGTATGATAATAAAGCATTGTTTTTTGCCTCGTTTTTTTTTTTTTTTTCTTACGGTGTTTACTGAAGGGGTTAACTAGTGGGCCAGTTTTATAGGTCGGGTCGTTACGGACGCGGAGATACTAAATATGTGTACTTTTATTGTTTTGTTTTTTTTATTTAGATAAAGAAATGTATTTATGGGAATAATATTTTTTTTTTTTTTTTCATTATTTAGGATTTTTTTTTTTTTTTTTTTTTTTACACACTTGGAAATTTTTTTTTTAACTTTTTTACTTTGCCCCAGGGGGGGACAATACAGATCGGTGATCTGCCAGTTTGCACAGCACTCTGTCAGATCACCGATCTGTCTGAGAGCAGTGCAGCGTTACCAAGTGCCTGCTCTGAGCAGGCACTTGGTAAGCCACCTCCCTCCCTGCAGGACCCGGATCCGCGGCCATTTTGGATCCGGGACTTACTGCAGGGAGGGAGGTAGGAGACCCCCGGAGCAACGCGATCACATCGCGTTGCTGCGGGGGTCTCAGGGAAGCCCGCAGGGAGCCCCCTCCCTGCGCGATGCTTCCCTGCACCGCCGGCACATCGCGATCATCTTTGATCGCGGTGTGCCGGGGGTTAATGTGCCGGGGGCGGTCCGTGACCGCTCCTGGCACATAGTGCCGGATGTCAGCTGCGATAAGCAGCTGACACCCGGCCGCGATCGGCGGCGCTCCCCCCGTGAGCGCGGCCGATCGCGCTGGACGTAATATTCCGTCCTTGGGAATTAAGGCCCACCCCACATGGACGGAATATTACGTCCAATGGCAGAAAGGGGTTAAAGGCCTGTCTTCTTGTGTGGATCATCTCACTGCAAGAGTACAAAATATTCAAGACTTTGTGGTTCAGAATTCTATGTTAGAACCTAGAATTCCTATTCCTGATTTGTTTTCTGGAGATAGAGCTAAGTTTCTGAGTTTTAAAAATAATTGAAAATTATTTCTGGCTTTGAAACCCCGCTCCTCTGGTGACCCAGTTCAACAAGTTAAGATCATTATTTCTTTATTACGTGGCGACCCTCAAGACTGGGCATTTTCCCTTGCGCCAGGAGATCCTGCATTATGTGATATTGATGCGTTTTTTCTGGCGCTCGGATTGCTGTATGATGAACCTAATTCAGTGGATCAGGCAGAGAAAAATTTGCTGGCTCTGTGTCAGGGTCAGGATGGGGTAGAGATATATTGTCAGAAGTTTAGGAAGTGGTCTGTGCTCACTCAATGGAATGAATGTGCGCTGGCAGCAATTTTCAGAAAGGGTCTCTCTGAAGCCCTTAAGGATGTCATGGTGGGATTTCCTATGCCTGCTGGTCTGAATGAGTCTATGTCTTTGGCCATTCAGATCGATCGACGCTTACGTGAGCGTAAAACTGTGCACCATTTGGCGGTATTATCTGAGCATAAACCTGAGCCTATGCAATGTGATAGGACTTTGACCAGAGCTGAACGGCAAGAACACAGACGTCGGAATGGGCTGTGTTTTTACTGTGGTGATTCCACTCATGCTATCTCCGATTGTCCTAAGTGCACTAAACGGTTCGCTAGGTCTGCCACCATTGGTACGGTACAGTCGAAATTTCTTTTGTCCGTTACTTTGATCTGCTCTTTGTCATCCTATTTTGTCATGGCATTTGTGGATTCAGGCGCTGCCCTGAATTTGATGGATTTGGAGTTTGCTAGGCGCTGTGGGTTTTTCTTGGAGCCCTTGCAGTATCCTATTCCATTGAGAGGAATTGATGCTTCTGAGATTGGAGCAGGGGCTGTTTTGTCGCAAAGAAGTTCTGGTGGCTCGGTGATGAAACCATGTGCCTTCTTTTCCAGGAAGTTTTCGCCTGCTGAGCGTAATTATGATGTTGGCAATCGAGAGTTGCTGGCCATGAAGTGGGCATTCGAGGAGTGGCGTCATTGGCTTGAAGGAGCTAAGCATCGCGTGGTGGTCTTGACTGATCACAAGAACTTGACTTATCTCGAGTCTGCCAAACGGTTGAATCCTAGACAGGCTCGTTGGTCGCTGTTTTTCTCCCGTTTTAACTTTGTGGTTTCGTACCTTCCGGGCTCTAAGAATGTGAAGGCGGATGCCCTGTCTAGGAGTTTTGTGCCCGACTCTCCAGGTTTGCCTGAGCCGGCGGGTATTCTCAAAGAGGGGGTAATTTTGTCTGCCATCTCCCCTGATTTGCGGCGGGTGCTGCAGAAATTTCAGGCTGATAGACCTGACCGTTGCCCAGCGGAGAAACTGTTTGTCCCTGATAAATGGACGAGTAGAGTCATCTCTGAGGTTCATTGTTCTGTGTTGGCTGCTCATCCTGGAATTTTTGGTACCAGAGATTTGGTGGCTAGATCCTTTTGGTGGCCGTCTCTGTTGCGGGATGTGCGTTCGTGTGTGCAGTCCTGTGGGATTTGTGCTCGGGCTAAGCCCTGCTGTTCTCGTGCCAGTGGGTTGCTTTTGCCCTTGTCGGTCTCGAAGAGGCCCTGGACACATATCTCTATGGATTTTATTTCGGATCTCCCCGTCTCTCAAAAGATGTCGGTCATTTGCGTGGTTTGTGATCGCTTCTCTAAGATGGTCCATTTGGTACCCTTGTCTAAGTTGCCTTCCTCCTCTGATTTGGTGCCATTGTTTTTCCAGCATGTGGTTCGTTTACATGGCATTCCGGAGAACATCGTTTCTGACAGAGGTTCCCAGTTTGTTTCGAGGTTTTGGCGAGCCTTTTGTGCTAGGATGGGCATTGATTTGTCTTTTCCCTCGGCTTTCCATCCTCAGACTAATGGCCAAACCGAACGAACTAATCAGACTTTGGAAACATATCTGAGATGTTTTGTTTCTGCTGATCAGGATGATTGGGTGTCCTTTTTGCCTTTGGCTGAGTTCGCCCTTAATAATCGGGCCAGCTCGGCTACTTTGGTTTCGCCGTTTTTCTGCAATTCTGGTCTCCATCCTCGTTTCTCTTCAGGGCAGGTTGAGTCTTCGGACTGTCCTGGTGTGGATACTGTGGTGGATAGGTTGCAGCAGATTTGGACTCATGTAGTGGACAATTTGACATTGTCCCAGGAGAAGGCTCAACGTTTCGCTAACCGCAGGCGCTGTGTGGGTCCCCGACTTCGTGTTGGGGATTTGGTTTGGTTGTCGTCTCGTTATATTCCTATGAAAGTTTCCTCTCCTAAGTTTAAGCCTCATTTCATTGGTCCGTATAGGATTTCTGAGGTTCTTAATCCTGTGTCTTTTCGTTTGACCCTTCCAGCTTCTTTTTCCATCCATAATGTATTCCATAGGTCATTGTTGCG
This sequence comes from Ranitomeya imitator, assembly GCF_032444005.1. NCBI lineage: Eukaryota > Metazoa > Chordata > Amphibia > Anura > Dendrobatidae > Ranitomeya > Ranitomeya imitator. The sequence goes on from NC_091284.1 coordinate 234,676,005, forward strand.
GAGATACGTGGCACCTGTGGTTCCATCCGTTGATCCTCCTGCCCCGGTTTTGGTTGAGGGGGAGTTGGAGTATATAGTGGAAAAGATTTTGGATTCTCGTATTTCGAGACGGAAACTCCAGTACCTGGTTAAGTGGAAGGGTTATGGTCAGGAAGATAATTCCTGGGTCTTTGCCTCTGATGGTCATGCTGCCGATCTGATTCGTGCCTTTCATTCGGCTCATCCTGGTCGGCCTGGGGGCTCTGGTGAGGGTTCGGTGACCCCTCCTCAAGGTGGGGGTACTGTTGTGAATTCTGTGGTCAAGCTCCCTCCTGTGGTCATGAGTGGTACTTCGGCTGGTTCTGTCCATGAGCTTCCTCTGGTGGATGTGAGTGGGGCTGCGGCTTCTGAGTTTCCTTCCTCAGGTGACGAGGTTAAGTCGTTAGGTGCTGCTCTATTTAACTCCACCTAATTCTTTGTTCCTGGCCTCCAGTCAATGTTCCAGTATTGGTCTTGCTCTCTCCTGGATCGTTCTTGTGACCTGCATAAGCTAAGTTCTGCTTGTGTTACTTTTGTTTGCTATTTTTTCTGTCCAGCTTGCTATATTGGTTTGTCTTGCTTGCTGGAAGCTCTGGGACGCAGAGGGAGCACCTCCGTACCGTTAGTCGGTGCGGAGGGTCTTTTTGCGCCCTCTGTGTGGTTGTTTGTAGGTTTTTGTGCTGACCGCAAAGCTATCTTTCCTATCCTCGGTCTATTCAGTAAGTCGGGCCTCACTTTGCTAAAATCTATTTCATCTCTGTGTTTGTATTTTCATCTTTGCTCACAGTCATTATATGTGGGAGGCTGCCTTTTCCTTTGGGGAATTTCTCTGAGGCAAGGTAGGCTTATTTTTCTATCTTCAGGGCTAGCTAGTTTCTCAGGCTGTGCCTGAGGCGCCTAGGTCTGGTCAGGAGCGCTCCATGGCTACCTCTAGTGTGGTGTGATAGGATTAGGGATTGCGGTCAGCTGAGTTCCCACGTCTCAGAGCTCGTCCTATGTTATTAGTAACTATCAGGTCATTTTCAGTGCTCTTAACCACCAGGTCCATTGTGGTTCTAAATCACCAGTTCATAACACTACTCTAACTGCTGTCAAAAGCGGGTGCTGGCTGTGTTACACAGCCAGTGTCTGACAGGAATGATGCTGAAACCTGACATAGGAACTATTATTATGTCCAATGTCAGCAAGTGTTCTAAAATCTGTAATTAAATATCCATACACCATACATCTGTCTTTTTATGCTGGAGCCATAAACAACTATGGTAAGCTGCCCATTGCACAGATCTGGCTGCATGAGGGCTTCTCTGATCCAGCTCTAGGACAAATTTGATGTCGCAATGGATATGCTGGCTCGCTGGGAACAATCCCATCAAAATTTGTTGGATCAATTGTATGAATAGCTTTAGATATGAAAATGAGCCCTTAGTACTCTCTCTGCTCTGTACACGAGTAAAAGGGGGAACATCACAGGAGTCTTCGCGGAAGCCACTCAGCAGGTCCTTAAACCTGCCATTGGATCCCTGTTTGAGTTGATAGATTACCTTACAACAGAATCATGGATATTACAATTAATTAATTTTAATAAGCATATAATTTTCAGTATTGTCAATTAATTTCATGACAAAAATAATCAGAAAAGTCAGACCGCCAAGAAGAGGTGCAGCTAAGAAGCCAAATATCACTCCATAAACCATAGGCCAGCACCACTCATTCAGATGACGACCATACGGAGGAACCTTCCGTCTTTGAACTATCAGATCCCAATCTTCATCTTTTATACTGTTTACTGAAAATGTAAAATAAAAGTGAATTGAAATGATTGGATTATAGATGAGAGAGGTTTTTGAATATTGTAGAAATTAAATGATTCATCAGAAATTAGTATATTGAATTCTTCTACCAGTAACTAGTGATTTTATACTTATGTTATTAAAATATAGGTATATACTGGTTCAGCTGAAAATTGGAAGTAGTCACATTAGTTTTTAATTCCAGACTTAACTTATATGACTTTGCTCTGTTTGAAGGAAATCCCTTTATATTATCTGTATGATCATTTAGCATAGCTTAACTATTTGTGACAATTGCATCCACCAGAGTAGGACAATCCCTCTCATCTAGAACTGGTAGATCTGCAGCAGATAAAACTTTTAAAATCTAAACTGAAGTAACTAGCAAAGTAAGTGACACATCGCTGCAATCAGGGTCTCTACATCGAGCTGCTATCAGAAGGGGTAACAAAAACTACTAGGTAACAGACTCCTTTTAAGAGGAAATGTTTTGCTTCTGAGGAGTTAGGACTCTTTCACACTTGCGTCGTGTGGCCTCCGTCGCAATGCGTCGTTTTGGGAAAAAAACACATCCTGCAAATGTGCCTGCAGGATGCGTTTTTTTCCTATAGACTTGTATTGCCGACGGATCGTGATATATGGCCATACGTTGCGTCTATCGTGCACTGGATGCGTCGTGTTTTGGCGGACCGTCGGCACAAAAAAGTTCAATGTAACGTTTTTTCGTACGTCGCGTCCGCCATTTCCTACCACACATGCGCAGCTGGAACTCCGCCCCCTCCTCCCCGGAACTTAGAATGGGCAGCGGATGCGCTGAAAAACTGCATCTGCTGCCCACATTGTGCCGAATTTGCACAACGTAAGTCGGTACGTCGGGCCGACGCTTTGCGACGGCCCCGTACCTAGGCAAGTGTGAAAGAAGCCTTAGGTGTGATGTTCCCCATAAAAGGTTCTTAACATGTGGGAGGCATCAACATACAAACACAGCAGTCTTGGCAGAATCAATGTCACAGAACACTTTTGTTGAGTAGGTATGTTTAATCATTACAAATTTTCGTAAACTGCTGATTAACAATCCTTGACTTCCAAAGTAATATTGATGAATGTTTAACACAGTGGAAGTTACACTAGTGGCGAAGAAAGGAGGAAAGAAGGAATTAAGGGCTCGTTTACACTGGCATACCAACAGCAGTACAAAACCACTGATGAGCTGGTTTAGACAGGCCACCATGCTTATGATGCACCCAAAATGATCAGTGACAGATGTTTTTCCTGCATATAGGCTCTTTACTCTGGTCATGTGCAGCCAAGAACATTTAGGCTGTGTGCACACGTTGCGTTTTCTTTCACGTTTTTTTGCTAAAAAAAGCTTTAAAAATGCATAAAAACGCATACATTATGCATCCTATAATTTAGAATGCATTCCGCAATTTTTGTGCACATGATGCGTTTTTTTTCTGCGCAAAAAACGCATCGCAGTAAAGAACACAGCATGTTCATTAATTTTGTGGATTTTTAGCATTTTTCCCACTATTTAATGCATTGGGAAGCTCTGGAAAAAAACGCGTCAAAAGTGCACAAAAATCGTGCAAAAAACAAAAAAACGCATGCGGATTTCTTGCAGAAAATGTCCTGTTTTGCTCAGGAAATTTCTTCAAGAAATCTTGAACGTGTGCACATAGCCTTACTTTCTAAGGCTGCGTTCACATTAGCGTTGTGCGGGGCAGCGTCGGTGACGCAACGCACAATGCATGCAAAAACGCATGCACAACACAGCTTTTTGTGACGCATGCGTTCATTTTTGCATGATTTTTGGCACAGAAAAAACTGCAGCGTCCTCTGCGCCCTGAGAGTTGCGGCAAAATGACGCATGCGTCACAAAACGCAAGACAACGCATTAAATATAGGGGCGCATGACGCATGCGTCACCGCGGCTGCGCCCGACGCTGCCCCGCACAACGCTAATGTGAACGTAGCCTAAGCATGACAAAAGATCATTTCATCTGATGAACAAAAGTTTTTGCTAATTTGTCAGGGGATCGGCAGCCGGTTTATAATGCATGATAATCAGGAAGTATACTTGTTCCCGAAACTCACTTTAACCCAAAGTTATAATGTGACATTTCGGTAATCCTACATCATATATTTATATTAGAGAAATAAACAATATAATTCAGTATATATCCCACTATAACGTCAGCATTTTCAATAAGACCTATTGTAAGGTGACATTAAACCGACTTAGTAATGGAGAGATGTCAATAAGACACCTATCCATTACTAATCCTATAGTAGTTAAAGGGTTAAATAAACACACACACAGTAAGAAAAAAGTCTTCTAGTGAAAGAAAGCACCACACAGTTTCAGTTTTGCCATCTTTATTAGTCTGCCATTCCAAGCAAAGCCCTCAATCTCCTGAAATAAAAATAATAAACCAACACAAATACTCCCTGGTCTGACGCAGTCCAATATAATGTAAGTCCTCCCCCGACCATAATATCAGAATTATAGGGGGGGTCTCATGGCTTCACAGGCCCTGAACATGAAGAATCTTGCATTTTAATGCTGTGCAAGGGTTAATGTGGTGTGGTAAAGTTAGCTCTGGCAGTGGGCCAGGAGCGGTTTGATCTGGTTTTATCCAGTGTGTCTGGTGTTTAAAATAACGGCTTTTTATTGGCCGTTGGGTGTTTGGCGGGCTTTTTAGAAGGTTATAAAAAGCCCAGCAATTTGAATTTTACATCAGTCGACGAGCTGAAGAAACAGAAGATGGAGAGCCTCTTGCAACAACTCCTGGCAAGAGCCGGCAAAGAAGACGGGGCAGACTGGTTAAGAAGCTGCCTTGCTTTGGAGTCGTTACCTGCAGCTCCGGTTACCGTTCCTCCTCCTTCAGAGCCGAGCCCTCAAGTACAGCAGCTGCTACAGGAAGATGTCCCAGCGGTGATTCCTCCTGGCAGGTCTAGAAGGAGAACGCCATTGAGGTCGGTTATTCCGCCCCTTCCGTCTCCGGGTCCCAGCAGCCGCGCACCGGATGTGCACAAGAGGTCGCGCCGCTCCTCTCCGGTCACATCCCGGAGTCCGGTACGTGGGGGGCAGCGCCGGTGTCAAGAGGGGTCAGCGACGGCATCCAGAGCCGCCGGCAGGGCTGCCGCACCTCGCAGCCGTAAAAGCGCTGCAGCGGCATTACCCTGTCTAGTGACTGCGGCCCCCTCAGCATCTTCTTCCAGCAGCCTGCTCCCACCTCCGGCGGCCAGTGTCCAGATGATTGACTCCGACGACGACCGAAGATCTACCGCTCCAGCGTTACCTCAGCTGCGCTCGCCTTCCTGTCAGGGCTTGAGCGCCGGCTCTGCAGCGGACCAGAGGCCCAGAGGTGGACTATCCAGAGGGGGTGAGAACTTTGATGTGCCCCTGTCTGTCCCTCCTGTCCAGCTTAGGGAGATTATAAGAAGTGTATTAGTTGAATCAGTTGGGGATATTTTTAACTCTTCGCCTAGTGTTATAGCACCCCTTAACACTGAGGTTAACCCATCCCCGCTGAACCCTTTTAAAGAGGCGCTTACTTGCGACCTTTCACCTCTTGGTTTCCATTTGAGCTCGTCAGTTAAGGAGCTCATTTGGAATAATAGTTATGTGGATTTATTTTCGTTACTTCCCCGTAGGGACCACTTGAATAGATCGGATAAGGAGGTTAAACCTGATAGTGATGACCCTAGACGTAGCTCAACAAAATCATTTAACAATTGGATTCAATCCTTTTCCATTTATTCAGCGGTCCTAGGGGAGATGTTTCCGGAGTTGTGTAGTAAATTATTCCAACATGTCGATATTATTTTAGAGGCTTATCGTAATTTTGGAGGCCTCGCTTGGCTCCATTACGATGAGGCCTTTAGACAGAAATTAGCGGTGCACCCTGATGTTAACTGGGGGGTTAAAGATGTGGGGTTATGGAGTAACCTTATGCTCCCCCAAAGACAGTATGCTACCAAACAACCAGCTTCGGTTTTTCCAAGGAAAGGAGTGTGTTTCGCGTATAATGAGTCTCAGTGCAAATGGGGTAGCTCATGCAGATTTCGCCATGAGTGCTCATTCTGCGGGAACTCTCATCCGATGTTCAAGTGCTTTCGGAAGCAATCGTCTCAAACATCCCCCAGGGATCTAATTTCAAAAAGCTCGGACTCCGGTGAAAATTCTAGAAATGCTTTGGTGGTTAAAAATATACCCAAACCAGGAGACCAGTAAACTTTTGTTTAATGGTTTTCTTCTTGGTTTCGAAGTCCCTCAATTTAAGGGCCCCGGTTGCGTGTTGGTTAAGAATTTGGCATCCTTAAATTGTCATCTCGATGTGGCTAGAAAAAAGATTTTGGAGGAATTAGCTTTGGGCAGGATCGCGGGCCCCTTCTCTTCCCCTCCGTTTGAAAATTTTCGGGTTTCCCCCCTCGGTATTGTTCCCAAGAAAGACCCGGGCAGTTTTCGCATGATTCATCACCTATCATACCCCATAGGTTCTTCCCTGAACGATGAGGTGGATAAATCCCTATGTTCCATTTCTTATTTGTCCTTCGACTCGGCTATTGATTTGCTTAGGAAATTTGGTAGGTACTCATTAATGGCAAAGTCTGACATCAAGTCGGCATTTAGACTTCTTCCCGTCCATCCGGCGGGATTTAATTCTTTGGGCTTTCATTTTGAGAACCATTATTTTTTCGACATGTGCTTGCCTATGGGGTTTTCATTATCTTGTTTTTATTTTGAGAGTTTTTCATCGTTTTTGCACTGGGTTTTGGAGTATAACACTTGGGACGCCGGTATTTTACACTATTTAGACAATTTCCTTTTTGTAGGGCCCCCCTTTTCTGATTTGTGCTTAGTCACTCTAAATAGATTTATAGCCATGTGCGAGCAGTTCGGGGTCCCATTAGCTCATGATAAGACCTGTCCACCATCAAACGTGATTGAGTTTTTAGGCATTACTTTGGATTCGGTTAAAATGGAATGCAGACTTCCAGAAGAGAACATTTCAAAATTAAGTAATGCTTTGGATAAATTCTTATCCAGAAAAAAGGTAACCTTAAAGGACATGCAATCTCTTTTGGGCCTCTTGAATTTTGCCTTGCGTGTTATTCCGATAGGCAGGGTTTTTTCAAGACGCCTCTACAATTCCACCATAGGGCTCTCATCCCCTGAGGCACATATTCGGGTCTCTTCAGAGTTGAAAGAGGATGCCAGGGTTTGGAGGTCCTTTCTGTCGGGCTTCAATGGTAAATCCTGTTGGCAATCGGAGTTTGTCTTAGCGGATTCTCTTCCGTTTGCTTTTTCTTCCAATCCTGATACCGGCTGCGGAATCCTATTTTCTTCTCATTGGTTTTCTGACAAATGGCCTGATTCTTGGTTACGCAATAAAACAGTTTTAAATCCCATGGTTTTAGAACTTTTTTCTATTTTTCTTGGCTTATATTTGTGGGGTCATCTGATGAAAGATAGTAAGATGTTGATTTTGTCCAATAACAAGGGTATTATTCTCTGTATTAACACCTTGTGTTCAAAAAATTTGTGGGCTATGAGAATCCTAAGGCAGTTGGTTCTGCTATGTTTAACCCCTTCATGACCCAGCCTATTTTGACCTTAAAGACCTTGCCGTTTTTTGCAATTCTGACCAGTGTCCCTTTATGAGGTAATAACTCAGGAACGCTTCAACGGATCCTAGCGGTTCTGAGATTGTTTTTTCGTGACATATTGGGCTTCATGATAGTGGTAAATTTAGGTCAATAAATTCTGCGTTTATTTGTGATAATAACGGAAATTTGGCGAAAATTTTGAAAATTTCGCAATTTTCACATTTTGAATTTTTATTCTGTTAAACCAGAGAGATATGTGACACAAAATAGTTAATAAATAACATTTCCCACATGTTTACTTTACATCAGCACAATTTTGGAAACAAAATTTTTTTTTGTTAGGAAGTTATAAGGGTTAAAATTTGACCAGCGATTTCTCATTTTTACAACGAAATTTACAAAACCATTTTTTTTAGGGACCACCTCACATTTGAAGTCAGTTTGAGGGGTCTATATGGCTGAAAATACCCAAAAGTGACACCATTCTAAAAACGGAACCCCTCAAGGTACTCAAAACCACATTCAAGAAGTTTATTAACCCTTCAGGTGCTTCACAGCAGCAGAAGCAACATGGAAGGAAAAAATGAACATTTAACTTTTTAGTCACAAAAATTATCTTTTAGCAACAATTTTTTTATTTTCCCAATGGTAAAAGGAGAAACTGAACCACGAAAGTTGTTGTCCAATTTGTCCTGAGTACGCTGATACCTCATATGTGGGGGTAAACCACTGTTTGGGCGCACGGCAGGGCTTGGAAGGGAAGGAGCGCCATTTGACTTTTTGAATCAAAAATTGGCTCCACTCTTTAGCGGACACCATGTCACGTTTGGAGAGCCCCCGTGTGCCTAAAAATTGGAGCTTCCCCACAAGTGACCCCATTTTGGAAACTAGACGCCCCAAGGAACTTATTTAGATGCATAGTGAGCACTTTGAACCCCCAGGTGCTTCACAAATTGATCCGTAAAAATGAAAAAGTACTTTTTTTTCACAAAAAAATTCTTTTAGCCTCAATTTTTTCATTTTCACATGGGCAACAGGATAAAATGGATCCTAAAATGTGTTGGGCAATTTCTCCTGAGTACACCAATACCTCACATGTGGGGGTAAACCACTGTTTGGGCACATGGTAAGGCTCGGAAGGGAAGGAGCGCCATTTGACTTTTTGAATGAAAAATTATTTCCATCGTTAGCGGACACCATGTCGCGTTTGGATAGCTCCTGTGTGCCTAAACATTGGCGCTCCCCCACAAGTGACCCCATTTTGGAAACTAGACCCCCCAAGGAACTTATTTAGATGCCTAGTGAGCACTTTAAACCCTCAGGTGCTTCACAAATTGATCTGTAAAAATGAAAAAGTACTTTTTTTTCACAAAAAAATTCTTTTCGCCTCAATTTTTTCATTTTCACATGGGCAGTAGGATAAAATGGATCATAAAATTTGTTGGGCAATTTCTCCCGAGTACGTCGATACCTCATAGGTGGGGGTAAACCACTGTTTGGGCACTCGGCAGGGCTCGGAAGGGAAGGCGCGCCATTTGACTTTTTGAATGGAAAATTAGCTCCAATTGTTAGCGGACACCATGTCGCGTTTGGAGAGCCCCTGTGTGCCTAAACATTGGAGCTCCCCCACAAGTGACCCCATTTTGGAAACTAGACCCCCTAAGGAACTTATCTAGATGCATATTGAGCACTTTAAACCCCCAGGTGCTTCACAGAAGTTTATAACGCAGAGCCATGAAAATAAAAAATAATTTTTCTTTCCTCAAAAATGATTTTTTAGCCTGGAATTTCCTATTTTGCCAAGGATAATAGGAGAAATTGGACCCCAAATATTGTTGTCCAGTTTGTCCTGAGTACGCTGATACCCCATATGTGGGGGTAAACCACTGTTTAGGGGGAAAGCAGGGCTCGGAAGGGATGGCACGCCATTTGGCTTTTTAAATGGAAAATTAGCTCCAATCATTAGCGGACACCATGTCACGTTTGGAGAGCCCCTGTGTGCCTAAACATTGGAGATCGGCCAGGAGTGACACCATTTTGGAAACTAGACCCCCAAAGGAACTAATCTAGATGTGTGGTGAGGACTTTGAACCCCCAAGTGCTTCACAGAAGTTTATAACGCAGAGCCATGAAAATTAAAAAAAAAAATTATTTTCTCAAAAATGATCTTTTAGCCTGCAATTTTTTATTTTCCCAAGGGTAACAGGAGAAATTTGACCCCAAAAGTTGTTGTCCAGTTTCTCCTGAGTACGCTGATACCCCATATGTGGGGGTAAATCACTGTTTGGGCACATGCCGGGGCTCGGAAGTGAAGTAGTGACGTTTTGAAATGCAGACTTTGATGGAATGCTCTGTGGGCGTCACGTTGCGTTTGCAGAGCCCCTGATGTGGCTTAACAGTAGAAACCCCCCACAAGTGACCCCATTTTGGAAACTAGACCCCCAAAGGAACTTATCTAGATGTGTGGTGAGCACTTTGAACCCCCAAGTGCTTCATAGAAGTTTATAATGCAGAGCCGTGAAAATAATAAATACGTTTTCTTTCCTCAAAAATAATAATTGAGCCCAGAATTTTTTATTTTCCCAAGGGTTACAGAAGAAATTGGACCCCAAAAGTTGTTGTCCAGTTTCTCCTGAGTACGCTGATACCCCATATGTGGGGGTAAACCACTGTTTGGGCACATGCCGAGGCTCGGAAGTGAAGTAGTGACGTTTTGAAATGCAGACTTTGATGGAATGCTCTGCGGGCGTCACGTTGCGTTTGCAGAGCCCCTGATGTGGCTTAACAGTAGAAACCCCCCACAAGTGACCCCATTTTGGAAACTAGACCCAAAAAGGAACTTATGTAGATGTGTGGTGAGCACTTTGAACCCCCAAGTGCTTCATAGAAGTTTATAATGCAGAGCCGTGAAAATAATAAATACGTTTTCTTTCCTCAAAAATAATTATTTAGCCCAGAATTTTTTAATTTTCCCAAGGGTAACAGGAGAAATTTGACCCCAATATTTGTTGTCCAGTTTCTCCTGAGTACGGTGATACCCCATATGTGGGGGTAAACTACTGTTTGGGCACATGCCGGGGCTTGGAATTGAAGTAGTGACGTTTTGAAATGCAGACTTTGATGGAATGCTCTGCGGGCATCACGTTGCGTTTGCAGAGCCCCTGATGTGCCTAAACAGTAGAAACCCCCCACAAGTGACCCCATTTTGGAAACTAGACCCCGAAAAGAACTTATCTAGATGTGTGGTGAGCACTTTGAACCCCCAAGTGCTTCATAGAAGTTTATAATGCAGAGCCGTGAAAATAATAAATACGTTTTCTTTCCTCAAAAATAATTATTTAGCCCAGAATTTTTTATTTTCCCAAGGGTTACAGGAGAAATTGGACCCCAAAATTTGTTGTCCAGTTTCTCCTGAGTACGCTGATACCCCATGAGTGGGGGTAAACCACTGTTTGGGCACACGTCGGGGCTCAGAAGGGAAGTAGTGACTTTTGAAATGCAGACTTTGATGGAATGGTCTGCGGGTGTCACGTTGCGTTTGCAGAGCCCCTGGTGTGCCTAAACAGTAGATACCCCCACAAGTGACCCCATTTTAGAAACTAGACCCCCCAAGGAACTTATCTAGATATGTGGTGAGCACTTTGAACCCCCAAGTGCTTCACAGACGTTTACAACGCAGAGCCGTGAAAATAAAAAATCATTTTTCTTTCCTCAAAAATTATGTTTTAGCAAGCATTTTTTTAGATTCACAAGGGTAACAGGAGAAATTGGACCCCAGTAATTGTTGCGCAGTTTGTCCTGAGTATGCTGGTACCCCATATGTGGGGGTAAACCACTGTTTGGGCACACGTTAGGGCTCGGAAGTGAGGGAGCACCATTTGACTTTTTGAATACGAGATTGGCTGGAATCAATGGTGGCGCCATGTTGCGTTTGGAGACCCCTGATGTGCCTAAACAGTGGTAACCCCTCAATTCTACCTCCAACACTAACCCCAACACACCCCTAACCCTAATCCCAACTGTAGCCATAACCCTAATCACAACCCTAACCACAACCCTAATTCCAACCCTAACCCTAAGGCTATGTGCCCACGTTGCGGATTCGTGTGAGATATTTCCGCACCATTTTTGAAAAATCCGCGGGTAAAAGGCACTGCGTTTTACCTGCGGATTTTCCGCGGATTTCCAGTATTTTTTGTGCGGATTTCACCTGCGGATTCCTATTGAGGAACAGGTGTAAAACGCTGCGGAATCCGCACAAAGAATTGACATGCTGCGGAAAATACAACGCAGCGTTTCCGCGCGGTATTTTCCGCACCATGGGCACAGCGGATTTGGTTTTTCATATGTTTACATGGTACTGTAAACCTGATGGAACACTGCTGCGAATCCGCAGCGGCCAATCCGCAGCCAAATCCGCACAGTGTGCACATAGCCTAATTCTAAAGGTATGTGCACACGGTGCGGAAAACGCTGCGGATCCGCAGCAGTTTCCCATGAGTTTACAGTTCAATGTAAACCTACGGGAAACAAAAATCACTGTACACATGCTGCGGAAAAACTGCACGGAAACGCAGCGGTTTACATTCCGCAGCATGTCACTTCTTTGTGCGGATTCCGCAGCGGTTTTACAACTGCTCCAATAGAAAATCGCAGTTGTAAAACCGCAGTGAAATGCGCAGAAAAAAACGCGGTAAATCCGCCATAAATCCGCAGCGGTTTAGCACTGCGGATTTATCAAATCCGCAGCGGAAAAATCCGCAGAGGACCAGAATACGTGTGCACATACCGAAACCCTAACCCTAACCCTACCCCTAGCCCTAACCCTAGCCCTAACCCTACCCCTACCCCTACCCCTAACCCTAACCCTACCCCTAACCCTAACCCTACCCCTAACCCTAACCCTACCCCTAACCCTAACCCTAACCCTATTCTAACATTAGTGGAAAAAAAAAATTTCTTTATTTTTTACCTATGGGGGTGACAAAGGGGGGGGGGTCATTTATTATTTTTTTTATTTTGATCACTGAGATAGATTATATCTCAGTGATCAAAACTCACTTTGGAACGAATCTGCCAGCCGGCAGATTCGGCGGGCGCACTGCGCATGCGCCCGCCATTTTGGAAGATGGCGGCGCCCAGGGAGAAGACGGACGGGACCCCGGCTGGATCGGTAAGTATGATGGGGTGGGGGGGGACCACGGGGGGGGGGGATCGGAGCACGGGGGGGAATCGGAGCGCGGGAGGGGTGGAACGGAGCACGGGGGGCGTGGAACGGAGCACGGGGGGGCTGGAATGGAGCACGGGGGGGTGGAACGGAGCACCGGGGGGGGGGTGGATCGGAGTGCAGGGGGGGTGATTGGAGCACGGGGGGGTGATTGGAGCACGGGGGGAGCGGACAAGAGTACGGGGGGGAGCGGAGCACTGGACGGAGGGGAGCCGGAGCAGTGTACCGGCCAGATCGGGGGGCTGGGGGGGCGATCGGTGGGGTGGGGTGGGGGCACATTAGTATTTCCAGCCATGGCCGATGATATTTCAGCATCGGCCATGGCTGGATTGTAATATTTCACCAGTTATAATAGGTGAAAAATTACAAATCGCTCTGATTGGCAGTTTCACTTTCAACAGCCAATCAGAGCGATCGTAGCCACGAGGGGGTGAAGCCACCCCCCCTGGGCTAAACTACCACTCCCCCTGTCCCTGCAGATCGGGTGAAATGGGAGTTAACCCTTTCACCCGATCTGCAGGGACGCGATCTTTCCATGACGCCACATAGGCGTCATGGGTCGGATTGGCACCGACTTTCATGACGCCTACGTGGCGTCATGGGTCGGGAAGGGGTTAAAATCAAACATCTGGTTGAAAGCAAAATTGGGGACGAGTAGTTTAGGTTTAATTACGGATTCTCTTTGCGATCAAAAATGGCAAATTTTTCGCCAACAGGTGCCCAACGCAGACTTGGAGCCAACGTCTTGCCCGCTAGAGATTTGGGACTTAATTTTGAGCTAATTCCTCATTTTATCGAAAATTCATTGTCAGCGCGATCATTGGCTGACTATTCAGCCGCATGGCAACAATGGATTGGCTTCTGTAATTTGCATAATTTTGAGTTTAGTACTTCCAGTCCTATTTCGGGTTTGAGATTCGGGGAATTTCTTTGTAACAAAGGTTTGTTGTACCTCAGCAGTTGCTAAGTCCTTGGCGGGGGTGTCGTTTTTTCTAAAATTATTGGGTAAGGTTCCGTTGATGGCTTTATTTCCCGTGAAACAATTTTTAAAGGGGTTTAGAAGAACCAGTTTCAAGCCGGATTCTAGACGCCCTATTTCCCTCCAGCTGTTAGAAGACCTTTGTGTATCTTTGCATAAAGTTTGTATTGATTCTGCTGAAAGTTTGTTGTTTTCTTCGGCGTTTACATTGGCGTTTTTTGGGGCATTGCGGATCGGTGAGTTAGTTTCGACGAAAAAAGCTGATCCGTCAGGCCTGATGGTTTCGGATCTGTCGGTTTTTAACTCGCACTTGTTTTTGTTTGTTAGGAAATCTAAAACAGATCAATTGGGGCGAGGCGTTAGGTTAAAGATTGATTCTATTCCAGATAAGAACTTCTGTCCAGTTGCCAACGCCAGGCGCTGGCTTCAAGTTAGGCCAAGCGCCCCTGGTCCTTTATTTATTCATTTGGACGGCACACCAGCGACAATCTTTCAGTTTAATGCAGTTTTGAAAAAATGTTTGCAGTTGCTAGGTAAAAATCATTTAAGAATTACCTCTCACTCTTTCCGGATAGGAGCGGCAACTGAAGCGTCGAGATCTGGTCTTCTGGATTCGCAGATTATGCAACTGGGCAGATGGGAGTCGGGTAGATTTAAGCTTTATGTTAGACACGATTTATATGATAACTGATTTTGATTTTATTTCAGGTGCCAAAGTTATCTGAATTATAGGACATTCCTATGTTTTTTGGGCTCAGAAGAGAGCCAACCAACGTTATTATTCTGAAAACCTTTCTTTCAGCCAAGATGTGGTTCAAGTTTTTTGGCACAGTGTGAGAGGCATGTCGTGGTACAATGTAATAGCAGAATTTGAGAAATGTTTCTGTAAATTTCCCTCTCCAGATTTAGTAGTTTTTCACCTGGCCGGTAATGATCTCGGGAAAACCAAAACTTTGGACTTGTTAGCCTTGTTGAGATCGGATTTTATTTACCTTAAGCAATCTTCTCCGTTTACTTCTTTTGTTTTTTTCGGAGATCATTCCTAGGTTACTGTGGAACAGAGGCGAACTCGTGTTTTTAGAAAAAATTCGGAAGCGGGTTAATCGGGTGATGTCTAAGTTTCTTCCTTTGATTAACAGCTTTTCTTTCAGACATGTGGACTTAGAAGGATTTCTACCCGGTCTCTACAGGAGCGACTTGATTCATCTTTCTGATATAGGATTGGACATTTTTAACCTAGATCTCCAAACGATGGTGGAAAAATGGCTGTGCGGTGGTGGGGGGGCCATGTCTCTTTGAGACTTGGCTTGTGGAAAATTGCCCTTATGGGTGGATTGGTTTATAAGGTGTTTTAAACTTCCGGTTAGTTAAAGAGTTTAATTTTAAGGTCAAAATGTTTGTTATGAAATTTAAGTAACTCAAAAATAAATGACACGGCCATTAATTCCACCTTTTGTTTGTTGTGTCTATTTATTGTATGAATGGGCCTTGTGAGGCCATGTAAGTCCTCCCCCGACCATAATATCAGAATTATAGGGGGGGTCTCATGGCTTCACAGGCCCTGAACATGAAGAATCTTGCATTTTAATGCTGTGCAAGGGTTAATGTGGTGTGGTAAAGTTAGCTCTGGTAGTGGGCCAGGAGCGGTTTGATCTGGTTTTATCCAGTGTGTCTGGTGATTAAAATAACGGATTTTTATTGGCCGTTGGGTGTTTGGCGGGCTTTTTAGAAGGTTATAAAAAGCCCAGCAATTTGAATTTTACCTCAGTCGAAGAGCTGAAGAAACAGAAGATCCCACCCTCCCTCCCCTATTTTATGGTTGAGATATCCTGTCGTGATCATTTGTTTTGCGAGGAAAATTGCCCTTATGGGTGGATTGGTTTATAAGGTGTTTTAAACTTCCGGTTAGTTAAAGAGTTTAATTTTAAGGTCAAAATGTTTGTTATGAAATTTAAGTAACTCAAAAATAAATGACACGGCCATTAATTCCACCTTCTGTTTGTTGTGTCTATTTATTGTATGAATGGGCCTTGTGAGGCCATGAGTGTCCCACGCAGTAAGTAATCCATATCTGGGGGAGATAAAGCTTACAGCTGGGAGCGCTGCTAATGCGACCGCTCCCGGCTGTAAGCTACTGGGGAATGAGGAGATGCTTCCGGCACTTGCTTCAGTGACCGGGGATGACGTCACTGAGCATGCGCTCCCTCACAGCCTGACCTGAGGTAAACTCTGGACCATGGGAAAATGCCAGTGAAGAGGTTACCGCAGGTAATCTATCTATTCTACATAGTTATTAAGGTTGAAGGAAGACTTTAAGTCCATCTAGTTCAACCCATAGCCTAACCTAACATGCCCTAACATGTTGATCCAGAGGAATGCAAAAAAAACCCATGTGGCAAATAGTAAGCTCCACTTTGGGGAAAAAAATTCCTTCCCGACTCCACATACGGCAATCAGACTAGTTCCCTGAATCAACGCCCTATCAAGGAATCTAGTATATATACCTTGCAACATTATACTTTTCAAGAAAGGTATCCAATCCCCTCTTAAATTTAAGTAATGAATCACTCATTACAACATCATACGGCAGAGAGTTCCATAGTCTCACTGCTCTTACAGCAAAGAACCTGCGTCTGTTATTATGCCTAAACCTTCTTTCCTCCAGATGTAGAGGATGCCCCTTGTCCCTGTCTTAGGTCTATGATTAAGAAGATCATCAGAAAGGTCTTTGTACTGTCCCCTCATATATTTATACATTAAGATAAGATCACCCCTTAGTCTTCTTTTCCAAACTAAATAGCTCCAATTGTAATAACCTATCTTGGTATTGCAGACCCCCCAGTCCTCTAATAACTTTGGTCGCTCTTCTCTGCACCTGCTCTAGTTCAGCTATGTCTTTCTTATACACCGGAGACCAGAACTGTGCACAGTATTCTAAGTGTAAATCAATCTATCTATTCATTCTATCTATTCTGTTCCCGGGGCCTATGGCTGCAAATATGGCTCTGTGAGATGCTGAATCTCTTCACCTTACTTACAATTGGCGACGTTCGCAGATAGCTTAACTCAGCTGTCGGCACACATGTTATGAAGAATCCAGAAGAGACTTTGATTTCTTTAAGAATCCTTGTTGAATGCATAAACAGCAGCAGCAGGTAAAAAAGACTTTCTTGAGACAAGCTGAAAGCACATGTGCCTCTAATGAAGCCAAGATGGAGACTTAGACACAGGCAGAAGAAGGAGGAAGTGACATGACACCCAGCAGAGGGAGACAGGGAGACAGAAGGGACAAACTTGATGCAAAACACAGGAACACATAGCAACAATAAATAATATGAGAACTGCAATACAGCATGTAAAATGTACAGGACAATCTGTAAAATGTCTCATTCATGGAACATAACACTATCTATTCTATCAATCTATCTATTCATTCTATCTATCTACAGGAAGTTGTTTTTTTTCTCTGTGTGCACTCAACTATATTGGCATGCACAAAGAGAAAAAAAACGCATGAAAAAAACACACCAAAAACGTGACAAAAACCCACCAAAAATGCACCTAAAGCTACGTTTTTGGCACAGCTTCTTTTCTGCCAAGAAGATCAGGTTTGGCTGCAAAAACAAAAGCAGCAAAAACGCCCTGTGTGAACTCCCCCTAAATATTTAAGTTATATGGTAAATGTTCGATGAAGGTCACGTTAGATGACTGAAACGTCATCTTATGTTATATCCTTTGCTTCTGTAATAATAAACTCATCTAATTCATAAGTGATAATTGAGTGCTAAGTAGAGATGAACTGATCAGGCAAAATTAGAATTTGCCTGTTCATGCAGATATTCCTGGGAAATTTGACTTGAGGGAAAGTTATTCTCCTCAAATTTAATGTCCCTTATTACACTGTGGGATCTTTCCAGACCCCAGAGTATAATAAATATGATATCTAAAAAATACTTATACTCACCTCATCGCTCACCTTTCCGGACCCTCCACTCCTCTGAAAGAAAGAGATCCATATACTCACCTCAACACTCACCTTTTTGGCCTCTCCACTCCTCACAGTCACCCGTCTGGTCCTCATCATATCTTCAGATCACCGCTGCTCTAGTTGAATTCCCAGCAAGCAGTCGAAAGGTCATGGTATCATGAGTCATGCCGTGCACCATAGCCTTGAATAGTGCAAGCGTAAAACCCTGCCAGGCCTCTTCAGTCCTGGAAATCTGGGCCCAGCATGAGAAGCCAACACAAACGGCGGCGATCTGAAGATGCGATGAGGACCAGACGGGTGACGTTGGGAGTGGAGGGGCCAGAAAGGTGAGTGTTGAGGCGAGTATAAGGACCTCTTTCTTTTATTTTACATTTTGATGGACTTTTACGGTTCAGAAAAATGGTGGCATTGAAAAACAAAAAGAATCTGCATTTTGACCAATGCAGATTTTTGAAAAATTTGAGTAGATATCAATTACAATCAAATTTATTTGCTTATCTCTAGTGCCTGCCAAGTTCTTTTTATTATATGGAAAAGTTAGAAGGACAACCTGTCTAAATTGAAGATTCGGCCACGTCACCTATACTGATTGGTAGCATTGAATAGCGCTACATGCTTGAATGCCAAATAGCAGTGGAATGAATCAGGCTGAAAAGCTCACTGACTTTCGACACGGACTTATCAAAGGATGGAACATCGCCAACAATGTTTGATCTTCTAGAACTGCTTGGGTCAACTGACGGTATGGTTATAATAGAGGAAAATATGCATGACAAACAGCAGTGTCGTAAGGTGATACGTTGTGCAATTTCACAGAACAGGTATGTTGAGTGTTACAACATGTAGCATATAAACTAATCTTTCCATAGTTTGCAAATATGCTGTTAAGATGCAGACAACTTCTTGGAGAAACTTTAGCATAATGACTACTCATCTAAAGATTCATTTATTGGTAGTTTTAGTCTATGAAGTGTCGTACAGTCGTGAGATTACAATATGTAATGCTGTAAGTCAGCAGGAACTGACTGGAGACCACAAGCAGTGAAACGTATTTTTTGAATTGATAAACCAGGCAGCAGAATGCAGGCTTGGTAGATGCCAGTTTTATGATCATTTTATAAAATCCTGTTTTACATCTAGATTATTAAAAAAAAACAGGAGACAAATCCATTGATACTAGTAATGGAGGAAGAAGTATACTGTAAGTATCATGCAAAGAAGAGCAACATATAAATGTAGATTAGACAGTAACCTGGGTACACATCATATCAAGCGGACAACCTATGGCAAGACTGAGTGAGTATACAGTATATAAAACTGGGGCTATATGTCGACTTTGGCTGTGACAACTGTCATGTGACCAAAGTTCGCAAGGTGTCGCTGCTACATTGAAGCGCCATACATTTGAATGGAGTCGCATTGTGACCATTCGGGTACTGCAAAAAGTCAGAGGTGGTTGGACTTCATGCGACTTCATTGTCACGGCTGCAGTGCTCTCAGAGTTGCAATGTCACCCCACTCAATTGTAATGTGCTGCGACGTAGCAGCAAGTGTGGCAGCCAAATTCGCAGTGCAGCCCCAACCTAATGCTTGAATATATGGATCAATTAATTTTATAAAACAGATCAATACTGCAAGATCATAATACATTCTGGTAAGGAACATCAGTAATGAACTCAAACATGTAAAGTCAGAATTAAATAAGTTGCGCAGGACTGAACCATTGTTGACCTATCTGTAAGATAGCTCATCAGTATGAGGCTGGTGGGGTCCGATATCCATAGGATTGCTCATCAGTATGAGGCTGGTGGGGTCCGATATCCATAGGATAGCTCATCAGTATGAGGCTGGTGGGGTCCGAGATATGAACGGGGATGCTATGTTTTTCATTATACTCTGAAAATATTATTCTATGATTACTTCGTGAATAGATCGGTCCCACATAATCCCTTTAAATCAGAAAGTATTTAAGCAGTCATGAAGTGCGAGAAAAGATGCGGGTTCAGCGTGTGATCCTACATCAATGGCAGGGACAGGACTTTTGATGTACATGTACGTCAAAGGTAGTGAAGGGGTTGGTTACATTTTATTGCTTTCTTTTGAATAGGAGGTCAAAGGTGGTAGACACAGGGGACTTCTTCAGCTGTCAGGAGAACCCATTGGCACTCCTCAATTCCATCGCCTGAATGGACTGGCCAATTAGGTACAGCAGTCACTGCCGAATGAGGCATCTCATGGGTTAAACTACCATGATAACAGCTATTTGCCCCCATAGATGTACACTTCAGTCAGCATCACTACTGCTTGGAGTGGAATAAGTTCCTGAGCCTGCTCCCAACATGCGCACTTGACACTTGCCATACAAATATGGCGGATGTTGGGAAGGGGTTAAATAAGGATTGTTAAGATTTCTGACTATTTAGAAGCTTAGGACAGCCTTGTGTGCTTACAATCTCTCACTTGCCGCACATTTTCTCCTTCTTGAAATTGATCATTTTCAGAAATAACTAAAGATGATTTTGACTCATGTGCAATTTTGGTCAGTTCATTTGCGCTCTTCTTCATTTGCATAGCTTTGTCCTGGTTTAAATTTTTGGCAAGCTCTGTTAAAAAAAAACAGAGATGGAAATTTGAACGTATAACGATTGAACACAACCTCATACTCACACTTTCCAAACCTTCTTAGAGGATATGGCAAAATATGGAATAATATACCCAAAAACCTCCAGTACACAGATGGAACAGATTGTACTATAACCTTTGGCATGAATAGTAAAAATAGATGTAAGAGAAATTGGCTATTTCTTGATATATGCAGTAATAATATGACATCTTGCTTACCTGTCTACCATAGCAAACATCCTACTTTTGTCACTATGACCTTTGCACTGGTCCCTGAAAGCCATGTGTCAGTCCTTGTAAGGGGTGACTGCTCAATTACAATTCACAACCATACAGATTTGCCTTTAGTGTTAGACTGAGTTGGCACGGGTCCACCAGTAACGTTGCATCTGGGGGCCACTGTACAGCTACATATAAATATTGCATTACCTTCTTCCACAAATTTGTCTATGCTTCTATGTAATAATAAACTTAAAGGGAACCTGTCACCCCCAAAATCGATGACGAGGTAAGCCCACCGTCATCAGGCGCTTATCTACAGCATTCTGTAATGCTGTAGATAAGCCCCCGATGTTACCTGAAAGATGAGAAAAAGAGGTTAGATTATACTCACCCAGGGGCGTTCCCGGTGCGGTCCGGTCCGATGGGTGTCTCAGGTCCACTCTGGCGCCTCCTATCTTCATTCCATGACGTCCTCCCTGCAAAGTACTGCAGTGCGCAGGCGCCGGGCCTCTCTGACCTTTCCGGCGCCTGGGCACTGCAGTACTTTGCCTGCGCCGGAGCTGCGGCGTGAAGACCAGAAGAGGACATCATGGAATGGCAGCTCCCCAGGGTCCTGGTCGTTGCAGTAATATCATTCTCCTCTAGGGGGGAGTGATGTTATGTTTGGAGGCAAAGAGAGACGACCGAATCCAGGTATCAAAAACATGCAACACATTTCGCACTCCAGGCCACCAGGGGGAGCTATGCTCTTATTTATTAGGGCACTCTTCACACTTAGGTAAAACTGGTTGTCTGGGGAGGAAGTTAGGCAGTTGCTGACTGAGCTTTGCTCAGGTAGTTGGTCCCTGACAGGGGTAGGAGCCTGTCAGAGGCTGAGACAGAAGGACACGGAGCTGTGCATGCCCTAAGTGCGGCAGCCCCAAGGAAAGAGACACGAAAAGATAACTGTATTGTAGAGAGGGTGAAGAAGTCATAGCAAAGGAGTGGATACCAGGAGGAGTTCTGCCCTACACAGGCTGCCTCCTTCTGAGGCGCAGAATCCCGGTATCCGGAACACCGAGGGAGCAACAGTCCTTTATGCCTTGCTCCAGAGACCGGCAGGACAGCTAATTTCACATTACTGATCCACCCCTACACCCAGGAGGCAAGGTGGCACCGCTTAGAGGCCGGGGCATGATAGAGTCCCTGTAAAACGCCTCAAGCCACCGGTCATACGAGTTTGTCCTATCCATCTGGGGGACAGAGAGAGAGACATAACATCTACAACATCTGTGAGGACCTTATGAGGGGCTTAGCAGTAAGGTACTACAACACCAAGGCGCTAAAGGAAGGCTACTGATTTCTACCCGGACAAGGGGACTCTTGATTTGCCTCCAAACCGTCCGGACTCTACCTGCCCTGTGATCTGGTGCTCTGGACTGTGGATGCTGAAGCCTTCAGTAAAAGGTAAAGAAACTGCAACCTTGTGTCCTCGTTCTTCACTGCGCCTCACACCATCCACCATCTACACACTGGGAAGCCTGTTGTGAATTCTGTTATCGAACTCCCTCCTGTGGTCATGAATGGTACTTCGGCGAGTTCTGTCCATGGACTCCCTCTGGTGGCTGTGAGTGGAGCTGCTGCTTCTGAGGTTCCTTCCACAGGTGACTTAGTTTATTCATTGGCTGGCTGCTCTATTTAACTCCACTCAGATCATTACTCCATGCCAGCTGTCAATGTTCTTGTACTGGTTCAGTTCGCTCTTGGATCTTTCTGGTGACCTGTCTACTCCAGCAGAAGCTAAGTCCCTGCTAGTTAATTATTTGTTCATTGTTTTCTTGTCCAGCTTGCTATCATGATTTTGCCTTGCTAGCTGGAAGCTCTGGGATGCAGAGTGGCACCTCCACACCGTGAGTCGGTGCGGAGGTCTTTTTGCACACTCTGCGTGGTCTTTTTGTAGTTTTTTGTGCTGACCGCAAAGATACCTTTCCTATCCTCAGTCTGTTTAGTAAGTCTGGCCTCCTTTGCTGAAACCTGTTTCATTTCTGTGTTTGTGACTTTCATCTTAACTCACAGTCAATATATGTGGGGGGCTGCCTTTTTCTTTGAGGAATTTCTCTGAGGCAAGGTAGGCTTTATTTTCTATCTCTAGGGCTAGTTAGCTCTTAGGCTGTGAAGAGGCGTCTAGGCAGAGTTAGGTACGCTCCACGGCTATTTCTAGTGTGTGTGATAGGATTAGGGGTTGCGGTCAGCAGAACTCCCACTTCCCAGAGCTTGTCCTTTGTTAGTTTAACCATCAGGTCGTTTCGGTTGCTCCTAACCACCAGGTCCATAACAGTAGCCCTGGGGACATACTTCACCTGTGGGAAGGTATACCATCTAGCTGCCATAACATCACCCCAGCGGACCCCTTAAAGCAGCGTCGGTTACCCTGACCAAATACCACAGGTGGTGTCGCGAACATATCCCTTTAAAGACCTTTCCCTTTAACACGGACATCCCAAGGACCACGGACCGGGTCAGCCACCGTGACATCCCCTGAGAACCGAAGGACCCTGTACCGAGTACCCCCTAGCCCTTGGGAGCGCTCCAGAATGAAGATGGGAGGCCCGGACTGGACCTGCGATGCCCTGGTTGAGTATAATCTAATGTCCTTTTCTCCTCTTTCAGGTAACATGAGCTTACCTCACCATGGATTTTGGGGGTGACAGGTTCCCTTTAATACTTTGTTGAATGGTGAGAAGCTGCTTTTGCCTGGGACTCAGATGCATTGTGCCAACTACTGCTCATGTTAGAGGGGAAAGTTGCTTACTCGTGCACAGGGGCCCACAGCAGAATTCACCTGTTGCCCCGTGGGCCAGTCCGAGCTTGATTGCCTTTCACTTTACTCATTGCCTAACCAATAGGGGATCTAAACAGAATCTCTCAGTTTTTGACACATAATCTAAAAGCAGCATAATGTAGAGACAATGACCTTGATTTCAGCGGTGTGTCATTTACTGGGCTGCTTATTGTAGCTTTGTTAAAATCACTATTTTATCAGCAGGAGATTCTTACGAAAGGACTGGAGATGAGTGAATCTGACGAGATCAAATCATTTGAATTTTACAGGGAAATTTCAGAGCAGCCGCAGTAAAAAGATTTGCTGAGGGCCACAGGGAAAAACAAGCAGGATAGATAGGAGTCCGGAGAGGTGAGCAATTAGGCGAGTATTAGTTTGTTTTTTTCTAAATCTTATGTTTATTATGCTCTGAGGTCTTTCTAGACATCAAAGCATAATAACGGATATTTAAATTGCAGAGAATAAATTCTCTGCAAACAGAGTCTCCTGGTAAAATCCATGCGATTTAGTAAATTTGAATCTCATCAAACAGTTTCATCTCTAGTGCCATTGCAAGAAGGTTTACGATGTCTCATAGAACACTGCAACTAAAGGTACCGTCACATTAAGCGACGCTGCAGCGATATAGACAACGATGCCGATCGCTGCAGCGTCGCTATGTGGTCACTGGAGAGCTGTCACACAGACAGCTCTCCAGCGACCAACGATGCCGAGGTCCCCGGGTAACCAGGGTAAACATCGGGTTACTAAGCGCAGGGCCGCGCTTAGTAACCCGATATTTACCCTGGTTACCTAAAAAAAAAAACACTACATACTTACATTCCGGTGTCTGTCGCATCCCTCGCAGTCAGCTTCCCGCACTGACTGTGAGCGCTGGCCGGCCGTAAAGCAGAGCACAGCGGTGATGTCACCGCTGTGCTTTACGGCCGGCGCTCACAGTCAGTGCGGGAAGCTGACTGCGAGGGAAGCGACAGACACCGGAATGTAAGTATGTAGTGTTTTTTTTTAGGTAACCAGTGTAAATATCGGGTTACTAAGCGCGGCCCTGCGCTTAGTAACCCTATGTTTACCCTGGTTACAAGTGAAGACATCGCTGAATCGGCGTCACACACGCCGATTCAGCGATGTCAACGGGTGATCCAAAGACGAAATAAAGTTCTGGCCTTCTAGCTCCGACCAGCGATCTCACAGCAGGATCCAGATCGCTGCTGCGTGTCAAACACAACGATATCACTATCCAGGACACTGCAACGTCACGGATCGCTATCGTTATCGTTCTAAAGTCGCTCAGTGTGAAGGTACCTTAAGAGCATGGATCAGATACCAGGACACGAGCCATTATCTGAGATGAGCCAGACAGACAAGCAGAAGGCATCAGTCCCGCAGAAGGACATGTGTCTGCTCCTTTGTGCAGGTAAGAACAATAGGAGCATTCCTAGACCTGACTTCCAGTGTGTTATATGCATGTGGCATGGTCCTATAGTGGGACCCGATCACAGCGCAGCACTATGCAACTTGATTGGCATTTACCACAGAATATCAGAATGGGCACGTTTACCATTGGTGCACATCTTTTTCACTGCAGATTCCCACTAAGCACATGTGACAAATGTGAAAAATTCTGGAGATGCTGTGGTAAGCAATAAGCTACTTTCAACATTATTCAGCATGACCGGTTAGGGGGTGGGTCAGTGATGGTTTGGGATGCATATCATTGGAGGGTACTTTGGTATTTGGGCTGATTTAGAATCCAGCCTTATTTTGGTTGATGATTTTGGCTTCCATTGACTGTTGATACATCATATTTTTTTTCTCTCTGACTTACACAATTTCTATTGGTAAAGATTTTCAACTTTAATTTTCATACTCGTCATGAAACAGTGAACGATTTAAGCATTCTCCTAAAGGGAACCTTTCTTGTGAAAAACACGATTAACCTGCAGAGGTGGGGTTAATCTTCAGGTTAATAGCGTTCTGTACCTACCACCGATGGCGCTTAGAGCACGGCTGCGGGGAGGAAATTAACTTTATTCCACCCTGCAGTGTTCAAGTTTCAATCACGGGGGTGGTGCCAGCGCGGCTTCAGTCACTAGTCTGTGTATAGAGAGTGGCAGCTGTAACTGCGCCTCCAGCTCTGACTGACAGTCAGCCATAATGCAGAGTCAGTGTCAATCAGTGCCAGAGGTGCAGTAAAAGCCACCGCTCTCTATACACAGAGCGGTAACTGAACCTATGCTGGCGCCACCCCCATGACTGTAACACACACACTACCGGGAACAATGCGGCGTGGTGGTCTATGTGCCAGCACCAGGCAGGTTTAGAACACTATAATCCTGCAGAATAACCCCATATCTGCAGGTTAATAGCGCTTTCCCATGTTGCAGTTTCTCTTTAACTTTTTTGTTTCAATAATTCTTATTAAGGGGAAATTTTTTACGTAAACAGGGAAGGGGAAGGGTAGTCGAAAACCTAACACTATAATACAATAAATATGATATAAAGTACAAAAAGGTAAAGTGTAGGAGATGAATACAAAATATCATACCTTGTTTAAAATATAGAAATATCTTGAAAAGGATATAAGGAAAAAAGGGAAAATGAACAGAAAAAAGGGCAAAGGACAATAAAACAAGGGCTATAAAGGAAAAAGGGAGGAATGATCAAAACATATGGAAGATAGTGAAGAAGGAATGGTATAGAAAAACAAGGAAAGAGAGGAAGGGATGGGAAAGGAGTAAGGAAAAAGAAAAGAATGGGAATATAGGGAAAAGAAGGGACACAAGGGAAGGAGGAACGAAAATTGTCATCTGAGATTAATTTACACAGAAAAGAAAATTACTAATAGTATATAATTCAAACCATATATTTATATGGCTAAACTGGTTATCTTGACGAATTAATATTTTTAAGAGACTCCACAATGTCAAGGTACCTTCACACTGAGCGACTTTAGAACGATAACGATAGCGATCCGTGACGTTGCAGCGTTCTGGATAGCGATATCGTTGTGTTTGACACGCAGCAGCGATCAGGATCCTGCTGTGAGATCGCTGGTCGGAGCTAGAAGGCCAGAACTTTATTTCGTCGCTGGATCACCCGTTGACATCGCTGAATCGGCGTGTGTGAAGCCGATTCAGCGATGTCTTCACTTGTAACCAGGGTAAACATTGGGTTACTAAGCGCAGGGCCGCGCTTAGTAACCCGATGTTTACCCTGGTTACCATTTTAAATGTAAAAAAAAACAAACACTACATACTTACGACATTCCGGTGTCTGTCGCGTCCCCCGGTGTCCGCTTCCTTGTAATCCTCCTGCATCCTGTGTCAGCGCCAGCCGGCCGTAAAGCAGAGCACAGCGGTGACGTCACCGCTCTGCTTTACGGTCGGCGCTTACACAGTGCAGGGAAGGTGACGGCAAGGGACGCGACAGGCACCGGAATGTAAGTATGTAGTGTTTGTTTTTTTTACATTTACAATGGTAACCAGGGTAAACATCGGGTTACTAAGCGCGGCCCTGCGCTTAGTAACCCGATGTTTACCCTGGTTACCAGGGGACTTCGGCATCGTTGGTCGCTGGAGAGCTGCATGTGTGACAGCTCTCCAGCGACCACACAACGACGAAACAGCGACGCTGCAGCGATCGGCATCGTTGCCTATATCGCTGCAGCGTCGCTTAATGTGACAGTACCTTAAGAGTAGGAAGAATTCCAAATAGACCATTAAGCTTTGCATTTTAAGAGGGAGTTCAAACATATTATGTTCTGAAACCCTGTCCACTACATCATTTATAGTAGGAATTCCGATAGCTTTCCATTTACCCACTATGAGCAGTTTAACCACTGCAAAGATAAGTAAACAGATTAATTTAATCTCTCTAGGAAGAGAATCAGTCTCTAGGGCGGAAAAGAGAAAGCTGTGGAGACATATGTACAGATGAAACTAGAAGTTTACATACACTACATAAAAAGACACATATGCATGTTTTTCTCAATATCTGACATGAAGTCAGAATAAACCTTTCCTGTTTTAGGTAAATTAGGATTACCATAATTATTAATATTTGCCAAATGCCAGAATAATGAGAGAGAATGTTTTAAGGCATTTTTATTACTTACTGCAAAGTCAAAAGTTTACATACATTTCATTAGTATTTGGTACCATTGCCCTTAAACTGAATGACTTGGGTCAAATGTTTGGGATACCCTTCCAAAAGCTTCTCACAATAGTTGGTTAGAATACGGGTCCATTCCTCCTGACAAAACTGGTGTAACTGATCCAGGTTTGTAGGTTTCCTTGCTCGCACCTGCCTTTTCAGCTTTGCCCATAAACTTTCAATAGGACTGAGATCAGGGTTTTGTGATGGCCACTTCAAACCATTGACATTGTTATCCTTAAGCCACTTTGTTAGCATTTTGGCAGTATGTTTCGGGTCATTGTCCATTTTGAAGACCCATTTCTTCCCAAGCTTTATCTTCCTGGCTGATGTCTTGAGATGTTGCTTCAGTATTGCCACATAATCTTCTTTTCTAATGATGCCATCTATTTTGTGAAGTGCAACAGTCCCTTCTGCAGCAAAACCACCCCACAACATAAGCTGCCAACCCCATATTTCACAGCTGGGATGGTGTTCATAGGCTTCCAAGCTTCTCCCTTTTTCTTCCAAAAGTAACTATGGTAATTATGCCCAAAAAGTTCAATTTTAGTTTCATCAGACCACAGAACATTTCTCCAAAAAATAAGGTCTGTGTTTATGTGTGCATTTGTAAACATTAATCTGGCTTTTTATGTTTCTTTTGGAGTAATGGCTTCTTCCTGGTAGAGTGGCCTTTCAGCACATGTTGATATAGTACTCCTTTCCCTGTGGATATTGACACAATCTTATCAGCTTCTGTTTTCATCTTTACAAGGTCTTTTGCTTTTGTCCTTGGGATGATATGAACATCGAACCAAACCACGTTCATCTCTGGGACACAGAACCAGTCTCCTTCCTGAGCGGTATGATGGCTGGACATTCCAATCTTGTTTGTGCTTGCGTATAATTATTTGTACAGATGAACTAGGCACCTTCAGGTATCTTGAAATTGTATCCAAGGATGAGCCAGACTTGTCCAATTCCATAATTCTCTTCCTGATATCTTGGCTGATTTCTTTAGACTTTCCCATGATGCTTCACAAAGAAATAGTGTGTTTCTGGTGTGCATTAAAATATATCCACAGGTGTGTCTCTAATTAACTCAGATAGTGCTAAAAAATCTATCAGAAGCTTCCAAACACATGACATCATCATATGGACAGTCCAGAATTGTTTAAAGGCATAGTAATCATGGCGTACATAAACTTTTGACTTTGCAGTAATAAAAATGCCTTAAAACATTCTCTCTCTTTCTCATTATTCTGGCATTTGGCAAATATTAATAATTATGATAAATCTAGTTAACGGGAAAGGTTTATTCTGATTTCATGTCAGATTTTGACAAAAACATGCATGTATGTCTTTTTATAAAGTGTATGTAAACTTCTGTCTTCAACTGTATGTTTTGTTTCCCTAAATTCTGAAGAAGATCATAGATCTTTTTCCATAAAGGTCTTGTTTTTGGACAGGACCTGAAAGTATGCAAAAGGGAGGCGGCGCCCGGTTGGATGATGGACGGCTGCAAGGTGCTTGAGTCAAGGAGAAAGCATACCTCCCTGACTCAATAGAGGTGTGGCGCCAAATTTATAAAACTGATTATTTCAGCATTCCTAGGGATTATAAACATAAAAGCCACCTTCACAGAATGCAGCCTTCGTACTGCTGAAGGTGGCTCTCTTACTTAAAAGCGCCCTGGGGGGTGACAGTTTCCCTTTAATTATAGATTTATATGTAAATTTACAGGATTGCTGCCTATTTAATGAGAATATTTGTTGTTTAGCTCTGTCTCCCATTTCAATATTGGTTTTGGTTTGATAAACTAATTACATAGAGTATCAATACTTATTCATATTCCATAAAGTATCGGATTGAGGATTATTCAGTAGGATAGAAATGGCTCATAGTAAGGTAAAAAATAATGATAGCTTATTCCTTATAAATTTTCTAGTAAATTAAGGAGTTCCTCTTCTGGTAAACCGTATGTTAATTTTATGGCCTGACCCTGTAACCTTTATGAACTATGTGTATAAATACTGTATTTGTACAGTATATTCAGACTATTGACATTGAAGGAGCTATTAGAAAACACGAATAATTTTTCTAAGTGTTAAAAGAGGAGGTTCAGTAGATG
The DNA here is from genome assembly GCF_032444005.1 of Ranitomeya imitator. Classification (NCBI taxonomy): domain Eukaryota; kingdom Metazoa; phylum Chordata; class Amphibia; order Anura; family Dendrobatidae; genus Ranitomeya; species Ranitomeya imitator. The sequence goes on from NC_091284.1 coordinate 234,705,550, forward strand.
TCCAATCTTATCTGATGTTTAATGTGAAAAAAGGTTCTGGTTTTATGAAGATCAGATGTGCGCTGTTCATACTTACAGTACTATTTTCCGATGCAACGTTTCTCATATGCTATGAGATAGCAGAGAGATCATCTAGGTTGATATGGCAAAACCTTTTATTTCTACATTCAGTAAATATTCAAGAAATTATGATAAGAACTTACCTAAAGCAACATCAGCGCGTCCCACTCTATAGAGTGTAGAGAAAACTCTATCCCAGTAGACAGTATTGCCTTGTGTCTCAACCCAGTTCTTCAGTGTTTTTGTACAATCTTCTATTGTCACTGGTCACAAAGAAGAAAAAACATTTCTATATAGTATGGGCAAGAAGACAAAAGTCTTCCCGATATATGGCCAACTTATAATTTGGTCAATATCTAACTGCATTGTAGATTAGTTCTGGAAACTGACTTCCAACAAACTCCAGCACTCTGAGGCTCTGTTCCCACTTGTCTCATGATTGTCATTGTCTACAAAAACCATGATGCCAGTGTGAACACGGAATAAATCATCAGATTCATGCCGACCGTAGTTGGGCAGTATGAATGCAGCAAGGTATAACTAACTCTGAAATGTGGTGGCATCTCCCTTTGAAAAGCTGGCTGGGAACAATGAAGCTGATTCATTAAGATTGGCCTTGTACATGCGAATCTTAATAAAGGCGCCTGGTGGGGTAAGATGAAGTTGGTGCATCTCCTCAGTGGCGTGCACCTCCCCAGAAATGTTTCAGTGGCGAGACTTATGAATTTGTTTCGTGCCACCACGCCCCAACCTGCCCATGCACCGCCCACATTGGCAAAGCTGGCTGGTATGGCGTGAAAATGCCAATAGTAGAAACATTTTTGCACATCTTCACGATGCGCAAAAAATGTGAGATTTTTCAAAGGGTTTTATGCCCGAAAACTGGTGCAAACACTTTCTTCAGTACATGCAGGTTATAATGAGTGAAATTAGATATCTATTGTTATAATTACATTTTTTCTTTAACTAAAACATCACCAGCTGTATGGGACTTGAGCGGTTTATTCAGAACATTACCCCTACTTGACTTTGATAATATAATCAGAGAACAACCCAGTAACTAATATTTTTAGAATTCACTATTATGAAGTGGTATATCATATATTTGAAATATTTACCAACAATGAAAGAATTTTTAAGGTGTGCTCTGCACGCTGAGCAGTGACGCTCCCGGGTACTGCAGCTCAGCTTCTTCTGAAGTTTACGAGAGCTGAGCTGCAGTACCAAGAATGACCACTATACAAGGCATGGCGCTGAACACTATTTACACTCAGCTGCCACCGACCTTACAAATAAATGATTGGTGGGAGCCTGGGAGTCAGGCGAACAGAGATCTGGTAATGATCTATCCTAATATCAAAGTAGTGGGCCATATAAGAGTGTGACCTTCAGTGAAGTAAACAGTAATATAAATGGAATGGAATGTGATGGTGTAATAAGTATAATATTGTTATAGTATTTGGACATTCATAGGTTTATTACGGTGTCATGCTTATATCTGTACATCTAGTATAACGTTAGTTGTGAAACATTAAAATATGTGCATAGCAAATCCCAATTATCTCCCCAAAATTTGTAATAATCAGATTAATAGGCACTTACCAATATCACGGCGCTTACGCTTCCTTTCACTATTTGGAGAAGGGGGACCTAATAGTTTTGCAAGGTCTCTGTCGGGTCCACTAATTCTTAAATAAAAATGCTGACATTCTAAAGGAGTCAAGAGTTGAGCTATGCGCGTGATCATGTGTGGACCTATATCATCTGCGACTGAAGAAGCAGAAATCATTTTTATTTTTACATACAAGGACTTTGCCGTTTTCCTATGTACAACATTGGAGATGAATTTATATCATTGAGATATTCAAGTATTTTTTCCTTTATTTTTATACATGAGGATTCAATTTTATGTCACTGTTATGTTCTCTTTTTTTTGCTCACATTGGTGATACCAGTGGAAAAATAAGGGAAATAAGTGTCTGTTTTTCCTTTTATATATGACCTCAAAGGACCACTGAAATACATATAAAAATTAATTCCCCTTTCTGTAACAATTATTTTTATATATGAAACATTACAATATTTCAATACTTTTATTATCATCTAATTTCCCTTATAACTAGGGCTGGTATATTAGCCCCAGTTACAGGGGAAATAAAGCTTTTTGGGCACATAGCAGACTTGGCTTAGTCTCTTAAAACCCAGCAGCTCCTGCTTTCTCCCTATACACAGCGATCACTTCTGTGTATGGATAAGGGAGCACCTATTAATGCACTTTTCATCAGCATCTGGGAGGGATGAAAGCTTACACCCCCAGAGAGGACAGTGAAGAACTGTCCAGTTGAACTACAAGCAGAGATTTAACATATTGAGCTTCAAAAGCAACACATGTGAAAATCTCTGCAATGGAGTGATCCAACGCAAAACAAAAAAGAAGTGGCAGAATCCGAGAAGTTCAGGGATTTTTACACAGGTCCTCTTGAATTATTTCAGCAAATATAGTCCTTTGTAACATACTATAGCCTAAACAGCTGCTAATATCTAACAAACCATACAATAGTGAAATAGTACTTTATGTATAAGGGCATGTTCAATCAGAGCCTATCTCCGGGGGGTCAAATACGTCCTTTCTTATAGCAGAAGACGCCACATGAATCGCTCCTTTTCTTTAGTATTTTGTAAATCTGAAGCGACTGTGTTTTTTTGTTGATTTTCTGGGCGCTTTTTCCATGTTTTTTTTCTGCCAGTATTGTTTGTCAGTGTTTTTCAGATTTTCACTTTACACGTGCTTTCTGTACATTTTTAGAAATCCATAAGTTAATGAAGAAAACACTAGCGTTTTTCAGGTGACTACATGTTCCATACTACTTTTTAGATGTTTTATGTTAGCTGCTACTTTGGACACCAGGTGATGGCATCCTTTATTATTACTGTACCTGTGTATATTGTACTGCAGGGCTTCTTTAGTTTTTTCTAATGGGGCCTCACCAGACTGAATTAGTCGGGCCCAGATCTTATCAGACTGACCAATTTAATGTCTCACTATTAGTAGTGGGGTTCTATGCTCAAATGCATAATATCTCTAAATATATATTTTTTGCCTCCTGAGCCAAAAGATAAGATTAAAAATAAGCACAGAATTAGTAAACTGTTTTGTTGAACTAGAGATTGGCGCAGCCATGGAAAACATAGTGCAGAATATGATCCTGTCTATGTAAACAGCCTGCCCAATTGCGCCTAACCATCAAATAGAGGCAGCTTCCTTGGGGTAACGCCAGTCTCACAGTCTGAGAACCACTGCTGAACAGTGAGGCCATACTGGGCTGCAAGCCCTTGAAGGAAGGACGTCATGACAGGGTTGAGTGGGCCTATAGGAGTCGAGCAATTTGAATGTAGCTGGATTGGGAGTGGTATGGATTTTGAATTAGGGAGTCAGGATATGGCTAAAGAAGAGGGGGGAGGGAAGAAGGTGGAGCCAAAGGGGGCACTATAAGAATCACTGGCTATTGGGTCTGGGCAACCATTTTAGGTACTTCAGCATCAAAGAAAAGAGCTGCAGGGTACCTGTAGGATGGAGGTGGAAGCGATTCTGCAGCAATTGAGGGCTGCTGCTGGATCCAGAGGCGTCGGACATTCAAGGCCTGCTGTCTGACGGTGACCCCGGGCAGTCGCAACCGCAAGGTGAGGGGCGGCGGCCTCAGAGGTCTAGGCCTCCGGAGCACCTTAGCCCTGAAGTCACCCCCCGGCCCCGGCGCCACGTTAGGAGCCCCTTCGGGGACCCTCCAGTTCAGATCACATGCTGCAGGCGCAGGGCACGTGGACCGGGAGCTGAGAAGAATCCACCATCTCGGCGGGGCCTGCAGCAGGGGGAGGTGTCGGCCTCCTCCTCGGCTACTATGGCGAGGCGGGGCAGGGAGCTGGGACCAGGTGCGGCCACTGCCCAACCAGGAATGGGTACGGCTCAGCGGCAGCAGCAGATGCAGAGGGGATCGTGAGGGCCTGTATTGCAGGCGCCTTCCCCCATTAGGGACAGCAGGCGAGCCGCACACTCACCGGCGGCTTTAGAAGTAAGGGATCCAGATTAGGGAGTGGCAGGGGCCCAGTCCATCAGGGCCTCTGCTCGGCGTGTGGACGGCACACGGCAGAAATCAGCGGCACACACCTCAGCCGATGAGGGGCGTAGCGGTAGCCACTCCCACTCATTGGCTGCGGCTGCTCCCATGGATGACAACGGGCTGCCCAGCACATCTAATTTAGCAGCAGGTATAGGTGCGGCCGCTGAGCGCAGGCTTCAGGGTGTGTGATCACCGACAGATGCAGGGCACTCTACTGCTTCTTGGGGGGGTGGGACTTACGGATCCGGACAGTCTCCCTTGAGATCCGGGTCTCAATCCAGGCTCGCTAGGGGTTGCATCGATTCTTTGGACACTGGGGACGCAGCGGCTAATCCAGGCCAGCTGTATGGAGCTTACACAGTTACAAGCCATCAGGAGGACGAAAGAGATTCATGTTCAGACAGACTGCAACTGGATTCTGGACCGGCGGCTGCTGGGAACACAGCACCCAGGCAGCTAGGAGAGAAGGAACGTTCATCTTTTCATTTACCGTCATTAGCTTCAAATGTTATTGAGAGGGTGCGGGATTTCTCTGTCAGGGGGGCTAGTGGCGGTTCAGAGATTATATTGCAAGGGTTAAAAGAATTGGTTCGGTTATGGGAGTTGGGGAGTGGTCAGGGCACGCCGTCGCCATTGTCTGCATGATTAGGGAATATGAGGGATAGGGGATTGGAGGACATAAAAGGGGTCGGATTTGGGACGCGTAGCGCAGGGTACTGTGGTGGAGGCTTCAATAAATCTTGGGGAAGCAGCGTTGTCGGGAAGTTAAGTAATGGGTCATGACTCTTTGGCAGTAAGCACTGGGGAGAAGGAAAAGGAAGAATCGGTACGTTTGAATGATACGGCTAAAGGCGAAGTTTACGTGTGTTTTGAGGGGCCGTTAAGGGCACATTTAAGACAGGATGTAAGGGAGAGAATCTGGAAAGGGGAATATGTAGAAATATTTTCATTGCTACCATTAGAACGTTTTAACCTGGATAGGGCGAGAAGGGATGAGTCCAAAAAGGAGGACAAGGATAGGAGAAGGTATCGGTTGATTCCTCGCACATTCACTAACTCGTTGCAAGCATTTGCTATATTGGCCAGTGTGATTGGGGAGAAATCGCCGGAGAATTGTTCCCCCCTGTTTTGCTATATGGACACCAACGGGGAGGCATATAGAGTGTATGGGGGTCAGGGATGGATGAGGTACAATGAACAATTCCGTCAGTGAAAAGCGGTTCATCCAAACGTCCGTTGGGATCATAAAGACATAGCCCTATGGATGAGAATAATGGCCCCGGGTAGGCTAGGACAGGGTTCTCAGTCTTCTCTCGGGGGCACCGGGGGCTCAGGACAGTCGGGGCACTCGGCGGCAGTACAAAAAAGGCTGTGCTTCTCCTATAATGACGGAGTGTGCAGGTTTGGCACCAAATGTAAATTTAAACATGAATGTTCCGCCTGCGGTGGTAATCTTGGGGTGGCAAAATGCTTTAAGGGAGGAAGAGAAAAAGAGGGTTTTGAAAAAAGGAACGATGCCGGTGCGTCTGGTAGAGATGGAGCAATTTCTAAATAGGTACCCGGAAAAGGAAGCGGTGGCATTACTACAAGATGCTTTTCAAGATGGATTCAGGATTCCTTTTGTCGATGTTAAGTTGGGGTTGTCAACCAAGAATTTAAAATCAGCCAGAGAATTCCCTGGTGTGGTCACGGAAAAATTACAAAAAGAGGTGGACCTAGGTAGAATGGCTGAACCATTTGACTCAGCTCCTATGGCTAACTTGAGGGTGTCGCCATTGGGAATTGTGCCAAAGAAGGAAATGAATAAATTCAGGTTGATTCACCACCTTTCTTTTCCGAAGGGTCTATCGGTAAATGACTGGATCGATCCTCAGTTATGTTCTGCTTTATATATGTCCTTTGATACGGCAATGAGCCTGGTTAGAGAATGTGGACAGGGGGCCTTGTTGGCTAAAACCGACATCGAAGCAGCTTTTCGTTTGCTACCGGTTCACACGGATAGCATGCATTTGTTAGGGTGTTTTTGGGACGGAGGATTTTTTGTGGATCGTTGTTTGCCGATGGGGTGCTCATTGTCCTGTACTTATTTTGAAACTTTTAGTTCATTTTTGGAATAGACCATTAAGGACGTGTCGGGTCTCAGTTCATGCGTGCATTGCTTAGAAGATTTTTAATTTGTTGGTCCGGCATTTTCCCTGGATTGTTCTATTTTACTTCATTCAATGGAAGGGGTGGCAAAGAGATTCGGTGTTCCATTGGCGACGGAAAAGACTATGGGTCCTGTGACATCTCTGAGTTTTTTGGGTATTGAGATAGATACAGTTGCAATGAAGTGCAGACTACCAGAGGAAAAGTTAGGAGACATGAGGACAGAGGTGAAACGAGTTGGTAGCTTGAAGAAAGTCACATTGTGCGAGGTTCAGTCGCTGCTTGGAAAATTGAATTTCGCATGTTGGATTATGCCAATGGGCAGAGCATTTTGTCGCAGACTTTCTTTGGCTACGGTGGGGATTAAGGCGCCGTCACATTTCATTAGGCTTAGAAAGAAGTTGAAAGAGGACTTGAGAGTTTGGGCATTTTTTCTGGATTCTTATAATGGTAAGTCTCTTTGGATTGCGCCGGTGGTGTCGGCTGAGTGTCTTGGAATTTTCGTGGGTTCTGTGGACGAACAGGGTTTTTCTTTGTTTTTTTCAGGGCGAATGGTTGGTGGCTCATTGGCCACGAGTTTGGAAAGAAAAGGGTCTATCGGCTAACCTAGTGCTACGTGAGGTGTTCCCCATTGTCGTGGCAATATCATTGAGGGGAAGGAGCATTCGGAATAGAAAGATTTGTTTTGGTTGTGTGTTGTTGGGGCGGTGAAGGCCATAAATTCATTGTCCTCTTCTGATCAGGCCCTGCTGAGAGTGTTGCAACATTTGGTGTGGGCAGGTTTGAATTTTAATTTGTGGGTAACGGCGGAAATCAAGCTTGTCAAACATTACCCTATTCTTGATGCTATTTCTTCTTCGAACTGAAAATGGTAATTTGTTCAATTTTCAGCATTAAGAGATCACAGTTACTGTAATCAAAAGCTTTTTCAATCTAAAATATGATATCACCTTCACAATTATTGCATCCAGTGAACTTGTGAGTTTTTGGGGAGTTTCTGCTTGTATTTCTTAGCATGAAGTCAGAATAGCCTCCCAGAGCTGCTGTTTTGTTGTGAACTGCCTCCCACCCTCATAGATCTTTTGCTTGAAGATACTACAAAGGTTCTCTATAGGGTTGAGGTCAGGGGAGGATGGTGTTAACACCATGAATTTCTCTCAATTAATGCCCATACCAGCCAATGACTCAGATGTGTTTTTTGCAGCATTAGATGGTGCATTGTCATGCATGAAGATGATTTTGCTATGGATGGCATGGTTCTTCTTTTTGGAAGAAAGTGGTCAGTCAGAAACTCTATATACTTTGCCGAGGTCATTTTCACAGCTACAGGGACCTCAAAAGGGTCTACCAGCTCTCTTCCCATGATTCCAGTATAAAACATAACACTGTCACATCCTTCCTTGATGTCATAGCCTTGTTGGGACATCGTGGCATTCACCAACCATCCACTAATCCATCCATCTGGACCATCCAGGGTTGTACGGCACTCATCAGTAAACAAAACTTTTTCAAAATTAGTCTTCATGTATGTCTGGTTGCATTGCAATTATTTCTGTGTGTGAGCACTGTTTAGGTGTAGCCAAAGAGTAAGTTTATACACAACTGCAAGGCTCTGGAGGATCCTACACCTTGAGGTTCGCAGGACTCCAGAGGCACCAGCTGCTTCCAATACCCATTTGCTGCTTTAAAATGGTATGTGGCAGCTGCTCTCTTAATGTTATGAATTTGTCTGGCAGAAACCTTCCTCATTATGCTTTTATCTGCACGAACATGCATCTGCTCTGTATCAGCCACAATTCTCTTCACCCTCAAGTTTTTGTGAAATATTTAATGTTTTCATACCTTGTCCAAGGTATTGCACTATTTGATGCTTTTCAACAGCATAGAGATCCTTTTTATTTCCCATATTTCTTGAAACCTGTGACCTGCTTAATAAAGTGGAATGTCCATCTTAAATAGTTTTCCTTTAATTGGGCTTGTGAAGGAACATGTTAAGAAGGATTCTCCATTTTGTGCTTTTCGACTCCATTTTGTTGTTTTGATATAAATTTTGTTAGTAGGCTAAAGTTTACAGCTGTTTTGAGACCTTGATTGTTGCAATCTGCCAGGACATGAGACTGAGGGTGCATTGTTCTACGAGACTTTGACGTACAGACTGTTCCTGCATTCTTATAGGTTAAGAACTGTGAACGTGTTCTTATGCTGATTGGTTGAAGTATAATTTCTATGACTATGAAAAGTCAGACAATAAACGGGGGCCCAGAGATCTGTTTGATCCCCCCCAAACAGAGACATCCGTCTCTGTCTGGTCATTTTCAGTTGCCGGCAACGCCCTGTAGATTAATTTGGAAATCACTGAGTTAACCGTGAAGAATCACTTTAGATCCTCCCTCGACAGGCTCACCTGGCAAACTAATATCACAGGTGTTTGAGATTGATTTCAGTGATCCAATTCATCCATGAGTTTATTGAAAAACAAAAAAATTACAGCTTCATTTTCACTTAAATACAATATGCATAATAATTTAAAACGTGGTATAGGAAGAGATTTACAGATGGATATAAAAGTAAAATATAACTTATGCTAAGTATTTGTTTAATCTGTTTTCGTTTAATGCTTATTTTACTTATCTTTATTTTTTATCCTTTTGGATTAGAAACCGATTACTAGCTTTCTATACAGTTATGTCTTAAAGGCGTTTTCTCAAGTTTGAAAGTTAGGCTGCCGTCACACTAGCAGTATTTGGTCAGTATTTTACATCAGTATTTGTAAGCCAAAACCAGGAGTGGGACAAATAGAGGAAAAGTATAACAGAAACATATGCACCACTTCTGCATTTATCACCCACTCCTGGTTTTGGCTTACAAATACTGAGGTAAAATACTGACCAAATACTGCTAGTGTGACGGCAGCCTTATACCCTATCCAAGGATAAAGGATAACTTTCAGATTGAAGGAGTTTCCAACCATAGTGACCCGTGCAATTTGTAAAACCTGGGCTGTAACGATCGATCATGTGCACTACTACTCCATTCACTCTTAATGGGACCGCCGTTGATTGCCGAGTACTGCACTCGCCTGGTCTTCTGAACTCCCCTTATAATATAGCTGCAGTGCGCATCATCAACTTATGCTCCATTCATCTGGGGTTTTAGAGCGTAAGGGGGACCACAGCGGATGGACACTCAGTGATCAGGAAGTACAGATAGGGTTAAGTTTCAAACCTGGGAATACCCCTTTAAGCAACTTTCAATCAGCAAATAAGCAGCAAATATGTAGTTGATTGGCTGTCATTTAACGCTGCAAGTCGGGTGTAGATAATCTGCTCTACCAAGGGTTTTACAAATGGTTGGTAGATACCTTGAATACTTAGAAACACATTTACATAAATGAAAACGTGTTTGCATTAGGTCACTTATTGGTTTAATAACCCCGTACACATTAGACTAATCTCATCTGATCCTGCCAATATTGATGGCTCAGTCTAATGTAAATTAGGGCCTCCCAACTCTCCACTGACCAATAATGTTGGGTGGGATATAGATTTGGTATGTTTGATTTCAGACTACTGATCCTTTTTTTCTTGGTGAGATAAGATTCCACCAGTCCGGCAGTAGCTGTTTCTTGGAGAACACAGCAGTAGTCAGTAGAGAGTGCTCCTGTGTATGACGGAGACTGGGTAGATAGCTGCTGGCTCAACCATGTTTCGCTATGTATTCTGTATGTGGCCCTCTAATCACTTTTTATAGTAAAAATGTATAATGTAAATTAGGATTATTATGCAAAGGGCAAATAATAAGTCGAATAGAGAAACATAACAAACAGTAACAAACACTTTGGAAAACATAAACCTTTCCATACACATTATATTAAGGTCAGATGAACCCTCTGATATCAATGGAATCAGCTGGTCGAATGTGTATGAGGGCCCATGGATAATAAAAGGTCAGGCTGTTTGAATATTATCGACATTTTGTTCTCCGCGAGATAAGACGAAACTGGAGGTGTCAGGCAGCAGCTTTCTCCTTTCTCACAATTGAAAACACATGAAAACTCGGCTGAATGCTCTTGCATGTGGTGAAAATAGCCCGTTCGCCCGAAAGCTGTCACATGTTTATGGTCAGCTTTAGCATTTAGTTTCATGCAGCAACTGCAAGAAATGAGGAACGTTGCCTCACATCACAAATGTTTTTTTTGCTCTTGTACATTACTCCTAGCACGTGATCACATTTTATTCAATGTGTGGTTAATGATTACCAACCTGTGTCTTGGCATAATCTATAGGACACGAAGAGGAGTGGTAACACTAACGCCCAAAACCAAATCATGCTGATGGAATCTCTCAATTCTGAAGGAGATAATGACTTCCTGAAGTGGCCACTCTGACCACTGCATGTTGTTTGTCACCTCACAATGCTCTGAAAGTTCTAATGGTGACATCACAGCTTCATTATTCATCAACAAAAGTGGTTAATGGAGTGTAAGGCAAGATATACATATAACCTATGCCCCCCTGGCTGCTCTCTGAATGAAGCACCTTCCTGTTATTTGCCATGGAGAAAGTGATTCATGATAGACTCATGTTGGCACGGTTTATGTGGGCAATCTGGTTCTGTTTATTTGAGGATTGTTCTGGTTGACTCTATTATAGGAACATTTTTCAAGTCAAGATAGTGAAAGCTTTTTGTCATTAAGGCTATAAGGCCTTGTTCACATGTAGTACTGTGATAGGCATAGTCACGGAGTAATGAACCTTAAAAAAAAAAATAGTAGGGTACAGTATGTTCACACAAACATTTTATTCAGGCAAGTTTGGAACAGGACCTCTCAAAAGCCCGTCTGAACAAAATTCGTGAAAGAATGAACATACCTTATGTATGTCAGTCTATGAAAAAAATACTCCTTGTTTATATGTTTGCTACTTCAGGTTACGAAAGATGCCACTCTGTTAAATTAAGCAACCTGACAATCCTAAAGACATTTTCTGCTATGAAGATGCCTGTATTATACCAATAGGAACCCTTTATGTACTAAAGATAACACAGATAAAATATAGCTTTTAATTAATATACCAATTAAAACCATGCCACAAATACAACCAGATAAACACATAAAACACACAACCGTGCACACTGGGATAACCTGCCAAACAATACCTCTTAGTACTGCCTACCTATCAGTGCTACATATCAAGGCCTCCTGATGATCCGCTGGGGTGAAACGCGTAGAGGCGTATGAAATATCAACACTGATAAGTATCGGTCTCACCCTCTGTTTACCATGCATATATCTAAGCACTAGGCTATCTTCGGCTGAAGATAAGGGTTTTTTTTTGTTTGTTTTTTTCCTTCTCCCTGCAGCTATATATGTTTTTGTGCCTTGCCATTTTTGTGTATTTACACATCTGTGTCTGATCATTATCAGGCTGGGATTTAATATTAGGGCTTCCCAGGGCCAGTCGTCGCTGAGTGGGGGCGCCATTCCGCTGACCAGTAGGGTGCCAACCTCCACAGCTAGGCAGGCTGCACAGCAGTAGGGTACAGAGGTAGTGAGGCCTATTTTTAATACACGAGCACTTTTTTGTTATGCACATTGTTGGTCTTTAGTCCGTGTACCTCACCCTGTCACAAACCTAGTTTATATATATGATTATTCATAAATATATATATATACAATCAGCCAGTTAGTCTGCCTATCTTTTTCCTGTCTAGTGTAAGTGCTGGTCTGTATGTGACACCTATATTAGGATCCATACTAGGAGACAATCTCGTATCTGTGATTAGGGTGCCAACCTCCACTGATAGGTAGGCAGTACTAAGAGGTATATTAATTAAAAGCTATATTTTATCTGTGTTATCTTTAGTACATAAAGGGTTCCTATTGGTATAATATAGATTGTCGTTGACCTTTAAGTAGCTGCTAAGACAGCTCCAAGTGGTGTTGATTATGAAGATGCCTATACTTTAAAGAGAATCTCTCACCTAATTTAGGGGCTTATCTACAGCATTCTGTAGGTGTCTGTAAGTGTCGTGGGTCCGGGTCTGGCACCTCCCATCTTCATGCGATGACGTCCTCTTCTTTGCTTCCTGTCGCGGCTCCTGCGCAGGTGTACTGATTTGCCCTGTTGAGGGCAGAGCAAAGTACTGCAGTGCTCAGGCACTAGACCTTTCTGACCTTTCCCAGCACCTGCGCACTGCAGTACTTTGCTCTGCCCTCAACAGGGCAGAGAATTGCGTCTGCGCAGGAGCCGCGACAGAAGTAAGGAAAAGGACATCATCATATGAAGATAGGAGGCGCCGGACCTGGACCTGCAACGCCCATTGGACCCGTACCGCAGCGTACCGCCCCTGGGTGAGCATAATCTAACTTGTTTTTCTTATCTTTCAGGTTACATCTACAGAATGCTGTAGATAAGCCCCTGATGGCGGTGGCAGCAGCTCATATGCGAAAAATGAGATGACAGATTCCCTTTAAAGTACAACTCAATGGGATGGCTCAAAAGTCCCCCAGTTGACTTTTTGTTGTTGATTGCAGTTGAAAAAAAGTTTGATAAAATGCCAGTGCAAAAGATGCCCCCAAAACACTGTTTAAACACTGGAAAAAAATTGTGGCAGCCAAAATGTAGAAAAAGTGCTCAGGAAACAACAAAAAACTGCTAAAAAAGAACTTCAGATTTATAAAGTGGCGAGCTTCCTGAAGCCACTTACACTTGAAAAACTGCCATTTTCGGTTGTGTGCGCATACACTTATTAATACTCAAGGTTCTGGTTTTTCTTAAAGGAATAGTTCCTCAAATAAACCACAATGAATCAGCATTATGAATCATTACTTTCACCAGACATGAACTGTTTGTAAATCTATAATCTAAAATGGATGTTATTGGCAATGCTTATGATATATCTCATTGCGTTATCCAAGGGCTCGTACAGATAACTGTATTTTTGGTCCTAGTGAGACCTGATAAAACATCGGATTGCACTCGGAAGAATATTAGTCTATGGGGCCATGCGCTCATCAATTTTTACCTCAGTGTCTGTACTGGGGATAAAAATCACAGCATGCCCAATTTACAGCTGATATTCGGATCGCACTCGACCATGCAAGTCAATGAGTCCATGGAAAACATCAGAATGCACTCAGATGACGTCTTACAGAATGGAGAAGATGGGGACATTTTTTCTCCATCTTCTCCTCACCTGAGAGAATCAGATGACACTATGTTCACACTCTGATCAAAGTCTGATCAGAGTGTTTTGCATAATCGACCAAATTTTTTCAGGTGAGAGGATATAGGTCCATCTGCACCGTCCCAAACTGTGATGAATTACTTGCCACTAGAGTTGAGCGACTTTTACTTTTTTAGGATCAAGTCGGGTTTCGCGAAACCCGACTTTCTCAAAAGTGGGGTTGGGTGAAATCGGCGGATTATTGCGAAAAGTCAGGGGCCGACCGAAACACGAAACCTAATGCAAGTCAATGGGGAATGAAAGTCGGCAGTGAGTGGAGGACAGGAAAACACCTACAGTGTCCATTTTAATGCCAAAAACATCAATTCTTATTTCTTAAGCTTGTCAATCTTAATTTACTTTATAATAATAGTTAGGCATTGAAAACAGGGGCTCATTTGTCTAAAGTTGTGGGGGGTAGGGCTGGCTCAAGATTTTCGTGGGCCCAGGAAATGCGGAATACGTCACGGCGGTGGAGCAGGGAGAGGTAGCTATTTCAACTTTGCAAGTGCTGTGATCCTGAGCAAGCAGGGGGGGCCCACTAGTTGGAACTGGCACAGGGCTGTTGTGAATTCTGTGGCTGAGTTCACTTCTGTGGTCACAAGTGGTATTGCAGTCTCTGGGCTTCCTCCCTCAGGTGTTTTGGTGAGCTCGTTGGCTGCCTTGCTATTTAGCTCCACCTGAGTCTGTCTTCCTTGCTCCTTGTCAATGTTCCAGTGTTGGATCTGAGCTACTGCATCTTTCCTTGGGCCTGCTGCTCTGCTAGATAAGTGCTTCTAGTTTGTTTTCTGTTTTTTCTGTCCAGCTTGCTATTAACTTTTGCTGGAAGCTCTGAGAAGCAAAGGGGTGCACCGCCGTGCTGTTAGTTCGGCACGGTGGGTCTTTTTTGCCCCTTTGCGTGGTTTTCGTTTTAGGGTTTTTGTAGACTGCATAGTTCTCTTTGCTATCCTCGCTCTGTCTAGAATATCGGGCCTCACTTTGCTGAATCTATTTCATTCCTACGTTTGTCTTTTCATCTTGCTAACAGTCATTATATGTGGGGGGCTGCCTATTCCTTTGGGGTATTTCTCTGAGGTAAGTCAGGCTTGTATTTCTATCTTCAGGCTAGTCAGCTCCTCAGGCAGTGCCGAGTTGCATAGGTAGTTGATAGGCGCAATCCACTGCTGCTTATAGTTGTGTGAGGATAGATCAGGTACTGCAGTCTACAGAGATTCCACGTCTCAGAGCTCGTCCTATTGTTTTTGGTTATTGCCAGATCTCTGTATGTGCGCTGATTACTGCACGCTGTGTTGCCTGATTGCCAGCCATAACAGTACAAGGAGCCCTCCAATGATTTCCAATAGAGGGAAAAAAGAAATCCTGACATCATTTTTTTTTCTTAGCTCTGTCTTCAGTCTTTTTTTTCCCCTAGACATTAGAGTGCTTCAGGACACAGCTGTGGACATGGATATTCAGGCTCTGTGCTCCTCAATGGATAATCTCGTTGTAAATGTACAAAAGATTCAAGATACTATTGATCAGAAATCGATGCTAGAACCAAGAATTCCGATTCCTGATTTGTTTTTTGGTGACAGAACTAAGTTCCTGAGCTTCAGAAATAATTGTAAGCTATTTTTGGCCTTGAAACCTCATTCTTCTGGTAATCCTATTCAACAGGTTTTGATTATTATTTCTTTTTTGCGCGGCGACCCACAGGACTGGGCGTTTTCTCTTGCACCAGGAGATTCTGCATTGAGTAATGTTGATGCATTTTTCCAGGCGCTGGGATTGCTTTACGATGAGCCTAATTCAGTGGATCAAGCTGAGAAAAATCTGCTGGCTTTATGCCAGGGTCAGGATGATGTAGAAGTATATTGTCAGAAATTTAGGAAATGGTCAGTACTCACTCTGTGGAATGAATCTGCACTAGCGGCTTTGTTCAGAAAGGGTCTCTCTGAAGCTCTTAAGGATGTAATGGTGGGATTTCCTATGCCTGCTGGTTTGAATGAGTCTATGTCCTTGGCCATTCAGATCGGTCGTCGCTTGCGCGAGCGTAAATCTGTGCACCATCTGGCGGTATTGTCTGAGAGTAAGCCTGAGCCTATGCAGTGCGACAGGACTATGACTAAAGTAGAACGGCACGAACACAGACGTCTGAACAGACTGTGTTTCTATTGTGGTGATTCTACTCATGCTATTTCTAATTGTCCTAAACGCACTAGGCGGTTCGATAGCTCTGCCGTTATTGGTACTGTACAGTCCAAATTCCTTTTGTCCATTACCTTAATGTGCTCTTTGTCATCATATTCTGTCATGGCGTTTGTGGATTCAGGCGCTGCCCTGAATCTGATGGATTTGGATTATGCTAAACGTTGTGGATTTTTCTTGGAGCCTTTGCGGTGTCCTATTCCGTTGAGAGGAATTGATGCTACACCTTTGGCCAAGAATAAGCCTCAGTACTGGGCCCAGCTGACCATGTGCATGGCTCCTGCACATCAGGAAGTTATTCGCTTTTTGGTACTGCATAATTTGCATGATGTGGTCGTGTTGGGGTTGCCATGGCTACAAACCCATAATCCAGTATTGGATTGGAACTCTATGTCGGTAACCAGCTGGGGTTGTCAGGGAGTACATGGTGATGTTCCATTTTTGTCTATTTCGTCATCCATTCCTTCTGACATCCCAGAGTTCTTGTCGGACTTTCAGGATGTATTTGAAGAGTCCAAGTCTGATGCCCTACCTCCGCATAAGAACCTTACTTATCTTGAGTCTGCCAAGCGCTTGAATCCTAGACAGGCCCGTTGGTCGTTATTTTTTGCTCGTTTTGATTTTGTGATTTCATACCTTCCGGGCTCTAAAAATGTGAAGGCGGATGCTCTGTCTAGGAGTTTTGTGCCCGACTCTCCGGGGTTATCTGAGCCGGCGAGTATCCTCAAGGAAGGAGTCATTGTGTCTGCCATCTCCCCTGATTTGCGGAGAGTGTTGCAGAAATTTCAGGCTAATAAACCTGATCGTTGTCCGGCCGAGAAACTGTTCGTCCCTGATAGGTGGACTAGTAAAGTTATCTCTGAACTTCATTGTTCGGTGCTGGCCGGTCATCCAGGAATCTTTGGTACCAGGGAGTTGGTTGCTAGATCCTTCTGGTGGCCATCTCTGTCACGGGATGTGCGTGCTTTTGTGCAGTCCTGTGGAATTTGTGCTAGGGCTAAGCCCTGCTGTTCACGTGCCAGTGGGTTGCTTTTGCCCTTGCCGGTCCCGAAGAGGCCTTGGACACATATTTCGATGGATTTCATTTCTGACCTTCCCGTTTCTCAAAAAATGTCGGTCATTTGGGTGGTCTGTGATCGCTTTTCTAAAATGGTCCATCTGGTGCCCTTGGTTAAATTGCCTTCCTCCTCTGATTTGGTGCCTTTGTTCTTCCAGCATGTGGTTCGTTTACATGGCATTCCTGAGAATATTGTTTCTGACAGAGGTTCCCAGTTTGTCTCGAGGTTCTGGCGAGCCTTTTGTGGTAGGATGGGCATTGACCTATCTTTTTCCTCGGCCTTCCATCCTCAGACTAATGGCCAGACCGAACGAACCAATCAGACCTTGGAAACATATCTGAGATGTTTTGTTTCCGCTGACCAGGATGATTGGGTGTCATTTTTGCCGTTGGCTGAGTTCGCCCTTAATAATCGGGCCAGCTCGGCTACCTTGGTCTCTCCATTTTTCTGCAATTCTGGGTTCCATCCTCGTTTCTCTTCAGGACAGGTTGAGTCTTTGGACTGTCCTGGTGTGGATTATGTGGTGGACAGGTTGCAGCAGATCTGGACTCAGGTAGTGGACAATTTGACCTTGTCCCAGGAGAAGGCTCAGCTTTTCGCTAATCGCAGACGCCGTGTGGGACCCCGACTTCGTGTTGGGGATCTGGTTTGGTTATCTTCTCGTCATATTCCTATGAAGGTTTCCTCTCCTAAATTTAAACCTCGTTTTATTGGTCCGTATAGGATTTCTGAGATTCTCAATCCGGTGTCTTTTCGTCTGACCCTCCCAGACTCCTTTTCCATACATAATGTATTCCATAGGTCGTTGTTGAGGAGATACGTGGCACCTATGGTTCCATCTGTGGAGCCTCCTGCCCCTGTTTTGGTGGAGGGGGAATTGGAGTATATTGTGGAGAAGATTTTGGATTCTCGTGTCTCTAGACGGAAACTCCAGTATCTGGTCAAATGGAAGGGTTATGCTCAGGAAGATAATTCCTGGGTTTTTGCCTCTGATGTCCATGCCCCAGATCTTGTTCGTGCCTTTCATGTGGCTCATCCTGGTCGGCCTGGGGGTTCTGGTGAGGGTTCGGTGACCCCTCCTCAAGGGGGGGGTACTGTTGTGAATTCTGTGGCTGAGTTCACTTCTGTGGTCACAAGTGGTATTGCAGTCTCTGGGCTTCCTCCCTCAGGTGTTTTGGTGAGCTCGTTGGCTGCCTTGCTATTTAGCTCCACCTGAGTCTGTCTTCCTTGCTCCTTGTCAATGTTCCAGTGTTGGATCTGAGCTACTGCATCTTTCCTTGGGCCTGCTGCTCTGCTAGATAAGTGCTTCTAGTTTGTTTTCTGTTTTTTCTGTCCAGCTTGCTATTAACTTTTGCTGGAAGCTCTGAGAAGCAAAGGGGTGCACCGCCGTGCTGTTAGTTCGGCACGGTGGGTCTTTTTTGCCCCTTTGCGTGGTTTTCGTTTTAGGGTTTTTGTAGACTGCATAGTTCTCTTTGCTATCCTCGCTCTGTCTAGAATATCGGGCCTCACTTTGCTGAATCTATTTCATTCCTACGTTTGTCTTTTCATCTTGCTAACAGTCATTATATGTGGGGGGCTGCCTATTCCTTTGGGGTATTTCTCTGAGGTAAGTCAGGCTTGTATTTCTATCTTCAGGCTAGTCAGCTCCTCAGGCAGTGCCGAGTTGCATAGGTAGTTGATAGGCGCAATCCACTGCTGCTTATAGTTGTGTGAGGATAGATCAGGTACTGCAGTCTACAGAGATTCCACGTCTCAGAGCTCGTCCTATTGTTTTTGGTTATTGCCAGATCTCTGTATGTGCGCTGATTACTGCATGCTGTGTTGCCTGATTGCCAGCCATAACACAGGGCCCCTCATAGTACGGCGGTGTGTTTGATGTCGGGCGGCGCCTCCCACTGCCAGAGACACTTTTGCGTACTATGAGGGGGCCTGTGCAGTGCCAACAAGTGTGCCCCCCCCCCACACCTGATGAAGGAACCTGCACTTTCATCTGCTCCTTCCTCTTTGTCCCCGTGTAAGGTGGTATAGTATGCGGGAAGGGGAACCTGACTATCAGCAGGGTCAGATTCTGGCTGTGTAGAGTGCAAGGGGATTGTAGTGGTCTGGGTCAATGTACCAGCAGACTCATCTAGCAGTGGCTGGGCAATGGGCAGGATGAGGAGGAAACACAGATATAGGCCCAAAATAAAAAAGTAGGCTAAAAGCAGTTCAAAATTGGTAACAGGACTAAACAGGCGGCATAGCTTTGTTCAGTGGAGGACAACTGTATTGAGTGGCGCAGACACAGATAGTATGCCCAAAATAAAAAAGTAGGCTAAATGCAGTTCAAAATTGGTAAGAGGAGTATACAGGCTGCATAGCTTTGTTCAGCAGAGGAGGACAACTGTTATGAAAGGCTTACACAGACTTAGTAGGCCTAAAATAAAAAAGTAGGCTAAATGCAGTTCAAAATTGGTAAGAGGAGTACACAGGCGGCATAGCTTTTTTCAGCGGAGGAGGACAACTGTTATGAGAGGCTCACACAGTTACTAGGCCCAAGTAAGTATGTAGGCTAAATGCAGTTCAAAATTGGTAAGAGGAGTACACAGGCGGCATAGCTTTTTTTCAGCGGAGGAGGACACCTGTTATGAGAGGCTCACACAGTTACTAGGCCCAAGTAAGTATGTAGGCTAAATGCAGTTCAAAATTGGTAAGAGGAGTACACAGGCGGCATAGCTTTTTTCAGCGGAGGAGGACAACTGTTATGAGAGGCTCACACAGTTACTAGGCCCAAGTATGTAAGTAGGCTAAATGCAGTTCAAAATTGGTAAGAGGAGTACACAGGCGGCATAGCTTTTTTCAGCGGAGGAGGACAACTGTTATGAGAGGCTCACACAGACTTAGTAGGCCTAAAATAAAAAAGTAGGCTAAATGCAGTTCAAAATTGGTAAGAGGAGTACACAGGCGGCATAGCTTTTTTCAGCAGAGGAGGACAACTGTTATGAGAGGCTCACACAGTTACTAAGCTCAAGTAAGTAAGTAGGCTAAATGCAGTTCAAAATTGGTAAAAGGAGTACACAGGCGGCATAGCTTTTTCCAGCGGAGGAGGACAACTCTACTGAGAGGCTCACACAGACTTAGTAGGCCTAAAATTAGGCCTAAAACAAAAAAGTAGGCTAAATGCAGTTCAAAATTGGTAACAGGAGTACACAGGCGGTATAGCTTTGTTCAGCAGAGGAGGACAACTGTAATGAGATGCTCACACAGACTTAGTAGGCCTAAAATAAAAAAGTAGGCTAAATGCAGTTCAAAATTGGTAAGAGGAGTACACAGCGGTACTGGCACAGGGCCCCTCATATTACGACGGTGTGTCTGATGTTGGTTGTGCACCACCACCATCAGAGACACTTCATTGTACTATGAGGGACCCTTTGCCAGTGCCGTCGCCCAAGAGTGGGCACACCCACCTGTCCAGGCAAATGGCACTCGCACGGGTGCTTGAGCCAAGTGGTGACCACGGCCCTGTGGGGGGAGTCATCCCATTTAGGGAGGTATAAAAATGGCCCATGGTGGACTGTTATGGACCTGGTGGTTAGGAGCACCCGAAACGACCTGATAGTTAAACTTAGCAAAGGACAAGCTCTGGGAAGTGGGAGCTCTGCTGACCGCAACCCCTAATCCTATCACACACACTAGAAATAGCCGTGGAGCGTACCTAACTCTCCCTAGACGCCTCTTCACAGCCTAAGAGCTAACTAGCCCTAGAGATAGAAAATAAAGCCTACCCTGCCTCAGAGAAATTCCCCAAAGAAAAAGGCAGCCCCCACATATATTGACTGTGAGTTAAGATGGAAGTCACAAACACAGAAATGAAACAGGTTTCAGCAAAGGGAGGCCAGACTTACTAAACAGACTGAGGATAAGAAAGGTAACTTTGCGGTCAGCACAAAAAACTACAAAAAGACCACGCAGAGTGTGCAAAAAGACCTCCGCACCGACTCACGGTGCGGAGGTGCCGCTCTGCATCCAAGAGCTTCCAGCTAGCAAGGCAAAATCATGATAGCAAGCTGGACAAGAAAACAATGAACAAATAATTAACTAGCAGGGACTTAGCTTCTGCTGGAGTAGACAGGTCACCAGAAAGATCCAAGAGCGAACTGAACCAGTACAAGAACATTGACAGCTGGCATAGAGTAATGATCTGAGTGGAGTTAAATAGAGCAGCCAGCCAATGAATAAACTAAGTCACCTGTGGAAGGAACCTCAGAAGCAGCAGCTCCACTCACAGCCACCAGAGGGAGTCCATGGACAGAACTCGCCGAAGTACCATTCATGACCACATGAGGGAGTTCGATAACAGAATTCACAACAGTACCCCCCCTTGAGGAGGGGTCCCCGAACCCTCACCAGAGCCCCCAGGCCGATCAGGACGAGCCAAATGAAAGGCACGAACTAGATCGGCAGCATGAACATCAGAGGCAAAAACTCAGGAATTATCTTCCTGACCATAGCCCATCCACTTGACCAGGTACTGGAGTTTCCATCTCGAAATACGAGAATCCAAAATCTTCTCCACCACATACTCCAACTCCCCCTCGACCAACACCGGGGCAGGAGGATCAACGGAGGGAACCATAGGCGCCACGTATCTCCGCAATAACGACCTATGGAACACATTATGAATGGAAAAAGAAGCTGGAAGGGCCAAACGAAATGACACAGGATTGAGAACTTCAGAAATCTTATACGGACCAATGAAACGAGGCTTAAACTTAGGAGAGGAAACCTTCATAGGAACATAACGAGACGACAACCAAACCAAATCCCCAACACGAAGTCGGGGACCAACACAGCGCCGGCGGTTAGCGAAACGTTGAGCCTTCTCCTGGGACAATGTCAAATTGTCCACCACATGAGTCCAAATCTGCTGCAACCTGTCCACCACAGTATCCACACCAGGACAGTCCGAAGGCTCAAACTGCCCTGAAGAGAAACGAGGATGGAAACCAGAATTACAGAAAAAAGGCGAAACCAAAGTAGCCGAGCTGGCCCGATTATTAAGGGCGAACTCAGCCAAAGGCAAGAAGGACACCCAATCATCCTGATCAGCAGAACCAAAGCATCTCAGATATGTTTCCAACGTCTGATTAGTTCGTTCGGTTTGGCCATTAGTCTGAGGATGGAAAGACGAAAAAAAAGACAAATCAATGCCCATCTTAGCACAAAAGGACCGCCAAAACCTCGAAACAAACTGGGAACCTCTGTCCGAAACGATGTTCTCCGGAATGCCATGCAAACGAACCACATGCTGGAAAAACAATGGCACCAAATCAGAGTAGGAAGGCAATTTAGACAAGGGTACCAAATGGACCATCTTAGAGAAGCGATCACAAACCACCCAAATGACCAACATCCTTTGAGAGACAGGGAGATCTGAAATAAAATCCATGGAAATATGCGTCCAGGGCCTCTTCGGGACCGGCAAGGGCAAAAACAACCCACTGGCACGAGAACAGCAGGGCTTAGCCCGAGCACAAGTCCCACAGGACTGCACAAAAGAACGCACATCCCGTGGCAAAGAAGGCCACCAAAAGGATCTAGCCACCAAATCTCTGGTACCAAAGATTCCAGGATGACCAGCCAACACCGAACAATGAACCTCAGAGATAACTCTACTAGTCCATCTATCAGGGACAAACAGTTTCTCCGCTGGACAACGGTCAGGTCTATCAGCCTGAAACTTCTGCAGCACCCGCCGCAAATCAGGGGAGATGGCAGACAAAATTACCCCCTCTTTGAGAATACCCGCCGGCTCAGGAACACCCGGAGAGTCAGGCACAAAACTCCTTGACAGGGCATCAGCCTTCACATTCTTAGAGCCCGGAAGGTACGAAACCACAAAATCAAAACGGGAGATAAACAGCGTCCATCGAGCCTGTCTAGGATTCAACCGTTTGTCAGACTCGAGATAAGTCAAATTCTTGTGATCCGTCAAGACCACAACGCGATGCTTGGCTCCTTCAAGCCAATGTCGCCACTCCTCGAATGCCCACTTCATGGCCAACAACTCTCGATTGCCAACATCATAATTGCGCTCAGCAGGCGAGAACTTTCTAGAAAAGAAGGCACATGGTTTCATCACCGAGCCATCAGAACTTCTTTGCGACAAAACAGCCCCTGCTCCAATCTCAGAAGCATCAACCTCGACCTGAAACGGGAGCGAAACATCTGGCTGGCACAACACAGGGGCAGAAGAAAAACGACGCTTCAACTCCTGAAAAGCCTCTACAGTCGCAGAGGACCAATTGACCACATCAGCACCTTTCTTGGTCAAATCAGTCAACGGTTTAGCAACACTAGAAAAATTAGCGATGAAGCGACGGTAAAAATTAGCAAAGCCCAGGAACTTCTGCAGGCTCTTTACAGATGTCGGCCGAGTCCAATCATAAATGGCCTGAACTTTAACAGGGTCCATCTCAATAGTAGAAGGGGAAAAATTAAACCCAAAAATGAAACCTTCTGAACTCCAAAGAGACATTTTGACCCCTTCACAAACAAGGAATTCGCGCGAAGGACCTGGAACACCATTCTGACCTGCTTCACATGAGACTCCCAATCATCCGAAAAGACCAAAATATCATCCAAATATACAATCATGAATCTATCCAGGTACTCTAGGAAGATGTCATGCATAAAGGACTGAAACACAGATGGAGCATTAGAAAGCCCGAATGGCATAACCAGGTACTCAAAATGGCCCTCGGGCGTATTAAATGCTGTTTTCCATTCATCACCCTGTTTAATACGCACAAGATTATACGCCCCTCGAAGATCTATCTTGGTGAACTAACTAGCCCCCTTAATCCGAGCAAACAAATCAGACAGCAGCGGCAAAGGGTACTGAAATTTGACTGTGATCTTATTAAGAAGGCGGTAATCAATACAAGGTCTCAAAGAACCATCCTTCTTGGCCACAAAAAAGAACCCTGCTCCCAACGGTGATGACGACGGGCGAATATGACCTTTCTCCAAGGATTCCTTTATATAACTCCGCATAGCGGCGTGCTCTGGCACAGATAAATTGAACAGTCGACCCTTAGGAAACTTACTACCAGGAATCAAATTAATAGCACAATCGCAATCCCTATGAGGAGGTAGGGCACTGGATTTGGGCTCATCAAATACATCCCGGTAATCCGACAAAAACTCAGGGACTTCAGAAGAAGTGGAAGGTGAAATTGACAGCAATGGAACATCACCATGTACCCCTTGACAACCCCAGCTGGACACAGACATAGATTTCCAATCCAATACTGGATTATGGACCTGTAGCCATGGCAACCCCAAAACGACCACATCATGCAGATTATGCAACACCAAAAAGCGAATATCCTCCTGATGTGCAGGAGCCATGCACATGGTCAATTGAGTCCAGTACTGAGGCTTATTCTTGGCCAAAGGCGTAGCATCAATTCCTCTCAATGGAATAGGATACTGCAAGGGCTCCAAGAAAAAACCACAGCGCCTGGCAAACTCCAAGTCCATCAAATTCAGGGCAGCGCCTGAATCCACAAATGCCATAACAGAATAGGACGACAAAGAGCAAATCAGAGTAACGGACAAAAGAAATTTAGACTGTACGGTACCAATAGTGGCAGACCTAGCGAACCGCTTAGTGCGCTTAGGACAATCGGAGATAGCATGAGTGGAATCACCACAGTAAAAACACAGCCCATTCCGACGTCTGTGTTCTTGCCGTTCAGCTCTGGTTAAAGTCCTATCACATTGCATAGGCTCAGGCCTATGCTCAGAGAATACCGCCAAATGGTGCACAGCTTTGCGCTCACGCAAGCGCCGATCGATCTGAATGGCCAAGGACATAGACTCATTCAGACCAGCAGGCGTGGGAAATCCCACCATGACATCCTTAAGGGCTTCAGAAAGACCCTTTCTGAAAATTGCCACCAGGGCACACTCATTCCACTGAGTAAGCACAGACCACTTTCTAAACTTCTGACAATATACCTCCGCTTCATCCTGACCCTGACACAAAGCCAGCAAGATTTTCTCTGCCTGATCCACTGAATTTGGTTCATCATAAAGCAATCCAAGCGCCAGAAAAAACGCATCTACATCACGCAATGCAAGATCTCCTGGCGCAAGGGAAAATGCCCAGTCTTGAGGGTCTCCACGCAACAAAGAAATAATGATTTTTACTTGTTGAACGGGGTCACCAGAGGAGCGGGGTTTCAAAGCAAGAAACAGTTTACAATTATTTTTGAAATTCAGGAACTTAGATCTATTCCCAGAAAACAAATCAGGAATCGGAATTCTAGGCTCTAACATCGGATTCTGAACTACAAAATCTTGAATGTTTTGTACCCTTGCAGTGAGATGATCCACACAAGAGGACAGACCTTGAATGTCCATAGCTACACCTGTGTCCTGAACCACCCAGAGGTTTAGGGGAAAAGAAAGACAAAACACACTGCAGAGAAAAAAAAATGGTCTCAGAACTTCTCTTATCCCTCCATTGAGATGCATTAACACTTTGGGCCAGCTGTACTGTTATGGACCTGGTGGTTAGGAGCACCCGAAACGACCTGATAGTTAAACTTAACAAAGGACAAGCTCTGGGAAGTGGGAGCTCTGCTGACCGCAACCCCTAATCCTATCACACACACTAGAAATAGCCGTGGAGCGTACCTAACTCTCCCTAGACGCCTCTTCACAGCCTAAGAGCTAACTAGCCCTAGAGATAGAAAATAAAGCCTACCCTGCCTCAGAGAAATTCCCCAAAGAAAAAGGCAGCCCCCCACATATATTGACTGTGAGTTAAGATGGAAGTCACAAACACAGAAATGAAACAGGTTTCAGCAAAGGGAGGCCAGACTTACTAAACAGACTGAGGATAGGAAAGGTAACTTTGCGGTCAGCACAAAAAACTACAAAAAGACCACGCAGAGTGTGCAAAAAGACCTCCGCACCGACTCACGGTGCGGAGGTGCCGCTCTGCATCCCAGAGCTTCCAGCTAGCAAGGCAAAATCATGATAGCAAGCTGGACAAGAAAACAATTAACAAATAATTAACTAGCAGGGACTTAGCTTCTGCTGGAGTAGACAGGTCACCAGAAAGATCCAAGAGCGAACTGAACCAGTACAAGAACATTGACAGCTGGCATAGAGTAATGATCTGAGTGGAGTTAAATAGAGCAGCCAGCCAATGAATAAACTAAGTCACCTGTGGAAGGAACCTCAGAAGCAGCAGCTCCACTCACAGCCACTAGAGGGAGTCAATGGACAGAACTCGCAGAAGTACCATTCATGACCACAGGAGGGAGTTCGATAACAGAATTCACAACAGTGGACATTCAGCAGCTGCAAATGGGGGAATTGGAGCAGTCAGTAAGAGGAGGCCAAAAGCAAGACATTTTTAAGGCAAGCTACGTATCAGCAGGGGAAGGTGGGGCAAAATAATTTGAAATCCATGATTGGTTCATTTTAATGAAGGTTAGATCATCAACATTTCGGGTAGCCAGACGTGTTCTTTTTCAGGCAGTATTGAACCAGCAGCACTGAAGACTCTTTCTGATAGCACACTAGCAGCTGGGCAAGCGAGCTCCTGTAATGCATATTCTGCCAATTCAGGCCAGGTGTCTATTTTAGATGCCCAGTAATCAAAGGGGAATGACCTGTGAGGGAGAACATCGATAAGGGAGGAAAAAGAGTTGGTAACCATACTGGACAAATGCTGTCTCCTGTCCACTAAAGTGCAATAATATGTGCAATATTGCAAAACCTATATTTACGCATAGCCACAGAAGTATCAAGAAGGCTTACTATCGAGCTATGAAGACAGAGCGTCAGAGTCTAATTTTTCCAAAACATAAACCACAGAAGGATACTAAAGTTAGGTTAATTACGGAGTATCATTCACAATGGGATGTGATGCGTGATATTTTATCTAAGCATTGGACCATACTTACTAGTGACCCTATTTTGAAGGAATATTTACCAGAATGACCCTGTATAACAGCACGTTAGGCCCGAAATCTAAAAGATCATTTGACTAAGAGTTTTTATCCAATCAATACCCAATCTATATTGTTTCCCTCTTTATTTCCGAAACCTATTGAAAAATGGGGATGTGCCCCATGTGGCAATTGTATTCCCTGTTCTAATATTGATCATGCCTCCACGTTCGTTGGATCCGATAATAAATCCTATAAGATAACACAGGCTATCATGTGCAATACGAAAGCTGTCATATACCATGCCACGTGCCTTTGTTCAAAATTTTATGTTGGGCTTACAACCAGATCTTTGAAATTACGTGTACGGGAACATGGGAGAGAAATTATCGCTGTGGAAAAAGAAACAACAATAGAATATCTGAAAACATTACCAAGGCACTTTAAGATTTATCACAATTGTGATCCAACTGGCCTTCGAGTAATTGGTATTGACAGAATTATATCAGATTTACGTGGCGGTAACATTAGTCGTAGGCTCGCTCAGAAAGAAACTAGGTGGATCTGGACCCTCCGTACCCTTCAACCTCTGGGTCTTAATGAGAATCTTAAGTTATTCATCATTTCTCTGATCATCTTTTGTATTTATTTTAACTTTATAATTGTACATTTTATCTGTATGTGTATATATTATATTATTTTAATGGATGTTTTTCTTATATATTTTTTAGCATTACTTATCTACTAGTTTTATTCTGGGATTGGTTTCCAGTCTATGAGCAGTGAGAAGATTGTATGAACCTGCTGCTTCTATCAAACAAATCAGAAGACCTTTTAATATTTGAATGTATTTATTTATTTATATATTTTTTTGTATATTTACAGATAGGGGTTATATATGTATTTATATATTCATTATAATTCTTTTTTCACTTGTATATATTTTTTGGTATTTATAAGATCAAAGTTATTATATTATTTATATTATATTCATATTTATATTTTCATTTATTTTTATATTATTATTCACTTGTACATTAATCATTTTTCATATAGTCTTTATTATTCAATTATTAATTTTGGTGTATTTATTATTGTACAATACTAATTATCGGCTTCAAATTATTTAATTTATAATATTATGCCAAATTTTGTTTATGTGTACATGTGTGCACAATATATGTGTATATATATGCATTTTATTTATTGTTATTTATTTATTGATTTATTATATAATTATTTTTTGTGACACTTCACATATTATATGTATTATTTAATATTCATATATTTCCCCATTTATATTTATATACTAGCTGAAGAGCCCGGCGTTGCCTGGGCATAGTAAATATCTGTGGTTAGTTATAGCACCTCACTTCTCTTATTTTCCCATCACGCCTCTCATTTTCCCAATCACATCTTTCATTTTCCCCCTCACATCTCTCATTTTCTCCCTCACACCTCTCATTTTCTCCCTCACTCCTCTCATTCCCCCCTAACACTTGTCATTTCAACCTCACATCTGTCATTTTCTGATCACTCCACTATTTTTCCTCACTCCTCTCATTTTGCACTCACACCTTTTCATTTTCACCTCACACCTCTCATTTTCACCTCATCACCTCAGTATATATATGTTTGTCATCTCCCTTATATATAGTATACATCTGTATGTCATCTTCTGTATATAGTATATACCTGTATGTCATCTCCCCTGTATATAGTATATACCTGCTGTGTGTCATCTCCCCTATATATAGAATATACCTGAATGTCATCTCCTTCTATATATAGTATATACCTGTATGTCATCTCCTCCTGTATATAGTATATACCTGTGTGTCATCTCCCCTGTATATAGTATATATCTGAGTGTCATCTCCTCCTGCATATAGTATATACCTGCATGTCATCTTCTATATATAGCATATACCTGTATGTCATCTCCTCCTGTATATAGTATATACCTGTGTGTCATCTCCCCTGTATATAGTATATATCTGAGTGTCATCTCCTCCTGCATATAGTATATACCTGCATATCATCTTCTATATATAGCATATACCTGTATGTCATCTCCTCCTGTATATAGTATATACCTGTATGTCATCTCCTCCTGTATATATACGTACCTATATGTCATCTCCTCCTCTATATAGTATATACCTGTGTGTCATCTCTCCTGTATATAGTATATATCTGTGTGTCATCTCCCCTGTATATAATATATACCTGTGTGTCATCTTCTCCTGTATTAGACCTCGTTCACACGTTATTTGCTTAGTATTTTTACCTCAGTATTTGTAAGCTAAATTGGCAGCCTGATAAATCCCCAGCCAACAGGAAGCCCTCCCCCTGGCAGTATATATTAGCTCACACATACACATAATAGACAGGTCATGTGACTGACAGCTGCCGTATTTCCTATATGGTGCAATTGTTGTAGTTTGTCTGCTTATTAATCAGATTTTTATTTTTGAAGGATAATACCAGACTTGTGTGTGTTTTAGGGCGATTTTCGTTTGTCAAGTTGTGTGTGTTGAGTTGCGTGTGGCGACATGCATGTAGCGACTTTTGTGAGATGAGTTTTGTGTAGCAACATGCGTGTAGCAACTTTTTGTGTGTCGAGTTGCATGTGACAGGTTAGTGTAGCAAGTTGTGTGCAGCAAGTTTTGCGCATGGCGAGTTTTGCGCGTTGCGAGTATTATGTGTGGTGCCTTTTGAGTATGTGCAAGTTTTGTGTGAGGCAACTTTTGCATGTGTTGCAACTTTTGTGCATGTGGCAATTTTTCCGCGTGTGTAAGTTTTGCGTGTGGCGAGTTTTTCATGAGGAGAATTTTGCACTTGTGGCGAGTTTTGCAAGAGCCTAGTTTTTGCATGTGGCGAGTTCTGCGCGTGGCGAGTTTTGAGTGACGACTTTTGTGTTTTGACTTTTATGTGGCGAGGTTGGTGTATTTGTGGTGAAATGTGTGCTGAGGGTAATATGTGTTCAAGCACGTGGTAGTGTGTGGCGCATTTTGTGTGTGTTCATATCCCCGTGTGTGGTGAGTATCCCATGTCGAGGCCCCACCTTAGCAACTGTACGGTATATACTCTTTGGCGCCATCGCTCTCATTCTTTAAGTCCCCCTTGTTCACATCTGGCAGCTGTCAATTTGCCTCCTACACTTTTCCTTTCATTTTTTCCCATTATGTAGATAGGGGCAAAATAGTTTGGTGAATTGGAAAGCGCGGGGTTAAAATTTCACCTCACAACATAGCCTATGACGCTCTCGGGGTCCAGACATGTGACTGTGCAAAATTTTGTTGCTGTAGCTGCGACGCTTCCAACACTTTTCCTTTCACTTTTTTCCCCATTATGTAGATAGGGGCAAAATTGTTTGGTGAATTGGAACGCGCGAGGTTAAAATTTCGCCTCACAATATAGCCTATGACTCTCGGGGTCCAGACGTGTGACTGTGCAAAATTTTGTGGCTGTAGCTGCGACGGTGCAGATGCCAATCCCGGACATACACACACACACACACACATTCAGCTTTATATAGTAGATGTCTTTCTCTGTCCACATATTTAGCTCATTTGTTTCATAGGCTTTATTAGTGTGCGCCACCTATTGTTAGTATCCATAGTGATAGTGGTACGCACAAACCCAGGATAGTTCTTTCCTACCCCTTTTTCTGCCAGACTTGCGTGCGGGAGATTGTGCTCTTGCGCGGTCTTCCCTGCTACTGGCCGCATTCGTTCCGGCGTCTGTTTCCTTGGTGGCGCGCTCCTGGTGATCCCCCGGTCACGTTATGTGGGCGGGGTGATTGGCCTGGTGCGCGTTGTCTGGGTGACGCTGGGCGGATGTGTTCAGCGGCGGGGCGTCCGCGCATGCGCCGCATCACATCACCCGGCATACAATGTCCAGCATTTGATTGGCTACCATCAGTATAAATATGCACGCCCTGGGCCAGATTGTATACGCCCCCCGGAAGAAGGCTAAACGCCGAAACGTACGTAGGGATCAAGGAGCATTTAGGTATGTGGAACTCTGTATATTTTTGATAATATTCTCTGCTAGGTGTTTGCAGTTTTATTTTATATAGCACTACGACACTTTATAGGTCTCCAGCAGTGTCTTATATAGATGGTTCTTTTATAGGATACATTCACAGTGGTTGTAGCACACTTTATAGGTCTCCAGCAGTGTCTGATATAGATGATTCCTTATAGGATACAGTCACAGTGTTTGTAGCACTACGACATTGTTCAGGCTCCCAGAGTGTCTTATATAGGTTGCCCCTAAATAGAATACACTTTTTGTTAGTTTAGCACTTTTGCACTACAGCACTTTTTCTGTGGTTTTTTCCACACCTTATGTAAATATAGGTTTTGCAATATTGCACATATTATTGCACTTTAGTGGAATTTTTATTTATATATTTTTTTATTTATTCATCTATTTTGGCACCTTATTAGACTTTTTTGGCTGTATTTATTCCTAATAGGACACATATATATTCTATTTGTTCAGCACTAGTGCACTTTGGTTTTTATACATTGTGTGGCTAAAATATTTTATGAATTGGTGCTGCTGCACAGATATATATATATATATATATATATATATATATATATATATATTAATTTTGTAGATATTCTATATTGTCACTATATTTTTTATGGGTTCTCTGTGTCTGCTATTTATATTTTAATATTTTCTTGCATCACCTGGCATGTTATATTTATGTATTGTTTGTATGTTCCCATACCTATATATTGATTATTATATGTGCTTCTATCAGCTGTTATATTAATTATGTTACATATATTTTAATATTATTATTTCTTCAATAAAATATTTATTTTATAGAATATTGTCTTTTTGCACAAATTTCTTGGGAGGATTTATCATCTCTAACTAGATTAGTCTAGCAATGTGGGCGTTCAAACCCTGTGTACGCGGTTGACAGGATGAGTACTTTCTTTTCCTAACGAGAGTCTCTTGTAGGGTGAGGTGGACTGGAGAGCTGCATATGGTGGAACTAGCGGGGGTGCCGGTGGACATGGCAGATTGAGAGAGGGTTGGTGATGGTATTCTTGATGTTGGTCTACCTACAGTGTTTCCTACCAAGAACCTTGTGATTCCCTGACTGCTTTGGCCTTGCGACGATACCTCCACATTTGCTGCTGGTGGTGTCCTAACTGGTGGGCTTACTGTGAGGGAAGCAATGTAGCGTTGCTGACTACCTTCATTCTGAGCAGGTGCACCAACGGTACTGGACGTTGGTAGTTAGTCCAGGCTTGCAAGTGCATGCTGGTTAAATGTCTACGCATGCACGTTGTATTTAAATTTAGAAGATTCTTCCCTCTGCTAAAGATCTTTGAGCATTTCTTACAGATAACTTTGTACTGATCATTCGGATCTTGGTTAAAAAATTCCCACACTGCACTCTTCCTACTATGGATTACCTTTTCAGGCATTGCAGGCTGTGCTACTTTCACTGGGTGGCCACGCTGTCCTAAAACTGTTTTTGGTTTTGACAAACATTTTTGGCCAGATACGGGCCTGCCAGATGAAAGCTGTTGCGATGTAGATGGCTGCTGCGGATCATCCTCCTCCGCTTCTGAGTTACTGGCAGCGGCACCCTCTTCCCCCAATGGCTGCCAATCTGGGTCAACAACTGGGTCATCTATCACCTCCTCTTCAATGTCATGTGCACCTTCCTCTGTGTCACCGTGTAAGGTGCTATAGCGTTCGTGACGGGGCACCATAGTCTCATCAGGGTCAGATTCTGGCTCAGAACACTGCAAGGGCAATGTAGTGATCTGAGTCAATGGAACAGCATAATAATCTAGCTGTGACTGTGCATCTGTGCACTCCATGTCCGATTCATCTTGTAATGGGCTTTTAACAATTTCCCTCTCTAACCCAGGCACGGTATGTGTAAAGAGCTCTATGGAGTAAACTGTAGTTTCGCCTGCCGCATCCTTCACTTTTGGTTTGGGTGAAGGACACAATGAAGCGACTTGTTCCTGACCGGGAGCATCCACTGACGACTCGCTGCTTTTAGATTTCGAACCTTCTGAAGAGGAGGCGAAAGAGCTAGAGGCTGAGTCAGCAAGGAAAGCCAAAACTTTTTCCTGCTGCACCGGCTTTAAAAGCTGTTTTCCTACTCCCAGATAAGGGAGCCTTCGAGGCCTTGTGTAGCCAGACGATGATGCTGGCTCAACACCTCGAGCCTTTGGTGCTATTTTATTTTTCCCACTACCACCAGATGCTCCACCACCACCACCATCAGTACCAGCTGGCAACGACCGCCCACGGCCTCTTCCACCAGACTTCCTCAATTTTGGAAAAATCTATCCAAAATAACAACCGCTATATGGTACTGTGAAACAAGGTATAAGATGTATATAAACTTGTGGAGAATTTAAATCTCCCTTTTTTTTGGGGGGGGGGAGACTGCAACAATACTCAGGCGTAGTGTATTACACTACACAATGTAAGTGGCAGAACGTGGCTGGAAGATGTACGACAAACTAACAGAACTGTGACGTAGATCCACTTAGTGCCAATTTAAATCTCCCTTTTTTGTGGGGAGACTGCAACAAAACTCAGGCGTAGTGTATTACACTACACAATGTAAGTGGCAAAACGTGGCTGAAAGATGTACGACAAACTAACAGAACTGTGACGTAGATCCACTTAGTGCCAATGTAAATCTCCCTTTTTGGGGGGGAGACTGTACCAAAACTCAGTCCCAGTATATTACACTACACAATGTAAGTGGCAGAACGTGGCTGGAAGATGTACGACAAACTAACAGAACTGTGACGTAGATCCACTTAGTGCCAATTTAAACCTCCCTTTTTTGTGGGGGAGACTGCAACAAAACTCAGGCCCAGTGTATTACACTACACAATGTAAGTGGCAGAACGTGGCTGGAAGATGTATGACAAACTAACAGAACTGTGACGTAGATCCACTTAGTGACAATTTAAACCTCCCTTTTTTGGGGGGGAGACTGCAACAAAACTCAGGCCCAGTGTATTATACTACACAATCTAAGTGGCAGAACGTGGCTGGAAGATATATCAAAAAATACAAGGGCTGTAGTACAATTTCAATCTCCCCACAATGATCTCAGGACAAGTATGGCAGCAATAAAAAGGACTGCTGCACACAAAAGTGTGGACAAATAAACAAGAGAACTGTGCAGAAAGGAGCAACAGGATTTTTGCTTTTAAAAAAGAAGCTGGTTTGCACAGCGGCGTGCAATAGCAACGCAGCTATCAGGGAGCCTTATAAGGCAGCCTAATAAGCTACAGAGCTGATGCACAAAAATATAAACTCCACTGTCCCTGCAAAGAAAAGGTGGTGTTGGACAGTGGAAATCGCTACAGCACAAGCAGTTTCGGGGTTAATCTTCCCTCCCTAACTATATCCCTTCTTCTGATGCAGCTGCAGCAACCTCTCCCTATGCTAAGATCGACAGAAGTAAGATGGTGGTCGGCGTGCACGCCCCTTTATAGCCCCTGTGACGCTGCAGAAAGCAAGCCAATCACTGTAATGCCCTTCTCTAAGATGGTGGGGACAGAGACCTATGTCATCACGCTGCCCACACTCTGCGTCCTTCTTCATTGGATGAGAAATGGCGCTGAAAACGTCATGCGAAACGCGACTTTGGCGCGCTGATCGCCGACCTCATGGCCGATCCCACAGTTTCATGAAACCCGACTTTGCCGAAAGTCGGCGATTTTTGAATTTGTCCGATCCGTTTCGCTCAACCCTACTTGCCACCATTAGACTCTGTTCTGCTGCTCTTGATAAAATCACCTCTCTGGAGCTAAGTACAAGTTCCTGACTTTTCTGAAGGCGGTGGAATATGTCCAGAAAGTGAAACTAGACTGCCAAGGTAAACTCAAGAGAATACGCTGCCTGCCTTCTAACCTGAAGAATTAAATACAGTTCAACATGCAATTTCAAAGAAGAAACAAAATAAACAGAATGTGCAGCAATGAAGACACCCCTAACAAATACTTGGTTGCACACCCTTTGGCATTGATGGCAGCTTCCAAACATTTCTTATTGCTGTCTAAAAGCTTCTTGCACTTCTCAGCTGGTATTTTCTCCCACTTTTCCTTTGCAGTTTGTTCAAGCTCTTGAATGTTAGCAGTGTTCTTTTTCCAAATGGCAGATTTCTGCTCACCCCAAAGATTTTCAATGGGCCTAAGGTCAGGACTCATTGCTGGCCTTTTTAAAACAGGTTACTTTTTCTTTTTCAACCATTCTTATGTATTTTTGGATGTATGCTTTGGATCATTGTCTTACTGGAGGACCCATGATCTTCGACTCAAACCAAGTTTTCTTACACTGGGTAGGACATTTTGCTAATCTCTTGATAACTCTTTGATTTCATGATTCCTGTGATACGGTAAAGACCTCCAGTACCAGATACAGCAAAGCAACCCCACAGCATTATGGATCCTCCACCATGATTAACTCTTAGTAAGGTGTTCTTTTCCTTAAAAGCTTCAGCAATGGTTTCTTTCTTGGCCTTCGCCCATAAAGCTCTGCTTAGTTTAGTGTGCAGTGTATAGTAATTGTTTAAACGATGACCGAAACTGTTCTAGGTTGGTATTCAGGTCTTTGGATGTTTGACGTGGTGTTTTTTCTACCAATTGCACCAACCTTCGAAGACATCTCTTGTCAATTTTCCTCTTTCCCCATGTCCAGGGAGGTTTTTGACGGTATATGCTTGAGAACTTTCAAGTTGCGCAAAAAATATTGTGACTTAAGATGTTTTACAGAATTCTACCGTAAAAAACTTAAGGATTTGTCGCTAAGTATGAGAAGTCAAGCTCAGCTGAAACATACACATTTGTACACTGGCAATAGAACTTGATACAGTGAACTTTAATCAGCTGATAGCTCTGTCATTATGACTAGAGGCGATTATCATCTGACAGATGGCGGGATTTTTTTTTAATGAAGAGCCTAAAAGCTCACATTGTTTGCATTGTCTCCACCTGGAGTGCTGTGCGGGAATAGCTGTATCCTGCAGCATGGGAATTAATGTTTATGCAAACCTTGAGACGCTTGACTCATGCTGTATACTACAGCAT
This sequence comes from Ranitomeya imitator, assembly GCF_032444005.1. NCBI lineage: Eukaryota > Metazoa > Chordata > Amphibia > Anura > Dendrobatidae > Ranitomeya > Ranitomeya imitator. The sequence continues at coordinate 234,741,402 of NC_091284.1, forward strand.
GGGAATTAATGTTTATAGAAACCTTGAGACACTTGACTCATATTATTTACATGGCTTCTTGTGACTTTGCTTTCCAGATGGAACAATTATAGCTCAGTGGTGTAACATGAATCTTGTGGACTCTAATGCAAAGTATCCAAAAGGGTCTCCAATTATTTCTTGTCTTTAGCCCCTTCCCGACAGTGGACGTATCCATATGCCATGGTGTGGTGGTACTTATCGACCTTTGATGTTTGGATATGTCACATCTTTGATGTTACCACAGTCGCGGTGATCACATTGAAATTCCGGTGCCATGTTGGAGCAGAGCACATGGAATCATCATCCCAGGGGAATTGAAACAGAATGGAACAACCAATCACAGCGTTTCTCAGTGTTTCAGGCAATCCGATTGCATGAAACACTGAAGTCCAGCCTTGCAACTCCAGGATCACTAGGGCCAAGACATAGATAGCTCCAATCAGACCTGGAAGTGATCACAATGTACTTCCTCATTCTAGCTGTGGATTTGTACAGTGCAGTCAATCTGTCCATCTGTGTGCCGTGCTGTGCCTAGTGGTGCCGAAAAAGCCTGTGACATGACAATTCTTACTGCATCCTGCCTGAGCTTTTGCTCCTGCTTAAGAAAGAGTTTCTGATCCTTCCCTGATCTTTCCTAATCCACCCCAATCCCCCTCTCTCTCCTCACCTCCCCCCCCCCTTCTGCCGCTGAGTGCTGTTTAGTATTTCATTGCTCAGTTTTTGGCAGTTTTTTCTTTGTCGTGCATCCTGCAACCGCTGAGCATTGATCTGTGCTGCAATTTACTGATCCACATCTGTGCTCGCTCTTTCCATGACTTTCTTTGTCTCTGTTAATTTTTCTTTCCCCCTTTGCACCACTTCCATGCGTGCGTCCTGCAGCCACCGAGGGTTGATCAGTGACACAAATCACTGATCCGCACTCGTGTTTGATGTTTTCCAGTTCCACTACTTTTTTTCAATAACTAATTATTCTAACTCCCCCCTCCCTTTGCACCACTTCATGTGTGCGTCCTACAGCTGCCGAGCTGCTGATCAGGCGACACACCACTGATTAGCACCCATGCTCATTTTGGGCAAGGTCTTTTTTTCCGGTCTTTTTTTTATTCCCTTTTTGCACCATATCTGTGCGTGCGTCCTACAGCCGTTGAGCACAGTTCAGTGACGAACATCACTTTTTTTGTGGGGGGGGGTGAAAAAAGAATGTAGATGAGTTGATAGGATTAGATTAGGGGCAGTAAAGGGAAAAAAATAATTTAGATTAGGGACAGTAAAATATATTATAGCAATCGTCGTCTACTACAGTATATTTTTCTGAATTGAGTTAGTTAGTGTTAGATAGTAAAGCGTAAAAAAAAAGTAATTTAGATAAAGGACAGTAAAATTTACTGTAGTAAACGGTCGTCTACCACCATATACAGTATTTCACTGCACTAAGTTAGTGTCAGCGGGGAAAAAAGAATCACATCCGTGAGTGCTTCCTATGTCTGTTATAATTTAGAAAAAGTTTACACCAAGCAGTCACAAGCAAACTGAATGAAATGTGGTACACACACACAAACGCATAGATGAAAAAAAATTTGTCCCACTCATCCCAAACATGGTAGTCAATAGAGGATGTATATGCTTTCCTTGCCTCCGACACTGACAGTGAGAGAGAGGATGCCACTTTCCTTTATTTTTCATCCTCCTCTTCCTCAAGTGATGCTGAACCACCACGCAGATGCCCCAGGGCAGAAACTGAACCAGTGCCCATCGTTACTGACCCCGTATGTACCTCATCCCGCCCCCACTGAAGATTATAAGCCAACAATTCCGGACTTTGTGGCGCAATCAAGAATCCAATTTGATACCACCGGCCTCATGCAAATAGATTTTTTCAAAATCTTTTTCACTGAGGATTTTGTAAACCTCATTGTGGCTCAAACAGATTAACAGATTTGTACCCCCAACAATTTTTGGCATAAAACCACCCTTCATCATTTTCTTACTGGACCCCTGTAGACGCAGTAGAAATGATGACGTTTTGGTGCTTGGTCCTTCACATGGGAATAGTGAAAAAGTCAGAGCTTCGGCAATATTGGAGTGTTAACGTTTTGCATAACACTCAAGTGTTCCGCATGGCTATAGCACATACCAGGGCAGCCATCAGGGCATTACTGCCCTGACTGGCGTATGGGGCCCCGTCTTATCTGCCCATCGGGTCCAGGCCCCAGCGGCAGACTTCTGCCGGTACAGAAGCATCTGAGACGCAGGTTCAGTTACTCTATTGCCTTGCGAGCCTGTGCGGGCCCGCACAGCAATAGTTAAAGCCGCCAGCCAATCGGAGGCTGGCAGCTGACATCAGTGTGCACGTCGCTGGCTTATGATGTTCATTGTCATTTGCCAGCGAGTCCGCGCTGAACTGCCTGGGATGGACGTTGGCTCTGGACTGCAGCCAGCTAAGGAGAAAGGTGTTTTTTTTATTGAATGCAGCAAGCCCGGGGCTGTATGTGAGACACAGGGGGCAGTATGTGAGACATGGGGGGCAGGATGTGAGATAAGGGGGCAGGATGTGAGACAAGGGGGGCAGTATGTGAGACATGGTGGGCAGGATGTGAGACACGGAGGCAGGATGTGAGACACAGGGGGCAATATATGAGACACAGGAGGCAGTATGTGAGACACGGGGGCAGGATGTGAGACACGGGGGCAGAATGTGAGACACAAGGGGCAGGATGTGAGACACAAGGGGCAGGATGTGAGACACGGGGCAGGATGTGAGACGTGGGGGCAGGATGTGAGACGTGGGGGCAGGATGTGAGACATAGGGGGCAGGATGTGAGACCAGGGGGCAGAATGGAGATACAGGGGGCAGAATGGAGACACGGGGCAGGATGGAAGACACTGGGGAAGGATGGGAGATACTGGGGCAGGATGGGAGACAAGGGGCAAAATGGAGACACGGGGCAGGATTGGAGACACAGGGGCAGAATGGAGATAGGGGCAAGATTGGAGTCACAGGGGGCAGGATGGTGCAATGATGCAGGAGGAAGACAGATGCTGCAGGAATATGGGGCAGGATGGAGACAGATGGAACAGGGTCATGGGGCAGGAAGGAGACAGATGGGACAGGATCAAGGGGCAGGATGGAGACACATGTGCAGGAATATGGGGCAGGATGGAGACAGATGGTGCAAGACCATGGGGCAGGGTGGAGACAGATGGGGCAGGATGGAGACAGATGGGGTTTGACCATGGGGCAGGATGGAAACACATGGTGCAGGATCGAGACAAATGGTGCAGAATCATGGGGCAGCATGAATACAAGTTTGTTTTTTTATTGAATGTGGCAAGCCCGGGGCAGTATGTGAGACACAGGAGGCAGTATTTGAGACATGAGGGGCAGTATGTGAGACACGGGGGGCAGTATTTGAGACATGAGGGGCAAGATGTGAGACACAGGGGGCAGGATGGGAGACACAGGAGCAGTATGTAAGACACAAGGGGCAGGAAGTGAGACACAGGGAGCAGGATGTGAGACACAGGGGGCAGTATGTGAGACACGGGGCAGTATGTCAGACACCGGGGGCAGTATGTGAGATATGGGGGGCAGGATGTGAGACACAGGGGGCAGTATGTGAGACACGGGGCAGTATGTCAGACACCGGGGGCAGTATGTGAGATATGGGGGGCAGGATGTGAGACACGGAGGGCAGTATGTGAGATGCGGGCAGGATGTTAGACACAGGGGCAATATGTGAAACACAGGGCAGTATGTGAGACATGGGGCAGGATGTGAGACACGGGGCAGAATGGAGACACGGGGCAGGATGGGAGTCACTGGGGCAGGATGGGAGACAAGGGGCAGAATGGAGAATCGGGGGCAGGATTGGAGACACGGGGGCAGAATGGAGACAGGGGGCAGGATTGGAGACACAGGGGGCAGGATGGAGACATGAGGCAGGAGGAAGACAGATGGTGCAGGAATATGGGGCAAGATGGAGACAGATGGTGCAGGATCATGGGGCAGGATGGAGACAGGTGGTGCAGGATCATGGGGCAGGATGGAGACACATGGTGCAGGAATATGGGGCAGGATGGAGACAGATGGTGCAGGACCATGGGGCAGGGTGGAGACAGATGGGGCAAGCAGGATAGAGACAGATGGGGTTGGATCATGGGGCAGGATGGAGATACATGGTGCAGGATCGAGAAAGATGATGTAGAATCATGGGGCAGCATGGATACGATGGAGACAGATGGGGCAGGATCATGGGGCAGGATGGAGACAGATGGGGCAGGATCAGGGGGCAGGATGTAGACACATGGTGCAGGAATATGGGGCAGGATGGAGACAGATGGTGCAGGATCATGGGGCAGGATGGAGACAGAAGGGGCAGGATGGAGACAGATGGGGCAGGATCATGGGGCAGGATGGCGACACATGGTGCAGGATCATGGGGAAGGATGGATACAATAGAGACATATAGGGCAGATGGGGCAGGATCATGAGACAGATGGGGCAGGATCATGGGGCAGATGGGGCAGGATCATGGGGCAGATAGGGCAGGATCATGGGGCAGGTGTCATGATCCCAATGGCAGGGGATCACTAAAGGACAAGCACAGATACAAACAAGCTCTAGGGCGATGGAACCTGAGCTGACCGCGACCCTGAACCTAACACACAAATAAAAGTAGCCGGGGAACGTGCCTACGATGATCCTAGACGTCTCGCTCCAGCCGAAGATCTAACTTCCCCTATTAGAAGAAACACAGACCTCTCTTGCCTCCAGAGAAATACCCCACAGAAATAGCAGCCCCCCACATATAATGACGGTGAAATGAGAGGAAAGCACATACGCAGTATGAAAACAGTTTCAGCAAAATGAGGCCCGCTAAAGCTAGATAGCAGAGGATACAAAAGTGAACTGCGTGGTCAGCGAAAAACCCTTCAAAAAACCATCCTGAAATTACTTGAACTCATGTGCCAACTCATGGTACATGAGGAGCAATTTCAGCCCACTAGAGCAACCAGCAGCAATAATCACATATCTGCAGGCTGGACTAAAAACCAAATAAAGCAAAACACCAAAACAGGAAAATCCAAACTTAGCTTGACCAGAAGATTCAAGGAGCAGGGAGCAGAGGTAACAAGACACACTGGATACATTGATAACCGGCGAGGAAATGCCAGCAAAGCCAGGTTAAATAGGAAACTCCCATATCCTGATGGAACAGGTGGAACCCAGAGACCCAGGAAAGACAAGTCACCCAGTACCATCAGTAACCACCAGAGGGAGCCCAAAAACCGAACTCACAACAGTACCCCCCCCTTGAGGAGGGGTCACCGAACCCTCACGAGAACCACCAGGGCGACCAGGATGAGCCCTGTGAAAAGCGCGAACCAAATCATCAGCATGAACATCCGAGGCAACCACCCAAGAATTATCCTCCTGACCATAACCCTTCCACTTGACCAAATACTGGAGTTTCCGTCTGGAAACACGAGAATCCAAGATCTTCTCCACAACATACTCCAATTCTCCCTCCACCAGCACTGGAGCAGGAGGCTCAAGCGAAGGAACAACAGGTACCTCATACTTCCGCAACAACGACCGATGGAATACATTATGAATAGCAAACGATGCCGGGAGATCCAAACGAAACGACACAGGGTTAAGAATTTCCAAGATCCTATAGGGACCGATGAACCGAGGCTTGAACTTAGGAGAAGAGACCTTCATAGGAACAAAACGAGAAGACAACCACACCAAGTCCCCAACAAGAAGTCGAGGACCCACGCGGCGACGGCGATTAGCAAACTGCTGAGCCTTCTCCTGGGACAACTTCAAATTGTCCACCACATGACTCCAAATCCGATGCAACCTATCCACCACCATGTCCACTCCAGGACAATCAGAAGGTTCCACCTGACCAGAGGAAAAACGAGGATGAAACCCCGAATTACAAAAGAAAGGAGAAACCAAGGTAGCAGAACTAGCCCGATTATTAAGGGCAAACTCGGCCAGCGGCAAAAAGGTAACCCAGTCATCCTGATCAGCAGAAACAAAACACCTTAAATAAGTTTCCAAGGTCTGATTAGTTCGTTCAGTCTGGCCATTCGTCTGAGGATGGAATGCAGACGAAAAGGACAAATCAATGCCCATCTTAGCACAGAACGTCCGCCAAAATCTAGACACAAACTGGGATCCCCTGTCAGAAAAGATGTTCTCAGGAATCCCATGCAAACGAACCACATTCTGAAAAAACAGAGGGACCAACTCAGAGGAGGAAGGTAACTTAGGCAAGGGTACCAGATGAACCATTTTAGAAAAGCGATCACACACAACCCAGATGACGGACATTTTTTGAGAGACAGGGAGATCCGAAATAAAGTCCATGGAAATGTGCGTCCAAGCCCTCTTCGGGATAGGCAAAGGTGACAACAATCCACTGGCCCGAGAACAGCAAGGCTTAGCCCGAGCACAAACCTCACAAGACTGCACAAAAGAACGCACATCCCTCGACAAGGAAGGCCACCAAAAAGACCTGGCCACCAAGTCTCTTGTACCAAATATTCCAGGATGACCTGCCAACGCAGAAGAATGGACCTCGGAGATGACTCTACTGGTCCAATTATCCGGAACAAACAGTCTCTCAGGCGGACAACGATCAGGTTTACCCGCCTGAAACTCCTGCAAAGCACGTCGCAAGTCTGGGGAGACAGCAGACAAAATCACCCCATCCCTAAGGATACCAGAGGGCTCAGAATTTCCAAGGGAGTCAGGCACAAAACTCCTAGAAAGAGCATCCGCCTTCACATTCTTTGAACCTGGCAGGTATGAAACCACAAAATTGAAACGAGAGAAAAACAGTGACCAACGAGCCTGTCTAGGATTCAGACGCCTGGCAGACTCAAGGTAAATCAAATTTTTGTGATCAGTCAAGACCACCACACGATGTCTAGCACCCTCTAGCCAATGACGCCACTCCTCAAATGCCCACTTCATGGCCAAAAGTTCCCGATTACCAACATCATAATTCCGCTCAGCCGGCGAAAACTTTCTAGAAAAAAACGCGCATGGCTTCATCACTGAGCCATCGGAGCTTCTCTGTGACAAAACCGCCCCCGCTCCAATCTCGGAAGCATCAACCTCAACCTGAAAAGGGAGCGAAACATCTGGCTGACGCAACACAGGAGCAGAAGAAAACCGGCGCTTAAGTTCCTGAAAGGCCTCCACAGCCGCAGGAGACCAATTAGCAACATCAGCACCCTTCTTAGTCAAATCCGTCAAAGGCTTAACAACACTAGAAAAATTAGTTATAAAACGACGATAGAAATTAGTAAAGCCCAAGAACTTCTGTAGACTCTTAAGAGATGTAGGCTGCGTCCAGTCACAAATAGCCTGAACCTTGACGGGATCCATCTCAATAGTAGAAGGGGAAAAAATATACCCCAAGAAAGAAATCTTCTGGACTCCAAAGAGACACTTTGAGCCTTTTACAAACAAGGAATTGGCCCGCAGGACCTGAAACACCTTCCTGACCTGCTGAACATGAGACTCCCAGTCATCAGAAAAAACCAAAATATCATCCAAATACACAATCATAAATTTATCCAGATATTCACGGAAAATATCGTGCATAAAGGACTGGAAGACTGAAGGAGCATTAGAAAGTCCGAAAGGCATTACCAAATACTCAAAATGGCCCTCAGGCGTATTAAATGCGGTTTTCCACTCATCACCTTGCTTTATTCGTATAAGATTATACGCACCCCGAAGATCAATCTTAGTGAACCATTTAGCCCCCTTAATGCGAGCAAACAAATCAGTCAACAATGGCAAAGGATACTGATATTTTACGGTAATCTTATTCAAAAGACGATAATCTATACAAGGCCTCAAGGAACCATCTTTTTTGGCCACGAAAAAAAAACCTGCTCCCAAAGGGGACAAAGATGGACGGATATGTCCCTTTTCCAAGGACTCCTTAACATAATCCCGCATAGCAGTATGCTCTGGCACTGACAGATTGAACAAACGACCTTTAGGAAATTTACTGCCTGGAATTAAATTTATAGCACAATCGCAATCCCTGTGAGGAGGAAGCGAACTGAGCTTAGGCTCCTCAAAAACATCCCAATAGTCAGACAAAAACACAGGAATCTCAGAAGGAGTAGATGAAGCGATAGAAATCAGAGGTGCATCATCATGAACCCCCTGACAACCCCAGCTTAACACAGACATCGATTTCCAGTCAAGGACTGGATTATGAGTTTGTAACCATGGCAGACCAAGCACTAGGACATCATGCAAATTATACAGTACCAGGAAGCGAATCACCTCCTGATGAACAGGAGTCATACGCATGGTCACTTGTGTCCAGTACTGAGGTTTATTCATAGCCAAAGGTGTAGAGTCAATTCCCTTCAAAGGAATAGGGACTTCCAGAGGCTCCAGACTAAACCCACAGCGATTGGCAAATGACCAATCCATAAGACTCAGGGCAGCGCCTGAATCCACATAGGCATCGACGGAAATGGATGATAATGAACAAATCAGAGTCACAGACAGAATGAACTTAGACTGTAAAGTACTAATGGCAACAGACTTATCAACCTTTTTTGTGCGTTTAGAGCATGCTGATATAACATGAGCTGAATCACCACAATAAAAGCACAACCTTTTTTTCCGCCTATAATTTTGCCGTTCACTTCTGGACTGAATTTTATCACATTGCATTATCTCAGGTGACGGTTCAGACGACACCGCCAAATGGTGCACAGGTTTGCGCTCCCGTAAACGCCGATCAATCTGAATAGCCATAGTCATAGACTCATTCAGACCAGTAGGCGCAGGGAACCCAACCATAACATCTTTAATGGCCTCAGAAAGGCCATCTCTGAACCTTGCAGCCAGGGCGCACTCATTCCACTGAGTAAGCACCGACCACTTCCGAAATTTTTGACAATAAATTTCTGCTTCATCTTGCCCCTGAGAGAGGGCCAACAAAGCTTTTTCAGCCTGAATCTCTTGGTTAGGTTCCTCATAGAGCAAACCCAATGCCAGAAAAAACGCATCCGCATTAAGCAACGCAGGGTCCCCTGGTGCCAATGCAAATGCCCAATCCTGAGGGTCACCCCGCAGGAAAGATATAATAATCTTTACTTGCTGAGCAGGGTCTCCAGAGGAGCGAGATTTCAAAGAAAGAAACAACTTGCAATTGTTCCTAAAATTCAGAAAACGAGATCTATCTCCAGAAAAAAACTCTGGGACAGGAATTCTAGGTTCAGACATAGGAGCATGTACAACAAAATCCTGTATATTTTGAACCTTAGCGGCAAGATTATTCAGGCTGGAAGCCAAACTCTGGACGTCCATGATAAACAGCTGGGATCAGAGCCATTCAAAGATTAAGAGGAGGAGGAAGTAGCCAGGCTGCAATAAAGCTAGGCAGCAAACTCTGAGGGAAAAAAAAAAAAAAAAACTTCCTCAGACTACTTATCCTCCTACTTCAGCCAATACAATTAACACTTTGTGGCCGGTTATACTGTCATGATCCCAATGGCAGGGGATCACTAAAGGACAAGCACAGATACAAACAAGCTCTAGGGCGATGGAACCTGAGCTGACCGCGACCCTGAACCTAACACACAAATAAAAGTAGCCGGGGAACGTGCCTACGATGATCCTAGACGTCTCGCTCCAGCCGAAGATCTAACTTCCCCTATTAGAAGAAACACAGACCTCTCTTGCCTCCAGAGAAATACCCCACAGAAATAGCAGCCCCCCACATATAATGACGGTGAAATGAGAGGAAAGCACATACGCAGTATGAAAACAGTTTCAGCAAAATGAGGCCCGCTAAAGCTAGATAGCAGAGGATACTGTGGAGACCAGACTGAACCAAAGGATCCATTTTGTCTCCCAGATGAAATCTGCTTCTGCACAGCAAACTTGACATTTCCTTTTATAGAAGTAATCACGCGCGCATTTCTCCTTGATATTGTAGCCTTTCACCCACATACCAGATATTGTAACTTTTCTCTAGTATAGATTTGCTTTGTAAGTGATTATGAAATATGAGCGCTTGTGCGCATGTCTGTAAATGCCTAACTTCTTACTATATAAAGAAGGGGCAGCGCCCAGTGAGGCAGGCGTGCTCCGGGGCTACCCCTGTTTATGAACACACAACCTTTGTGCTGCGTGTCATTTACTTGGATTCCTCAATCCAGGAAGCCAGGGACGGAAGAGGACTCAACATTTCTTGGCGCCCGAAACAGGGACCCGAGGCGAGAGTATCTGCTCGAGATTCACCTACGGATACGGACAACGGAGATCTGGGATAATGGACGGCAAATGAATTGAAAAACCTGGCCAGGTAAGAGACATTATTAGTTCTCTTTTATCTGCCCTGTATTATCCGAAAGATCTCTACGAGCCGTGTCACGCTGGGTTAGTCTAGTAGTGAGTAGATACCTATAAAACTCGGGTTACCATATTGTATAGATTTATGAGTCCTGTCCCTGGCAGTGTGTGAACAAGTATGAAGGTTGTGGCATGTTATGAAAGAAGGATAAAAGTACGTAGAACAATAAGCCGAAATTGTTAGGACAAGTCTTATTAGTGAAGTCAGCCTAACTGGGTCATGTGGTTGCGTCCTTTCGGGGAGACCTCCGCCCATGCTTGACTCTCTTTGAGAAACTTGTTCCTTCATTTTTGGATAAGAGTTTGATAGAATGAGCCCAGGACACGAGTCCATGAGCCTGGGACAAGTATGATAACAGAGACGGAGAGTTTGGTGATCTGTTTGGTGTTGCTGATCCTGTTTGCGTGCATTGTAGGAATCAAGTTTATTCTGCACATTAGAAAGAACGGAGCAGATCAGCCCTTCAATATCTTAGCTCCCTAGGAGAGAAGGCAACGAGACATCACTCCAGAGAGGTGGTTGTCCAAACGTCACCTAGGGTAGATACAGCTATTATTGAAAAGAAAAATGGGAAATAAACAGACAAAATCCGTCTTAGGACAAGTAGAAGCAAAAGATATCATACAGGAAAGATGTGGAAAGACAGTCAGAAGGCAGATCAGAAGGGTAAGAGAAAAATTGGGAATTTCAGAAGCACTTATGTTTAGCACTGAATGGGAAAGACTGAGTAAAGAACGAGGTGTAATTATCAAAGACAATGGGTGGGAAGAAATCATACACTGTATGATAAAGGTCTCAAAAACAGCTAAAGAGGAGAATTGGAAGTATGATCCAGACACTTCCAAATGGAGTATGGGTACGGGAAAATGTTGTGCCACGACTCATTCAGTTCCTCCTCCTTACCTAGATCCGAATGTTCAACCATTTGTACCTTCTGAAGGAGGACAAACCAAACCAAATTTATATCCTGGGTTAAATGGGGTGGAAGGATGGGTGTGCAAAAATTGTGGCCAGCAGAATCCAGACTGGAGAACTGAATGTTCTGCCTGTGGGGCCCCCAGAGGTCATCAATTGTTAGCTCCTGTTAGGATAGTACCGAAACCCTTCAGAGAAACTGGTGTAGATGGAGCAATGGCAACTAGATATCACCAAACCCGACAATACTTCCCTTGGTCCCCCGCTGAAGGAATGTCTCTTCTACATAATGCACCAGATCCTACCCAGTACCCAGTTAGATTCGCACAGTATATACAGCAAATTATGCAGACTCATGCAGGAGTCTGGGCAGATGGAGAGGAATTATGTAGAATGAAAATGACTCCTGGTCTCTTCCAGGAACTGCTAACACATCTACAGGGACACAGGCCACAGGTGGGACAGGAGCTACAAGAGGGACAAGCGGGACAAGGTGCCTTACAAACGATAGAATCAGGAACACAATTTGTAGACCATTTAATAGTTTTCATGAGGCAGAAACAGAGGCAGAGAGGAACAACGGGAGTGGTGGCTCAGAGACCTGGACAATTGGTAGATGAATATTATCTAGGGGTAGAGAATAATTTTAGAGATGAAGGAATAGATCTAACCGCTCCAGGAATGATGAGGTTAATTACTAAAACCTTTATAGATGGATTGTCTCCAAAAGTAAAGGAAAAACTTAAGGCTGCAACTCCTGATTGGAGAACCTTGGAAGACCCACACTTGGCCAGGCAAAAAGCCGTAGGGATAGAGTTGGATTTAAGAGAAAATCATAAGCCTGTCAGAATAGCGCAAGCAAACACAACAGGTGGAAGGGCAAGACATAATTTTCCCTGTCATTACTGCAAGAAACCAGGACATTTCCAGAAAGAATGTAGAAAGAAGCAGGCAGACATAAAATCAGGAAAATTTGTACCAAAGAATAAGCCCTCAGACATCCAACAGACATCCATAGTGGATGATCCCATACCAGACTCAGATTGACTCAATGTGTTACAAACTTCCCTACCAGCTAGAAGACCTATAATACAGGTGAATGTGGGGGGAAGAGAGATTCCATTTTTAATAGATACAGGTGCAACTTCCTCAATTTTGAATCAAGATTTTCTTCCAAACCCGGAAGATATTTCACAACAAACAACTTTTGCTGAGGGTTATGATGGGGTAATTCAAACACTACCATACACTGTGCCCCTAGAGGTCTCCTTAGGACCTAAATGTTTTGCATCCAGATTTTTGTATGCCAGAGGTGCCCCAACATGTTTGTTGGGAACTGATGTCTTGAAGAAATTAGAAGCTAACATCAATTTTAGGGAAGATGGCACAGTCATGCTGACTATCCCTGATGATGCGGAAACATTAGAACAATATGTCAGAATTCAGGCTTTTGAGGATTATACTGAAGAAAAAGAGTACACCACAGATCTAGACCTCTCAACAGTCCCAGAAACACTGTGGGCACAGGGTGACACTGATGTGGGATTATTGCATATCTCTCCTGTAAAACTATCTGTGCAACCAGGAACTGTTCTCCCACAGCTCAGACAATACCCTGTGAGTGCCCAGCAGGAACTAGCGATTACAAAACAGATAGAGGGATATAGAGAGAAAGGGGTTTTGGTAGAGATACAATCACCTGCTAACACTCCTCTGTATCCAGTCAAGAAGAGAACTCTTGATAAGGGTTCTATGCCCAAATATCGTATGGTACATGATCTAAGAGAAATAAACAAAGTTCTAGATCCAATCACCCCAGTTGTACCCAATCCTCATACGTTACTATCACAGATACCAGCCAGTTCTCAAGTGTTTACTGTAATAGATCTTTCAAATGCATTTTTCTCGGTTCCTTTACACCAAGACAGTTGGCATTTGTTTGCATTCACATTTAAGGGCAAACAGTTGGCGTGGACACGCCTTCCACAGGGAATGATACACTCCCCTACTCTTTATTCAAATGCCCTACAAACAGTCCTTCAGAGGTTTGAACCCGAACCACAGGTAGTAATTTTGCAGTATGTGGATGACCCACTACTTTGCTGCCCAGATCTAGAAACTGCAGAAAGGTCCACTGTGAGTTTACTATGTTTTCTAGAAAAAGAAGGGTGTAAAGTGAATAGACAAAAGCTACAAGTTTGTCAGACCAAAGTGGTCTTTCTAGGTCATTGCATTTCTCAAGGTAAAAAGCATCTTACACCTCAAAGAACTGAAGCAATAAGACAGATGAATGAGCCTAGAAATCATAAACAGCTACGAGCATTTTTAGGAATAGTGTCTCATTGTAGACAATGGATTATACATGCCAGTCAACTAATGCAACCACTGTATGACTGTGTAAAAAGTGAACCTTACATGTTGACAAAAGAAGGTCAGATTTCGTTCCAACAATTAAAAGATGCCCTTGTTTCAGCTCCAGCGTTAGGGCTACCAGACTACACCAAACCATTTCAGCTTATGGCTGCAGAAGTTGATTCCCATGCTACAGGAGTTCTTACCCAGAAGCATGCAGGGAAACAAAGACCAATTGCATATCTTTCAGCAAGGTTAGATCCCGTAGCTAGAGCAGCGCCAACCTGTGTACGTGTAGTTGTTGCTGTCTCACTATTGTTGGACAAAGCATCAGAAATTGTCCTAGAGCATCCACTCACAGTTCAAACTACACATGATGTTTATGGGATATTAAACCAGGTCCAACCAAAACACATCTCCATGGCCAGACATTTGCGGCTTCAGTGTTCTTTGCTGCTACCCTCCACTATCACATTTGCAAGGCTTCAGACTCTCAATTTAGCTACACTGCTACCTCTCGAGTCTGAAGGGGGGAATAAGGACACTGATACACACACAAATTTTTTCCCTACAGATACACATGATTGTACAGAGCTCATTTTACAAGAAACGGTAGGCTTACCCAATGTATCCGAAACACCACTTCAAAATCCAGATTTAGAGCTGTTTATAGATGGTAGTAGGTTTGCAGATGACACAGGTAACTTCCATACAGGGTATGCAGTTGTGTCAGAATCTGAAACTCTCAAAGCAGAACCGCTTCCACCGAAACAATCTGCACAAGAAGCAGAACTAACAGCATTGATTGAAGCTCTAAAAATAGCTGAGAATCAGACAGCTAATATATACACTGATTCTAGGTATGCACATGGTATTGTGTTTGATTTTGGAGTAATCTGGAGAGCTAGAGGTTACATGACAGCGTCAGGACAACCTGTAAAACATGCTTCTCTGATCAAACAGATCTTAGAGGCTGCACAAGAAACAAAAGAAGTAGCAGTAATCAAGGTAGCTGCACATGTGAGACTCGACACTAGGGAATCTAGGGGAAATGATAGGGCTGATAAAGCAGCCAAAGCAGCAGCAGTCAAACCCTTACAACAGGTCCATGCTGTAAACCTCACAGAAAATACTGAAGATAGACTGAGACAAGCACAGGAAGATGCAGGAGAAGAGGAGAGGGACAGGTGGAAAAAGGAAGGGGCAGAAGAACAAGAGGGAATTTGGAAGAAAAATGGACTAATATGTCTACCTAGAGCCTGGTACCCGATAGTAGTTGGTGGATTACATCACCCTACGCATGTGTCTGCAAATGCAATGACACTACTGGCAAAGCAAGTCTGGTTGGCTCCAGGTTTTGGCAACTACGCAAGAGACTATTGTGCTGCATGCGCTATATGCCTGACACATAATCCCGGACAGACAGCAAAGACCCCTATGAAGCACCACGTCCGACCTCTCTACCCGTTTCAACGGTTGCAGATAGACTTTATCCAGCTGCCAAAGAGTAATGGGTATGAGTATGTGTTGGTGTGTGTGGACATGTTCTCGGGGTGGCCAGAGGCCTATCCAGTTCGGAAGGCTTCAGCTAAAAACACTGCTGTAAAGCTAGTTACCGAACTGGTGCCCCGTTATGGTCTCCCTGAAGTGATCGAGTCAGATAGGGGTACTCATTTCACTGGAGAAATATTTCAAAATGTACTACCGTATATACTCGAGTATAAGCCGACCCGAGTATAAGCCGACCCCCCTAATTTTGCCACAAAAAACTGGGAAAACTTATTGACTCGAGTATAAGCCTAGGGTGGAAATGCAGCATTTACCGGTGAATTTCAAAAATAAAAATAGATCATTATTTCCCCATAGCTGTGCCATATAGTGCTCTACACCATTCATATTTCCCCATAGCTGTGCCCCATATAGTGCTCTGCACCGTTCACTGTGCCCCCTAGCTGTGCCTTATACGGTGCTCTGCACCGTTCATTGTGCCCCCTAGCTGTGCCTTATACGGTGCTCTGCACCGTTCATTGTGCCCCCTAGCTGTGCCTTATACGGTGCTCTGCACCGTTCATTGTGCCCCCTAGCTGTGCCTTATACGGTGCTCTGCACCGTTCATTGTGCCCCCTAGCTGTGCCTTATACGGTGCTCTGCACCGTTCATTGTGCCCCCTAGCTGTGCCTTATACGGTGCTCTGCACCGTTCACTGTGCCCCATAGATGCTCCACATTAATCTCTGCCGCCGCTGCTGCAATAAAAAAAAAAAAACACATACTCACCTCCCTTGATTGCAGCTCCCGGCGTCTCGTTCCGGCGCCTCCATCTTCCCGGCGTCTCTGCTCTGACTGATCAGGCAGAGGGCGCCGCGCACACTATATGCGTCATCGCGCCCTCTGCCTGATCAGTCAGAGAGCGCAGACGCCGGGAAGATGGAGGCGCCGGCCGGGAAGATGGATCGGCGCCCGGCGGCTGGAACGAGGACAGGTGAATATAACATACTCACCTAGTCCTGGCGATCCTCGCGCTGTCCCCTCCTGTCTTCGGCGCTGCAGCTTCTTTCTCTATCAGCGGTCACCGGCACCGCTGATTAGAGAAATGAATAAGCGGCTCCGCCCCTATGGGAGGTGGAGCCGCTTATTCATTTCTGTAATGAGCGGTCCCACGTGACCGCTGAAGAGAGGAAGAAGCTGCAGCGCCGAAGCCCGTGGGACGGCAGGGACAGCGCGAGGATCGCTGGGACTAGGTAAGTATGCCTCAGCGCCCTCACCCCCTCACCTGCCGACCCCACCGCTACCGTGACTCGAGTATAAGCCGAGGGGGGCACTTTCAGCCCTAAAATTTGGGCTGAAAATCTCGGCTTATACTCGAGTATATACGGTAAATATGTTGGGTGTTGAAAGTCAGTTACACACTCCGTATCATCCTCAACGTTCTGGTAAGGTAGAACGCATGAATGGAACTTTAAAATTAAAAATACAGAAAGCCATGGCTGAAACAGGAAAGCCTTGGACAGAATGCCTTCCACTGGCCCTTTACTCAATACGCAATACCCCAAGGGGTAAGACTAAACTGTCTCCATATGAAATTTTGTTTGGCAGGACTGCCAATTTAGGATGTTATTTTCCACAGCAACTTGTGTTAAATATTGAATCACTGACTTCCTATGTGCAAAATCTTCAGAAACAATTAACTAAGGTGCATGCACAAGTTTTTGCTTCCCTTCCAGATCCTGACAACACTGAAGGAAGTCACAAGTTGGAACCAGGTGATCAAGTCTATGTAAAAAGACACACCAGAAAGGCTCTTGAACCAAGATTTGACGGACCCTTCCAAGTCCTGTTGACAACACCTACATCAGTCAAGCTTGAAGGAAAGGCATCATGGATACATGCAAGCCATTGCAAAAAAGCAGTATAAAACTCATGATATTGATGTTAATAATGTTAACCACAACGAAGGCATGGGAAAGACTAAATTCTTTAGCCCCTTTGAACAATAGATTCGTACAACATCATAGAAAATTAGTGCACGACTTGTTAAACAATACACAAACCCTGACAGATTGTTGGATCTGTACCCATTCGCCGGTATCAGCCACAAGTATACCTTTTCTAGCAGTTCCCGTATCAGCAGAAGAAATATTCGCTTGGCCTAATTGTTCAGACAACCTGGCCAAAAACCAAACTGGTAATACTAGGCTATGGAATACTACAATCGCCATACCAATTGTGGGATGGGTAGAATTTCCTTGGTGGCAGGGTAATCTCTCAGGGAGTAGTACACATCTACAATATTTGGCCTATAAGGGTGGAGCCTGGGTCCCTAGGAATAAGACTGGATTAACTAATTTAGGACAGGTCCCCACAGAAAATCTACAGCTCAGTTTCAGTACAACCGCCCCTCCCTCTGATGCTTTCAAACCTGTAGTATTGGAAAGATACATACATAATAGAAAATGGGAACATTCTGAGTTTTTCCCCGAAGGTGATGATAACAGTTGTACAAGTAAGCCGGGAACCTGGTTTGTAATGAATCCAATGAGTATGTCAACGGAATGCATGTATGTGGTAATCCCGCAGCCGGGTACTGTAGCCCCTTGGGACAAAAACCCTCTTGGTGTATGCTTCAAAATGTATCTAGTTTTGTGGATTTGGCTCACAGATTGGTATTGCAGCACTCAGCTCTATGGGATCTGCCTGAGGGTACATTTTGGATATGCGGAGAAGGAGCATATAAATGGCTTCCCGTAGGTATAAAGGGTACTTGTACATTAGGACGCCTAACCCCAGCTACTTTCATAATTTCAAATAAACAAGTGAATATGCAAGCCGTACCCAAGCACACACTATATAAAAGAGCTGCAGATAACTCACCACGTCCCTCGGGGAGGCCACATATAGTACAAATGGGAATTCCCAACAAAATTGCTAGTACCATTTTTATTTATCCTATGTTAACACAAATGTGGGATAAATTAGTTAGAGCCACGGATTATCTAGATGATCAGATCTGGGATATATTGGATATACTAAACACTAGTGTAGCTGTACAGAATCAGCTTATAATAGTCGTCAACCAACATACCCTGGTATTGGATTACCTAACTGCCTCACAAGGGGGTATGTGTCAAATCATTGGACCCACCTGCTGTCATTATATAGACCCGAATAGTACTATGAGTATGACATTTAAATTAAAGGACGTATCTCAGTATGCACAAATAAATTTTGTGTAATAGATGCAAGAGTATAAAGTTTATTATTGCCGTACTAATTTTCTTTTATATTTTAGTATACTGCCGCATAAAGAAGAAAATGCACAAGCTTCATGCAAAAATTTATGACAAATAATAAAAGAATATGTCAAAGGGGGGAATTGTGGAGACCAGACTGAACCAAAGGATCCATTTTGTCTCCCAGATGAAATCTGCTTCTGCACAGCAAACTTGACATTTCCTTTTATAGAAGTAATCACGCGCGCATTTCTCCTTGATATTGTAGCCTTTCACCCACATACCAGATATTGTAACTTTTCTCTAGTATAGATTTGCTTTGTAAGTGATTATGAAATATGAGCGCTTGTGCGCATGTCTGTAAATGCCTAACTTCTTACTATATAAAGAAGGGGCAGCGCCCAGTGAGGCAGGCGTGCTCCGGGGCTACCCCTGTTTATGAACACACAACCTTTGTGCTGCGTGTCATTTACTTGGATTCCTCAATCCAGGAAGCCAGGGACGGAAGAGGACTCAACAATACAAAAGTGAACTGCGCGGTCAGCGAAAAACCCTTCAAAAAACCATCCTGAAATTACTTGAACTCATGTGCCAACTCATGGTACATGAGGAGCAATTTCAGCCCACTAGAGCAACCAGCAGCAATAATCACATATCTGCAGGCTGGACTAAAAACCAAATAAGGCAAAACACCAAAACAGGAAAATCCAAACTTAGCTTGACCAGAAGATTCAAGGAGCAGGGAGCAGAGGTAACAAGACACACTGGATACATTGATAACCGGCGAGGAAATGCCAGCAAAGCCAGGTTAAATAGGAAACTCCCATATCCTGATGGAACAGGTGGAACCCAGAGACCCAGGAAAGACAAGTCACCCAGTACCATCAGTAACCACCAGAGGGAGCCCAAAAACAGAACTCACAACAGACAGGATCATGGGACAGATGAGGCAGGATCATGGGACAGATGGGGCAGGATCATGGGACAGATGGGATAGGATCCTGGGACAGATGGGGCAGGATCATGGGACAGATGAGGCAGGATCATGGGAAGGATGGGGCAGGATCATGGGACAGATAGGGCAGGATCATGGGACAGATGGGGCAGGATGGGGAGGTTAGATGGGGCAGGATGGGAAATCACATGGAGACAGGAATGAGACACACCAGGGCCAGGATAGGGGATATTATTACTGCAGTGAGGTGTTTATTTTATTTTTTGAGGATAGTGTTTTAAATGGGGGGTGCGGTCCTGTTACTGTGCAGAGTAACACTATCGCCTTTTTTCATCTGGTATAGTTTAGAATTTGGGGAAAAAAGTAATGTGTTCTGCAAGCAGAGCTCTAAATAACTGTGCTATTTCCTGCAGAGACGAGCCCTGGCTGGAAGAAGCGACGGCAGTCTGTATTGGATGAAGATGAAAAGCAAAGATGAAGGACTTCACCTAGAGACATCACTGGTGAGTCAGTGTGTTACCTGTACACTGACACTATACACTGTATACTATATAAAACACAAAAGTGCACAGAGAGGTCAAAAAATACTCTGTTGTAAAAAAAAGTCACAGTAAATAAGCAAGTGCTAGTCAAAAAATGAAAAAAATACAGGGTATTTAGTTAATACATTTTTTTGCAAAAAAAAGTATGTTAAGCTGCTCCACCAATCGCCAAGGTATGCCCATAATAGAGCAGTCCTGTCTAATGTATATAAGTGGAGCCGTAGAAGCGCCGGACAGGCGTGAAACGGCCGTCGTCCTTTCCCCACTCACCTCCTTTGCTTCTCCACTCCCCGTGCCGTGAAGATGTTTTTACGTGCTTCCTAATAAAGACAAGACTTGATCACAGGTCCGGTGAGTGCTGCCGCGCTCTTTCTTCTGTTTTATATGGTATGTTCCTGTTTTTTCTACACGAGCACCACCCGAGACTGTCAGTGTTCCATAATTAAGTACTGAGTGTGTACCTAACCTCGATTGAGGTTGTGCTGCTGTGTTTTTCTTTTCTCTTGTTTGGCAGTATTTTAGTATTCAGTCACTATGTGGTGGTAATATGTTGTCCGGCCATGGTGTGGCAGTATTTGTTCCTTGTATGTGCTATTATTTCGTCACTATGTGGTGGTAATATGTGGTCTGGTCATGGTATGGCAGTATTTGTTCCTTGTATGTGGTATTTTTCACTTGTATGTGATATTGTTCGGTCACTGTGATGGTAATATGTGGTTTGGACATGGTTTGGCGGTATTTATTCCTTGTATGTGGTGTTATAGGTCACTATGTGGTGGTAATATGGTGTCTGGTCATGGTGTGGTGGTATTTGTCCCCTGTATGTGATATTATTGGTCATTTTAAAAATTGAAAAATACAAATATACCTAAATTGTATTGGATATTTTAACAAATGATTAATAGGGTAGAGTAGAGTAGGGCCTGGCCAAAAGAGTCTATCTTGTGGTGGCGGCTTAATAAATCTTTTGACTGTGGACAGTTCAAGGGGTGGAGGTAGGGCTGAGGTGGAGCCCGGGCGGAGTCACAAGGGGCCCCAAAACTTTTGCCAGTATGGGGCCCTGAAATTCCTAGTGGCAGTCCTGGCACAGACACCCTTTGAGGCCATCCCAAAATATTTGCATTACAGTGATAATGCACAATGTCTTCCGTGAGATTACCACAACTGTGACCGACTTTTCAAAGTTTTGCCGGTCATTGATCACTTCAGCACAGCAACAAGTTTGCTAAGGTATACGTGCCCCAAATGGACATTTGCATGTATGAATTTCAAGTTTAGGGTTTATGAAGAGAATGACACCCGGATTCAAACACCTAATTGCCCCCCTGATCTGGGAGTGAGTGGGAAAGTTGTGTGGAATTTGGTGCACCCACTGCTGGATCAAGGTTATCAACTCTATTTAGATAACTTTCATACCAACATTCCATTGTTCAAGTCCCCCTCTGCATGAGATACCGCAGACTGCTGTACTGTCCGCAGAAATCAGGGAGACATCCCGAAGACATTGATTGGGCAGCTGTTTAGAAAGGGTGAGAGCAGACCCCAATGAAGTCGCAACATGCTGGGGGTCAAGTACAAGAGGGCTTTTCTTTTCTTGACCACTGTATATGGTGATGGCTGCAGCGCCAGCACTGTACGAGGTACCTCTACATAGGACACCAAACCAGACTGTGTACTGGGGTACAACAAGAACATGGGGTAGTTGATCTCTCAAGTCCTCCAGCCGTAAAGTGCCATAAGAAAAACCAAGCTGTGTTACAAGAAGCTGGCCGTGCACATCGTACAGATGGCAATGTACATACCTTCATTTTTCAAGAGGTAGTAATCAACAACCTAATGTTTGGAAATCAGGATGGAGCGGACCCCAGTAATTCGAGATCTGAAGGCGTTTGTATCCAGGCCAACATTTCCCAGGGGAAATCCCTCGAAGCACATAAGAAGAAGGTCACAAAAGAGGTGTTGAGTGTGTTACAGAAGGGGTATACGCAAGTACACCGCTTATCAATGCGACATCTGCCCCAAAAAACCTGGCCTGTGTAGAAAAGAATGCTTCAAACTGTACCATACATCCATGGACTACTAAATTCATTTCTGACTTACACAACTCACATATGCCAACCTGACGTACACTACACAATTTATGTATGCCAACCTGATGCACTCTACACAACTTACATATATGCCACCACATTTTAAAATTCACATACCAGGAAAATACTAGATCAATTCCAATATAGGATCATTTGTAGGGGGAGGGTTCTACTGTTTAAGCACATCAGGGGCTCTGCAAACGTGACATGACGCCCGCAGACCATTCCAGCAAAGTCTGCATCCAAAATGTCACTCCTTCACCTCTGAGCCCCGTCATTTGCCAAAACAGGGGTTTTCCCCCACACCTGGGGTATTACGGAACTCATGAGAAATCGCACAGCAAATTTTGTGGTCCATTTTTTCCTGTTACCCTTGTAAAAATAAAAAGATTTGGGTTTAAAAGATTATTTTTGTGGAAAAAAATTTATTTTTTTATTTTAACAATTCAACGTTATAATTTTCTGTGAGGCACTTGGGGGATCACGGTGCTCACCACATATCTAAATAAATTCTTTGGTGAGTCTAGTTGCCAAAACAGGATCACCTGTGGGGATTTTCCACTGATTAGGCACATCAGATGCTCTGCAAACACGACATGACGCCCGCAGACTGTTCCATCAAAGTCTGCCTTCCAAAATGTCACTCATTCCCTTCTGAGCACTGACTTGCTCCAAAACAGTAGTTTTATCCCACATATGGGGTATGAGCGCACTCAGGAGAAATCGCACCACAAATTTTGTGCTCCATTTTCTCCTGTGACCCTTGTGAAAATGAAAAAAAAGGGGGGTCTAAAGTAAAATTTTTGTTAAAAAAAAAGTTAAATGTTTATTTTTTTCGATTCACATTTCATTATTTCTTGTGAAGCATCTGAATGGTTAATACACTTGAATGTGGTTTTGACGACTTTGAGGCGTGTCATTTTTAGAATAGTGTGACTTTTGGATATTTTCTGTCATATGGACCCCTCAAACTCACCTCAAATGTGATGTGGTCCCTAAAAAAAATGGTTTTGTAAATTTTGTTGGAAAAAATAAAAATCGCTGGTCAACTTTTAACCCTTCTAACTTCCTAACAAAAAAAGTGGTTCCAAAACTGTGCTGATGTAAAGTAGACATGAGGGAAATGTTATTTATTGACTATTTTGTGTAATATAACTCTCTGATTTAAGGGTACAAAAATTAAAAGTTTGAAAATTGAAAAATTGAAAAATTTTTGCCAAATTTCCATTTTTGTCTTTAACCCCTTTCTGACATCGGACGTACTATCCCGTCGAGGTGGGGTGGGCCCCTATGACCACGGATGGGATAATACGTCCAGCGCGATCGGCGGCGCTCACGGGGGGAGCGCGGCCGATCGCGGCCGGGTGTCAGCTGCCTATAGCAGCTGACATCCGGCACTATGTGCCAGGAGCGGTCACGGACCGCCCCCGGCACATTAACCCCCGGCACACCACGATCAAAGATGAGCGCGATGTGCCGGCGGTGCAGGGAAGCATCGCGCAGGGAGGGGGCTCCCTGCGGGCTTCCCTGAGCCCCCCGCAGCAACGCGATGTGATCGCGTTTCTGCGAGGGTCTTACCTCCCTCCCTGCCTGCTCCTGACCCGGATCCAAGATGGCCGCGGATCCGGGTCCTGCAGGGAGGGAGGTGGCTTCACAGAGCCTGCTCAGAGCAGGCACTGTGAAGGCTGTACTGCTCTAAGTCAGATCAGTGATCTGACAGAGTGCTGTGCACACTGTCAGATCACCGATCTGTGATGTCTTCCCCTGGGACAAAGTAAAAAAGTTAAAAAAAAATTTTTCCAAATGTGTAAAAGAAAATAAAAAAAAATATTCCTAAATAATGAAAAAAATATATATATATTATTCCCATAAATACATTTCTTTATCTAAATAAATTAAAAAAAACAATAAAAGTGCACATATTTAGTATCGCCGCATCCGTAACGACCCAACCTATAAAACTGTCCCACTAGTTAACCCCTTCAGTAAACACCGTAAGAAAAAAAAAAAAAAAAACGAGGCAAAAAACAACGCTTTATTATCATACCGCCGAACAAAAAGTGGAATAAAACGCGATCAAAAAGACAGATATAAATAATCATGGTACCGCTCAAAGCGTCGTCTTGTCCTGCAAAAAACGAGCTGCCATACAGCATTATCAGCAAAAAAATAAAAAAGTTATAGTCCTGAGAATAAAGCGATGCAAAAATAATTATTTTTTCTATAAAATAGTTTTTATCATATAAAAGCGCCAAAACATAAAAAAAGATATAAATGAGGTGTCGCTGTAATCGTACTGACCCGAAGAATAAAACTGCTTTATCAATTTTACCAAACGCGGAACGTTATAAACGCCTCCCCCAAAAGAAATTCATGAATAGCTGGTTTTTGGTCATTCTGTCTCACAAAAATCGGAATAAAAAGCGATCAAAAAATGTCGCGTGCCCGAAAATAAAAACGTCAACTCGGCCCGCAAAAAACAAGACCTCACATGACTCTGTGGACCAAAATATGGAAAAATTATAGCTCTCAAAATGTGGTAATGCAAAAATATTTTTTGCAATAAAAAGCGTCTTTCAGTGTGTGACGGCTGCCAATCATAAAAATCCGCTAAAAAACCCGCTATAAAAGTAAATCAAACCCCCCTTCATCACCCCCTTAGTTAGGGAAAAATTTAAAAAATGTATTTATTTCCATTTTCCAATTAGGGCTAGGGCTAGGGTTAGGGCTAGGGTTAGGGCTAGGTTTAGGGCTAGGGTTAGGGCTAGGGCTAGGGTTAGGGTTAGGGCTAGGGCTAGGGTTAGGGCTAGGGCTAGGGTTAGGGTTAGGGCTAGGGTTAGGGTTAGGGCTAGGGTTAGGGTTAGGGCTAGGGCTAGGGTTAGGGTTAGGGCTAGGGTTAGGGCTAGGGCTAGGGTTAGGGCTAAGGTTAGGGCTAGGGTTAGGGCTAGGGTTAGGGCTAGGGTTAGGGCTAGGGTTAGGGCTAGGGTTAGGGCTAGGGCTACAGTTTGGGTTGGGGCTAAAGTTACAGTTAGGGTTTAGATTACATTTACAGTTGGAAATAGGGTTGGGATTAGGGTTAGAGGTATGTCAGGGTTAGAGGTGAGGTTAGGGTTACCATTGGAATTAGGGTTAGGGGTGTGTTTGGATTAGGGTTTCAGTTATAATTGGGGGATTTCCACTGTTTAGGCACATCAGGGGCTCTCCAAACGCGACATGGCGTCAGATCTCAATTCCAGCCAATTATGCGTTGAAAAAGTAAAACAGTGCTTCTTCCCTTCCGAGCTCTCCCGTGTGCCCAAACAGGGGTTTACCACAACATATGGGGTATCAGCGTACTCAGGACAAATAGGACGACAACTGTTGGGGTCCAATTTCTCCTGTTACCCTTGGGAAAATACAAAACTGGGGGCTAAAATATAATTTTGGGGGGAACGATTTTTTTTTAAATTTTCCCGGCTCTGCGTTACAAACTGTAGTGAAACACTTTGGGGTTCACAGCTCTCACAACATATCTAGATGAGTTCCTTAGGGGGTCTAGTTTCCAAAATGATGTCACTTGTGGGGGGTTTCTACTGTTTAGGTACATTAGGGGCTCTGCAAACGCAATGTGACACCTGCAGACCATTCCATCTAAGTCTGCATTCAAATGGCACTCCTTCCCTTCCGAGCCCTCCCATGCGCCCAAACAGTGGTTTCCCCCCACATATGGGGCATCAGCGCACTCAGGACAAATTGGACAACAAATTTTGGGGTCCAATTTCTCCTGTTACCCTCGGGAAAATACAAAACTGGGGGCTAAAAAATAATTTTTGTGGGAAAAAATTTTTGTTTTATTTTTACGGCTCTCCATTATAAACTTCTGTGAAGCCCTTGGTGGGTCAAAGCGCTCACCACACATCTAGATAAGTTCCTTAGGGAGTCTACTTTCCAAAATGGTGTCACTTGTGAGGGGTTTCTACTATTTAGGTACATTAGGGGCTCTGCAAACGCAACATGGCGTCTCATCCAATTCCTGTCAATTTTGCATTGAAAAGTCAACCGGCGCTCCTTCCTTTCCGAGCTCTCCCATCCGCCCAAACAGTGGTTTACCCCCACATATGGGGTATCAGCGTACTCAGGACAAATTGTACAACAACTTTTGGGGTCCAATTTCTTCTCTTATCCTTGGGAAAATAAAAAATTGGGGGCGAAAAGATTATTTTTGTGAAAAAATATGATTTTTTATTTTTACGGTTCTGCATTATAAACTTCTGTGAAGCACTTGGTGGGTCAAAGTGATCACCACACCTCTAGATAAGTTCCTTAGGGGGTCTACTTTCCAAAATGGTGTAACTTGTGGGGGGTTTCATTGTTTAGGCACATCAGTGGCTCTCCAAATGCAACATGGCGTCCCATCTCAATTCCTGTCAATTTTGCATTGAAAAGTCAAACGGCGCTCCTTCCCTTCCAAGCTCTCCCATCCGCCCAAACAGTGGTTTACCCCCACATATGGGGTATCAGCGTACTCAGGACAAATTGTACAACAACTTTTGGGGTCCAATTTCTTCTCTTACCCTTGGAAAAATAAAAAATTGGGGGCAAAATATAATTTTTGTGAAAAAATATGATTTTTTATTTTTACGGTTCTACATTATAAACTTCTGTGAAGTACTTGGTGGGTCAAAGTGCTCACCACACCTCTAGATAAGTTCCTTAGGGGGTCTACTTTCCAAAATGGTGTCACTTGTGGGGGGTTTCAATGTTTAGGCACATCAGGGGCTCTCCAAACGAAACATGGCGTCCCATCTCAATTCCAGTCAATTTTGCATTGAAAAGTCAAATGGCGCTCCTTCGCTTCCGAGCTGTGCCATGCGCCCAAACAGTGGTTTACCCCCGCATGTGGGGTATTGGCGTACTCAGGACAAATTGTACAACAATGTTTGGGGTCCATATTCTCCTGTTACCCTTGGTAAAATAAAACAAATTGGAGCTGAATTAAATTTTTTGTGAAAAAAAGTTAAATGTTCATTTTTATTTAAACATTCCAAAAATTCCTGTGAAGCACCAGAAGGGTTAATAAACTTCTTGAATGTGGTGTTGAGCACCTTGAGGGGTGTAGTTTTTAGAATGGTGTCACACTTGGGTATTTTCTATCATATAGACCCCTCAAAATGACTTCAAATGAGATGTGGTCCCTAAAAAAAAATGGTGTTGTAAAAATGAGAAATTGCTGGTCATCTTTTCACCCTTATAACTCCCTAACAAAAAAAAATTTTGGTTCCAAAATTGTGCTGATGTAAAGTAGACATGTGGGAAATGTTACTTATTAAGTATTTTGTGTGACATATCTCTGTGATTTAATTGCATAAAAATTCAAAGTTGGAAAATTGCGAAATTTTCATAATTTTCGCCAAATTTCCGTTTTTTTCACAAATAAACGCAGGTACTATCAAAGAATTTTTACCATTGTCATGAAGTACAATATGTCTCGAGAAAACAATGTCAGATTCACTGGGATCCGTTGAAGTGTTCCAGAGTTATAACCTCATAAAGGGACAGTGGTCAGAACTGTAAAAATTGGCCCGGTCATTAATGTGCAAACCACCCTTGGGGGTAAAGGGGTTAATAAACACAAGTCATATCAAAGAAATTTTACCACTATCGTGAAGTACAATAGGTAATGAAAAAGCAGTCTCAAAATCAGTGTGATACGTTGAAGTGTTCCAGAGCTATAATCTCATAAAGTGACAGTGGTCCGAATTAAAAAAAAATTGGCCTCGTCATGAAGGTGAAAACAGGCTTGGGGGCTGAAGGGGTTAATAGTATTATTTTTTAAACAAAATCTGAAGGGACTATTTGGGCCGCCTTGTACTTGTCAGGGCTCCAAGTGTGTCTGCAAACCTTTGCACCAACTATAGTTACGCAGTTGTGCTCCTACCTGGATTCATGTATACCTTCAAAGTGAATTTGTCAGCAGGTTTTTGCTTTGTAATCCAAGAGTAGCATGGTGTAGGGTCAGAGAACCTGATTCCAGCGATGTGTCACTGATAGAACTGCTTTGTGCAATTTTATAAAATTCCTGTTTTCTCTGTTTTAGATGTAGTAATGATCAGAATGCTGAGCTCTGTATAATCCCGCCTGTACCCATGATTGTCAGCTTCATGTGTACACTGTACGTTGTGAGCAAGATGCCAATCACTGATGTGGTCGAGGTTACACAGATTTGCATGACTGGTCTGCAAGTGAGCCCTAGTTCTCTAGTGATCATCTCCTTGTGATAAAACACTGATGGCCTTAAAACTACAGGACAAAGCCTAGTAAGTGACATATCCCTGGAATCAGGGCAGGGTCCTCACTCCTCCTGTACCAGTTATGACTTGTATTGTTTCAGATTATTGTACTTGTTTTTATTATGTATACCCCTCCTCACATGTAAAGCGCCATGGAATAAATGGCGCTATAACAATAAATAATAATAATAATCTGCCCCTACATTGTTCTGCTCTCAGATTAAATAGCAAAACCCTGCTGACAGACTGCATTTAAGTAGTAGCCCCAGCATTAGTTAGGGCTCTTTAGTCACTGACTTAATTTAATGCATGTGTTTTACATGCAGACACGAGCTATAGGAGAGGTAACCAATATGAGCTCAGTGGGGATTCTACTGCAAGAAATACATGAACGAACGTTGTTAAAAAAAAAACCCATTAATGATTACCTTGCCTTATAAACAGTCTGCCAATCAATCAATGAAGGAGTAAAACACTTGTGCATCTTTGTTCTTGGAGGTGCATCATCCTGTGTAAGCAGCACTGGCACTGCCGAGAACCATGGCAGTCTATGTGTACTGAGCGATCTAGCATAGTGACACATTAGAAGAAATGTACAGGTCTATTTATATAGTGTATAGGGTGGGCCATTTATATGGATACACCTAAATAAAATGGGAATGGTTGGTGATATCAACTTCCTGTTTGTGGCACATTAGTATATGGGAGGGTGGAACTTTTCAAGATGGGTGGTGACCATGGCGGCCATTTTGAAGTCGCCATTTTGGATCCAACTTATTTTTTTTCAATGCGAAGAGGGTCATGTGACACATCAAACTTATTAAGAATTTCACAAGAAAAACAATGGTCTGCTTGATTTTAACGTAACTTTATTCTTTCATGAGTTATGTACAAGTTTATGACCACTTATGAAATGTGTTCAAAATGCTGCCCATTGTGTTGGATTGTCAATGCAACCATCTTCTCCCACTCTTGACACCCTGATAGCAACACCACAGAAGAAATGCTAGCACAGGCTTCCAGTATCCGTTGTTTCAGATGCTGCACATCTCATATCTTCACAGCATAGACAATTGCATTCAGATGACCCCAAAGATAAAACTCCAATGGGGTCAGATTGGGAGACCTCGGTGGTCATTCAACTGGCCCACGACGACCAATCCACTTTCCAGGAAACTTCATGTAGGAATGCTCGGACCTGACACCCATAATGTGGTGGTGCACCATCTTGCTGGAAAAACTCAGGGAACGTGCCATCTTCAGTGCATAAAGAGGGCAACACATCATCATGTAGCAATTTCAGATATCCAGTGGCATTGAGGTTTCCACTGATGAAGAATGGCCCCACTATCTTTGTACCCCATATACCACACCATACCATCAATTTTTGTGTTCCAACAGTCTTGGAGGGATCTATCCACTGTGGTGTTGCTATCAGTGTGTCAAGAGTGGGAGAAGAGGATTGCATTGACAATCCGACACAATGGGCAGCACATTTTATAAGTGGTCATAAACTTGTAAATAACTAATGAAAGAATAAAGTTGCACTAAAACCAAGCAGACCATTGTTTTTCTTGTGAAATTCTCAATAAGTTTGATGTGTCACATGACCCTCTTCCCATTGAAAAAAATAAAGCTAGTTCCAAAATGGCCGCCATGGTCACCACCCATCTTGAAAAGTTTCCCCCCTCCCATATACTAATGTGCCACAAACAGGAAGTTGATATCACCAACCATTCCCATTTTATTTAGGTGTATCCATATAAATGGCCCACCCTGAACAGATCTAATTGCATCCATGGTGTAAACTTCTACTTGCTTAGACAACAGAATTTTTAAAAACTATGACTATGGAGGACAACATGGCAGCAGGTTTACTAGTCCTTTATTGATAATCTCCTGCTGATAAAACTGTGATTTTACCAAAACTACAGCAAGCAGCCCAGTAAATGACAAATTACTAGAATCAGAGTCTCTGTCTCTATATTACGGTGCTCTCAGATTAGGCAACAAAAACATGGTGACAGATTGTCTTTAAAAGCACCACTCCAGCTGGGTTTTATTTCACTTGGGGACTTGGATTTTAAGCACCACTCCAGCGGTGAAATAAAAACAAAAAGCTGGAGTGGTGCTAGGTTTCTCTTGTTTTGAATTCATTTGTTTTTGGTCAGTTAGTGCGCTTGGCTTCACACAAATTTTGAGCATGTACATTTTATATAATACACTACTTATCACATTAGATTTCATCACAGTTTCTTTCATCTTTTGCCTTGTTGATGCATAACATCATTTTATAAACCGTATTTTGCTTTTAGCAGAGAAGAGAACAGCAGAAATAAAAAAAAAATGTGCATTTCTTTTTTTTATTGTCACACATAGGAAAGAAAACAACATAAAGTTCCAAATTTATTATTTGCAGGATTTTTAAATCAATTTTCTTTTTTACTTTCTTGGTTTTCACTAACGGTTTTTGCACCATATTCATGAAAATGGCAAATGTGATTCATGAATTTTGTGCAAAGCCTCAAATTGTCTTCTTTTTTCTGCATTTAACGGACTTTGCGACTTTTACCGGGAAAAGTCATATGTTTTGTAAAATGTCGTAAAAAATATGCAATACTAGTTGGTGTACATAAAGTTACTCAAGGATTGGCTGGAGTAGATCTGTGCCACATTTTGCAACT
Organism: Ranitomeya imitator; assembly: GCF_032444005.1. Classification (NCBI taxonomy): domain Eukaryota; kingdom Metazoa; phylum Chordata; class Amphibia; order Anura; family Dendrobatidae; genus Ranitomeya; species Ranitomeya imitator. The sequence goes on from NC_091284.1 coordinate 234,772,371, forward strand.
TTTTTAAAGAAGTCGCATTTTTTATGGATCTGTCTAGATTTCTGGAAAAGCCACATTGACGTAAAGTTCAGAAAACCAACTAAACCACGATGGAAAACTTAAAAAAGGAGCAAATTGTTTGTTAAATTTGCTGCAAATCCAAAATTTATTTACGTAAAATTCTTGTGGGCAAAGTTTTTATGAATTTGTCATAAATTAATGTCATCGAATGCCACAAAATGTAAAAAAAGACACAGATGATGAATCAGCCCTTATAATATCCACAGGGCCTTACATTTAGTGCAGGTGCCTACTGCAGTAAATTCTCTCATCTAACAAAATTGGGCCGACTATGCAAATGACACTCTGGTCAAACTATGATCATAGTGGGATCTGATTCTCTCGGATGAGAAGATGGAGAATTTTTTTTTTTCCCATTTTCCCCATTCTATCAGTTGACTGCACTCAGATGTTTTCAAGGTGCAGTCAAATGTTTTCCAAGCTCCCAACGACTTGAATGGTCGAGTGCACTCCGAATATCAGATCAACCTCGGACATATTGCTATTATTTTCCTCTGACAGTCCGAGGAAAAGAAAAGTGGACATATGCACGGCCCCATAGAATAACATTGTTCTGAGTGCAATTCAATGTTTTGTTGGATCGCATTCAGACAGCAAATACTCTCATCTGCACATGCCCTCAGGAAATATTCAGGATAAAGTCTTAATACATAAAAGTCAGAAGGGTTGTCCTGGGAATATGCTACGTACTGACTGTGAAGAACCGCACCTCGTTGCTCCATGGGATGTCACCTAAACGTTGGTGATCACATGGTACGGTCTCCCCATTTTGAGCAATGTTCCTCACCTCCTGGAGATACATAAGGTCAGCTGTTATGGCTGGCAATCAGGCAACACAGCGTGCAGTAATCAGCGCACATACAGAGATCTGGCAATAACCAAAAACAATAGGACGAGCTCTGAGACGTGGAATCTCTGTAGACTGCAGTACCTGATCTATCCTCACACAACTATAAGCAGCAGTGAATTGCGCCTATCACTACCTATGCAATTCGGCACTGCCTGAGATGCTGACTAGCCTGAAGATAGAAATACAAGCCTGACTTACCTCAGAGAAATACCCCAAAGGAATAGGCAGCCCCCCACATATAATAACTGTTAGCAAGATGAAAAGACAAACGTAGGAATGAAATAGATTCAGCAAAGTGAGGCCCGATATTCTAGACAGAGCGAGGATAGCAAAGAGAACTATGCAGTCTACAAAAAACCCTAAAACGAAAACCACGCAAAGGGGCAAAAAGACCCACCGTGCCGAACTAACAGCACGGCGGTGCACCCCTTTGCTTCTCAGAGCTTCCAGCAAAAGATAATAGCAAGCTAGAAGCACTTATCTAGCAGAGCAGCAGGCCCAAGGAAAGATGCAGTAGCTCAGATCCAACACTGGAACATTGACAAGGAGCAAGGAAGACAGACTCAGGTGAAGCTAAATAGCAAGGCAGCCAACGAGCTCACCAAAACACCTGAGGGAGGAAGCCCAGAGACTGCAATACCACTTGTGACCACAGAAGTGAACTCAGCCACAGAATTCACAACAGTACCCCCCCCTTGAGGAGGGGTCACCGAACCCTCACCAGAACCCCCAGGCCGACCAGGATGAGCCACATGAAAGGCACGAACAAGATCTGGGGCATGGACATCAGAGGCAAAAACCCAGGAATTATCTTCCTGAGCATAACCCTTCCATTTGACCAGATACTGGAGTTTCCGTCTAGAGACACGAGAATCCAAAATCTTCTCCACAATATACTCCAATTCCCCCTCCACCAAAACAGGGGCAGGAGGCTCCACAGATGGAACCATAGGTGCCACGTATCTCCTCAACAACGACCTATGGAATACATTATGTATGGAAAAGGAGTCTGGGAGGGTCAGACGAAAAGACACCGGATTGAGAATCTCAGAAATCCTATACGGACCAATAAAACGAGGTTTAAATTTAGGAGAGGAAACCTTCATAGGAATATGACGAGAAGATAACCAAACCAGATCCCCAACACGAAGTCGGGGTCCCACACGGCGTCTGCGATTAGCGAAAAGCTGAGCCTTCTCCTGGGACAAGGTCAAATTGTCCACTACCTGAGTCCAGATCTGCTGCAACCTGTCCACCACAGAATCCACACCAGGACAGTCCGAAGACTCAACCTGTCCTGAAGAGAAACGAGGATGGAACCCAGAATTGCAGAAAAATGGAGAGACCAAGGTAGCCGAGCTGGCCCGATTATTAAGGGCGAACTCAGCCAACGGCAAAAATGACACCCAATCATCCTGGTCAGCGGAAACAAAACATCTCAGATATGTTTCCAAGGTCTGATTGGTTCGTTCGGTCTGGCCATTAGTCTGAGGATGGAAGGCCGAGGAGAAAGATAGGTCAATGCCCATCCTACCACAAAAGGCTCGCCAGAACCTCGAGACAAACTGGGAACCTCTGTCAGAAACAATATTCTCAGGAATGCCATGTAAACGAACCACATGCTGGAAGAACAAAGGCACCAAATCAGAGGAGGAAGGCAATTTAACCAAGGGCACCAGATGGACCATTTTAGAAAAGCGATCACAGACCACCCAAATGACCGACATTTTTTGAGAAACGGGAAGGTCAGAAATGAAATCCATCGAAATATGTGTCCAAGGCCTCTTCGGGACCGGCAAGGGCAAAAGCAACCCACTGGCACGTGAACAGCAGGGCTTAGCCCTAGCACAAATTCCACAGGACTGCACAAAAGCACGCACATCCCGTGACAGAGATGGCCACCAGAAGGATCTAGCAACCAACTCCCTGGTACCAAAGATTCCTGGATGACCGGCCAGCACCGAACAATGAAGTTCAGAGATAACTTTACTAGTCCACCTATCAGGGACGAACAGTTTCTCGGCCGGACAACGATCAGGTTTATTAGCCTGAAATTTCTGCAACACTCTCCGCAAATCAGGGGAGATGGCAGACACAATGACTCCTTCCTTGAGGATACTCGCCGGCTCCGATAACCCCGGAGAGTCGGGCACAAAACTCCTAGACAGAGCATCCGCCTTCACATTTTTAGAGCCCGGAAGGTATGAAATCACAAAATCAAAACGAGCAAAAAATAACGACCAACGGGCCTGTCTAGGATTCAAGCGCTTGGCAGACTCGAGATAAGTCAAGTTCTTATGATCAGTCAATACCACCACGCGATGCTTAGCACCCTCAAGCCAATGACGCCACTCCTCGAATGCCCACTTCATGGCCAGCAACTCTCGGTTGCCCACATCATAATTACGCTCAGCAGCAGAAAATTTCCTGGAAAAGAAAGCACATGGTTTGAACACTGAGCAACTAGAACCTCTCTGTGACAAAACCGCCCCTGCACCAATCTCAGAAGCATCAACCTCGACCTGGAACGGAAGAGAAACATCAGGTTGACACAACACAGGGGCACAGCAAAAACGACGCTTCAACTCCTGAAAAGCTTCCACGGCAGCAGAAGACCAATTAACCAAATCAGCACCCTTCTTGGTCAAATCGGTCAATGGTCTGGCAATGCTAGAAAAATTACAGATGAAGCGACGATAAAAATTAGCAAAGCCCAGGAATTTCTGCAGACTTTTTAGAGATGTCGGCTGAGTCCAATCCTGGATGGCCTGAACCTTAACCGGATCCATCTCGATAGTAGAAGGGGAAAAGATGAACCCCAAAAATGAAACTTTCTGCACACCGAAGAGACACTTTGATCCCTTCACGAACAAGGAATTAGCACGCAGTACCTGGAAAACCATTCTGACTTGCTTCACATGAGACTCCCAATCATCTGAGAAGATCAAAATGTCATCCAAGTAAACAATCAAGAATTTATCCAGATACTCACGGAAAATGTCATGCATAAAAGACTGAAAAACAGATGGAGCATTGGCAAGTCCGAACGGCATCACCAGATACTCAAAATGACCCTCGGGCGTATTAAATGCCGTTTTCCATTCATCTCCCTGCCTGATTCTCACCAGATTATACGCACCACGAAGATCAATCTTAGTAAACCAACTAGCCCCCTTAATCCGAGCAAACAAGTCAGAAATCAATGGCAAGGGATACTGAAACTTAACAGTGATCTTATTAAGAAGGCGGTAATCAATACACGGTCTTAGCGAACCATCCTTCTTGGCTACAAAAAAGAACCCTGCTCCCAATGGTGACGACGATGGGCGAATATGTCCCTTCTCCAGGGACTCCTTCACATAACTGCGCATAGCGGTGTGTTCAGGTACGGACAAATTAAATAAACGACCCTTAGGGAATTTACTACCAGGAATCAAATCGATAGCACAATCACAATTCCTATGCGGAGGTAGGGCATCAGACTTGGACTCTTCAAATACATCCTGAAAGTCCGACAAGAACTCTGGGATGTCAGAAGGAATGGATGACGAAATAGACAAAAATGGAACATCACCATGTACTCCCTGACAACCCCAGCTGGTTACCGACATAGAGTTCCAATCCAATACTGGATTATGGGTTTGTAGCCATGGCAACCCCAACACGACCACATCATGCAAATTATGCAGTACCAGAAAGCGAATAACTTCCTGATGTGCAGGAGCCATGCACATGGTCAGCTGGGCCCAGTACTGAGGCTTATTCTTGGCCAAAGGTGTAGCATCAATTCCTCTCAACGGAATAGGACACCGCAAAGGCTCCAAGAAAAATCCACAACGTTTAGCATAATCCAAATCCATCAGATTCAGGGCAGCGCCTGAATCCACAAACGCCATGACAGAATACGATGACAAAGAGCACATTAAGGTAATGGACAAAAGGAATTTGGACTGTACAGTACCAATAACGGCAGAGCTATCGAACCGCCTAGTGCGTTTAGGACAATTAGAAATAGCATGAGTAGAATCACCACAATAGAAACACAGTCTGTTCAGACGTCTGTGTTCTTGCCGTTCTACTTTAGTCATAGTCCTGTCGCACTGCATAGGCTCAGGTTTACTCTCAGACAATACCGCCAGATGGTGCACAGATTTACGCTCGCGCAAGCGACGACCGATCTGAATGGCCAAGGACATAGACTCATTCAAACCAGCAGGCATAGGAAATCCCACCATTACATCCTTAAGAGCTTCAGAGAGACCCTTTCTGAACAAAGCCGCTAGTGCAGATTCATTCCACAGAGTGAGTACTGACCACTTCCTAAATTTCTGACAATATACTTCTACATCATCCTGACCCTGGCATAAAGCCAGCAGATTTTTCTCAGCCTGATCCACTGAATTAGGCTCATCGTAAAGCAATCCCAGCGCCTGGAAAAATGCATCAACATTACTCAATGCAGAATCTCCTGGTGCAAGAGAAAACGCCCAGTCCTGTGGGTCGCCGCGCAAAAAAGAAATAATAATCAAAACCTGTTGAATAGGATTACCAGAAGAATGAGGTTTCAAGGCCAAAAATAGCTTACAATTATTTCTGAAGCTCAGGAACTTAGTTCTGTCACCAAAAAACAAATCAGGAATCGGAATTCTTGGTTCTAGCATCGATTTCTGATCAATAGTATCTTGAATCTTTTGTACATTTACAACGAGATTATCCATTGAGGAGCACAGAGCCTGAATATCCATGTCCACAGCTGTGTCCTGAAGCACTCTAATGTCTAGGGGAAAAAAAAGACTGAAGACAGAGCTAAAAAAAAAAAATGATGTCAGGATTTCTTTTTTCCCTCTATTGGGAATCATTGGTGTGGCTCCTTGTACTGTTATGGCTGGCAATCAGGCAACACAGCGTGCAGTAATCAGCGCACATACAGAGATCTGGCAATAACCAAAAACAATAGGACGAGCTCTGAGACGTGGAATCTCTGTAGACTGCAGTACCTGATCTATCCTCACACAACTATAAGCAGCAGTGGATTGCGCCTATCACTACCTATGCAACTCGGCACTGCCTGAGGAGCTGACTAGCCTGAAGATAGAAATACAAGCCTGACTTACCTCAGAGAAATACCCCAAAGGAATAGGCAGCCCCCCACATATAATGACTGTTAGCAAGATGAAAAGACAAACGTAGGAATGAAATAGATTCAGCAAAGTGAGGCCCGATATTCTAGACAGAGCGAGGATAGCAAAGAGAACTATGCAGTCTACAAAAAACCCTAAAACGAAAACCACGCAAAGGGGCAAAAAGACCCACCGTGCCGAACTAACAGCACGGCGGTGCACCCCTTTGCTTCTCAGAGCTTCCAGCAAAAGATAATAGCAAGCTGGACAGAAAAAAACAGAAAACAAGCTAGAAGCACTTATCTAGCAGAGCAGCAGGCCCAAGGAAAGATGCAGTAGCTCAGATCCAACACTGGAACATTGACAAGGAGCAAGGAAGACAGACTCAGGTGGAGCTAAATAGCAAGGCAGCCAACGAGCTCACCAAAACACCTGAGGGAGGAAGCCCAGAGACTGCAATACCACTTGTGACCACAGAAGTGAACTCAGCCACAGAATTCACAACAGTCAGCTTAACAGTTTTACATAGACGCCCCCTGTCCACACGGGCACAGAGAGGCACGGGGAGTGAGAGAGGGTGGCCCATGCGACCGCCGGGGTGGCGCAACACTAGCTCACAACCCTGACAGGCTGAGAGACCCCTTTCACTAACACCACTGCAACAGAGCCTTGCCAGCCTGGGAGGATTGCCACCAATTCCTCATTAGATATAAGCCTGGTCTGTTAACGGGATTATATAGGGCCAGAAACCAGCCTCGGTAGCATGTGATGTTAAACCGAGAATGTGGACATGTGGATTCATGGATCGAGGTAAAAGAGCAGTACAAGGTTAAATTGGATTTGCAAATACAAGTGGTAGTAAAATAAGTATGAGCAGAATATACAAAAGTCAGTTGCCAGATAGATGTTAGGCCTTGGTGCTGTGGAGCCACATGCCAGCAGTTTCCAGATTCCTCCAACATATGATGGCATAACCTCCTTTAGAAAAAAATGCTAGGCTACAACCTTGCACAAACAATTAACCCCTTGGTCGTACATTCCCTTTCCTGCCCCCAGAATGGTCCTGGTTTCCCTCCCTTTGGTTCTGGTAGTTGAAATTCAAAAACCTATGATGGATCATAAGTTCTCAACGGAACATCACAGGGAGTCGATCTTGTCGCCACCAGATCCAGCTGGACTTCCGTTATTCTTGGAGTCAAAACACAAACACTGGCTTCTACTAGTCATTTTATGTACCTCCTGACCCTAGGTTGCTAGAACAAGTCGAGACCCAGGCGGGCGTTGATCTAATTCCAGCAATCTCGGAAATGTAACCCGTATATGGCTAGGATGTATGATAACTCCTTAACACCTTATTAAATTATGGCTCCCGTCCATCTGGAGGGGGTCTTTGAAACAGTTAAGCAGCTTGGGCTCTCTACAGAGATTCATCATACCAGAAAGACCTTGGTTCCAGCTAGGCATGTGAGTTTTTCCACTTGGAGCTTTTAAAGCTGGACCACCTGCTGAGCCAGGTGTCCTGTCTCAGCTTCACATTTGGAAAGTAGTTAGTCTCAGACCGGATTTGATGCAATTGACTGGTATAAAATAATATCCTTCTTATTCTTCACACTGATTAATAGCAATCATTAAAAAATTTCTTTTAAGGGGAAAAAAACATTGATTTATGTACATGTAGCATTTTTTTTAATTAATTGGCTACATATAATGCCTATTTCCTTAGTAACAGTTGCTTAACAAAGAAGTCTCACCTTTTTTTCAGAGTAGCATGAGACAGAGGAATCCGATTGCCATTCACTTTTTCAGATTGTTTTCTGCCTGTCAAGAAATATTCTCAGATTTCAGTCTTCTGCGAAAATGCAGTGGAAAGTGGGGTCTATACTAAACAATGATAATGTACATTTTTATTTATTTTATTTATACCTATTAAAAGGTCAATACTCTAGATTGTCTGGTTTAATATTTAATCTGTGAGCTATTTCTTCCTTATGCGCACTAGCAAAACACTAGATAAGGTTATTAAACACACAAGGATTGGCAAGTGCACTGAAAATATTTACCTAGCTTGCCGACTTGACTAATAAATCAAACTGGAATATTTTTTCCCATCACGTACTGCTGTACAAAGTGAACATGTGCAGCTAATGCCTCATCATTTCCATTCATCTGGCTTTTTTTCCCTCTAGGATGGTAGAAAAATGTATCAAATCTGATCTTATAGTTTTCTACAGGATTGTTAACCATCATCTGCCACATCACTTGCTGAGCTGAACTTTTCCAAGAACGTCATAATTTTTTAGTTGTATTTAGTGTTTTATGTAGGTGTGGACACTCGCTATGGGCAATATGCCCCTGATTGCAAGGGCCCTCCTCCATCACCATACCTCGTGCAGCTGCATGTCTGCCCTTGGTTTCTATCCTTGCTCAGAGTTACAATTGATTTTCTACCTCTGCAGTTTAATATATTTGTTGCATAGGAAGGTGTGTACTCTTACGCCATACAGTTATAATAACTTTATGCTCATATTTTTCCCACTGCATGATAAACAGCTGTGTTGTCTGATCTAAGTGAAAACGTATATAGAATATAGATCGGCATGGCAAGGAGAAGGTCCACTAAAAATGTATTATGTCATTCACAAAGCAAGAAAACAAAGGCAGGAATGATAAAGGGCTATAAAATTAAGCAAAAATAATAATAATAATAGTGTTTATATAGCGCTAACATATTCCGCAGTGCTTTATTGTTTTGCACACATTATCATCACTGTCCCCGATGGGGCTCACAATCTAAATTCCCTGTCAGTATGTCGGAGGAAACCCATGCAAACACTGGGAGAACATACAAACTTCTTGCAGATGTTTTCCAAGGTGGGATTGGAACCCAGGACTCCAACGCTGCAAGGCTGCAGTGCTATCCACTGAGCCACCGTGCTGCCCCGAAAGCTTATGTTCAGTAGTAACGATGATATTGAAAGGCTATGCAAAATTTTGCTAATTTTTTTATAGTTCATGCAGTTCCCAAATGCAAAACCAAGCAAACTCAATGGTCCTCCATAGACAAGTTTTACGATTTTTTTTCTGCAGTGCTACTGGAACCCATTTATTAATCTGTGTGTTCTTCAACACTGATATATAGCCATCAGAATTGTAGCTTTTAGCTTTCTCCACTCTCACACTCCCTTCCCTCAGTGTTAAGAGATAACAGCAGGGAAAAGGTTGGACACATATTTTAAAAATGTAGAGGGAAAAGCATCTACAGTCTCAGTGAGGGCAGAGACAAAAAGAGGGGAAACACAAAAAACATTGTACATTAGCTACAAGCAAATCTCACACAGCCTACAGTTATTACTGGGAGAAACACTCCCAAAAGAAAAAAAAATCTGAAATATAGGTCAGGCTGTAAACTTCAAAATAAACTTGAACTTAAAGATGAACTTTTTTTACTCTAAATCGACGAATGTAATGTAGTGTGAGCATGTTAATATTGTCACCTACCACCATCTTCATCAGTATCCAGCACCGTTCTGCTCCTTTTCTGAGTGATGTCACCGCTCTTCATACTTTCCGAATCACTGTGTGCCATGCGCCAGCCAGAAGCTTATTTTACAATGTAATGTAAGTCTATGGAACCTCATTTGACGTTGATTAATTTGTAAACTGCAAAACTACCATTTTTTTTCACAATAAAAATTTTCTGTGACAACATATCCTCATGATTTGCTTGAATGATTCACCGGAACGCCACTGAATGGGTTTTTCAACTCAGTAATCATTTGACCATGGTTGGAAAAGTTACTCCATGTAATGGGACCTTTGCGTGAATCCCCATCAAGTGGCATAGTGTTCTTTATTTGTCAAAAAGTCTTTTATACCTGTAGCTGTCCTAGCTCCATTTTTCTGATTCACATTTACAGCATAGTTCGAACATACGATAATAGCTGTCGTCCGCATTACTAGAGTTGTCTTAGGACATAACAAGCATAAGCCTGTATCCAGCCCAGACTACATGTGACAGACTTTCAATTCCACCATTTTGTTTGAGAAGGCCACCCCCTTGAGAATGTCACTTTTCAATGCAATTTTGGGTGGTTGCCTCAGACAGGTGGTATTTTTGGCTAAAAATGTATTTTGCACCATTTCTCTTTTATAGCCACTGTGTTGCAGTCTATGGCCGCCGTCACACATGCGAGTTTTACGGACGTAAGAGCGCAGAATCTACGTCCGTAAAACTCGCAAAAAATACGGCACAATTATTCTCTATGCCCCTGCTCCTATTTGCCGTATTTTACTGATCAGTATTATACGGCTTTCTACGGCCGTACAAAATCGCAGCATGCTGCGTTTGTCACCGTACTGCGCAAGAAATACGCCAATGAAAGTCTATGGAAGCGTGAAAAATACGGATTACACACGGACAAGCAGTGTGACTTGCGAAAAATACGCAGCGCTGTTAGAGAGAAAAGCCGGTAATTCAGTGCGGTGTACAGTAAAATCACACTGACAGCTTACAGTAGAATAGGTAGAATAAATGTGTACACATAGAATAGGTATATATATATATATATATGTCAGTGAGACACATATATGTATATATATTAATATTTATTCCAGCGCTAGACAGCTTGAAAGCCGGTAATTCAATTACCGGCTTTTTCCTTCTCCTTCCTAAAACCCGACATGATTTGAGACATGGTTTACATACAGTAAACCATGTCTTCTCTCCATTTTTTTTGCAGATTCCACACTACTAATGTCAGTAGTGTGTATCTGCAAAATTTGGCCGTTCTAGCTCTTAAAATAAAGGGTTAAATGGCGGAAAAAATTGGCGTGGGCTCCCGCGCAATTTTCTCCGCCAGAGTAGTAAAGCCAGTGACTGAGGGCAGATATTAATAGCCTGGAGAGGGTCCACGGTTATTGGCCCCCCCCTGGCTAAAAATATCTGCCCCCAGCCACCCCAGAAAAGGCACATCTGGAAGATGCGCCTATTCTGGCACTTGGCCACTCTCTTCCCATTCCCGTGTAGCGGTGGGATATGGGGTAATGAAGGGTTAATGCCACCTTGCTATTGTAAGGTGACATTAAGCCTAATTAATAATGGAGAGGCGTCAATTATGACACCTATCCATTATTAATCCAATACTAGTAAAGGGTTAAATAAAACACAAACACATTTTTTAAAATTATTTTAATGAAATAAAAACAATGGTTGTTGCAGTATTTTATTCAACGCCCAATCCAGTCACTGAAGACCCTCGTTCTGTGAGTAAAAAAACATAATAAACCAACAATATACTTACCCTCCGCAGATCTGTAACGTCCAACGATGTAAATCCTTCTGAAGGGGTTAAAACATTTTGCAGCAAGGAGCTGTGCTAATGCAGGCTGCTCCTCGCTGCAAAACCCCAGGGAATGAGGCTAAAAATAGCTCCCTGGCTTTCTAGGTAATTTCCCACGATCTATGAACAGCCAGCAGAGGGCGCCTCACCGCAAATGAAGCTAAATATAGATCATTGATCTATTTTTAGCCTCATTCCCTGGGGTTTTGCAGCGAGGAGCAGCCTGCATTAGCACAGCTCCTTGCTGCAAAATGTTTTAACCCCTTCAGAAGGATTTACATCGTTGGACGTTACAGATCTGCGGAGGGTAAGTATATTGTTGGTTTATTATGTTTTTTTACTCACAGAACGAGGGTCTTCAGTGACTGGATTGGGCGTTGAATAAAATACTGCAACAACCATTGTTTTTATTTCATTAAAATAATTTTAAAAAATGTGTTTGTGTTTTATTTAACCCTTTACTAGTATTGGATTAATAATGGATAGGTGTCATAATTGACGCCTCTCCATTATTAATTAGGCTTAATGTCACCTTACAATAGCAAGGTGGCATTAACCCTTCATTACCCCATATCCCACCGCTACACGGGAATGGGAAGAGAGTGGCCAAGTGCCAGAATAGGCGCATCTTCCAGATGTGCCTTTTCTGGGGTGGCTGGGGGCAGATATTTTTAGCCAGGGGGGGGCCAATAACCGTGGACCCTCTCCAGGCTATTAATATCTGCCCTCAGTCACTGGCTTTACTACTCTGGCGGAGAAAATTGCGCGGGAGCCCACGCCAATTTTTTCCGCCATTTAACCCTTTATTTTAAGAGCTAGAACGGCCAAATTTTGCAGATACACACTACTGACATTAGTAGTGTGGAATCTGCAAAAAAAATGGAGAGAAGACATGGTTTACTGTATGTAAACCATGTCTCAAATCATGTCGGGTTTTAGGAAGGAGAAGGAAAAAGCCGGTAATTGAATTACCGGCTTTCAAGCTGTCTAGCGCTGGAATAAATATTAATATATATACATATATGTGTCTCACTGACATATATATATATATATATACCTATTCTATGTGTACACATTTATTCTACCTATTCTACTGTAAGCTGTCAGTGTGATTTTACTGTACACCGCACTGAATTACCGGCTTTTCTCTCTAATATATGTGTCTACTGACATATATATATATATATATATATATATATATATATATATATAGACAGTATATATATATTTTCTTTTCTTTTTGGGACACATGGATCACTTCTATAGCGGTATGTTGGTTTTGCTAGCCTGCGAGAAAACCACGCAGTACGGATGCCATACGGATTACATACGGAGGATGCCATGCGCAAAAAACGCTGACACACCCTGCCTACGGAGGAGCTACGGACCACTTTTTTCGGGACTTTTCAGCGTATTACGGCCGTAATATACGGACCGTATTGTTTTACGCTGTGTGTGACGCCGGCCTATTTCTGACTGCAGAATGGGTTCAATAAGGATCAGTCAGTGAGCTCATTCTGATGGTTCAATGTGAGAGATTTTAACTCTATTATCTATCCTTTTTCAGTTCGTAGCTGAATTGTGACTGCAGATCTCATCAAAGTTAAAATATAGAGTCTTTAAAAGTCAAATAGTACAATGTTCAGTTTCTCTTATTTTTCCTCTTTATTTGTATATTTTTGAGTAAATTGTTCTTTTATTCTATAAACTTCTGACAACATGTCTCCGAAGTTCCAAGCAATAAATTTTGTATTTATTTTCTGAAAATGAGAAATGGTCAAAATAACAAAAAAATGCATTGCTTACTGACCTCAAATAATGCAAGGAAAACAAGTTCATTATCATTTAGAAACAACAATACTAATATTTTACCTCAGGAAGAGTTCAGAAATCAATATTTTGTGGAATAACCATGATTTTAAATCACAGCTTTCATGCGTCTTGGCATGCTTTCCACCAGTCTTGAAGGTTTTGATGTGGTGGTCTCTTAATTTTTGCCAGAGCTGTATATTATTCGACTGCTCCTATGCAATAACAACTTGCTATACAGTAAGCAGTTCCAGAAGTTCACCTAGTGCCCATGTAGGGAATTTAGATCTGAAACCTATAAACTTCCTTAAGTAACTTGGGAAATTTGGATTTTTGACCTCATTCATTACAGAAACTCATTCATCTGACTCATTGAACCATGGTTTCCTTATTCGATGTAATCCTCTATACTTATTCTCATTGCATTAGAATTTGTGATGTGGCAAATATGCAATAAAACTTCTTGAATGATGTAGCTATGAGCCTTTTTTCCAGTTTGACAACATCTGTTTATGAGAAGATTTGTATAGAACACCTTGTCATGTCATCTAACATTCTTATCATATGCTACACCTTCCCCACAGAAATTACTGTGTACCATAACAAGTGGATTTTTAGTTTAGAAGGCCTGGCTATTGCATGACAAAACCACATATGCTATTTACCTGCAGAACTAGGGTTAATCTGCAGACAAATAGCATTTACACCTTCGCCCCGAAGCCTGTTTTCACCTTCCTGACCAGGCCAATTTTTATAATTCTGACCACTGTCACTTTATGTGATAATAACTCTGGAACGCTTCAACAAATCCCAGTGATTTTGAGATTGTTTTCTCGTGACATATTGTACGTCATGATAGTGGTAAGATTTCTTTGACATCACTTGCATTTATTTGTGGAAAAAAAAACTGCCAGGTGCCAGAATAGCAGGACCCCCCATATGTGACCCCATTTTACAAACTGAACCTCTCAATGAATTCATCTAGGGGTGCAGTGATTACCGTATATTGATACCAGAAGTATGTCACAGACTTTTATGCCATTGAGCAGTGAAGATAAAATAATTTACATTTTTACCACCAAGATTGTGTGTTAGGGTACCGTCTCACAGTGGCACTTTTGTCGCTACGACGGTACGATCCATGACGTTCCAGCGATATCCATACGATATCGCTGTGTCTGACACGCAGCAGCGATTAGGGACCCTGCTGAGAATCGTACGTCGTAGCAGATTGTTTGGAACTTTCTTTCGTCGCTGGATCTCCCACTGTCATCGCTGGATCGGTGTGTGTGACACCGATCCAGCGATGCGTTCGCTTGTAACCAGGGTAAACATCGGGTTACTAAGCGCAGGGCCGCACTTAGTAACCCGATGTTTACCCTGGTTACCAGCGTAAAAAAACAAACACACTACATACTTACATTCCGGTGTCCGTCAGGTCCCTTGCCGTCTGCTTCCCGCACTCACTGACTGCCGGCCGTAAAGTGAAAGCAGAGCACAGCGGTGACTCGAGCACAGCGGTGACTCACCGCTGTGCTTTCACTTTACGGCCGGCAGTCAGTGAGTGCGAGAAGCAGACTGCAAGGGACCTGACGGACACCGGAATGTAAGTATGTAGTGTTTGTTTGTTTTTTACGCTGGTAACCAGGGTAAACATCGGGTTACTAAGCGCGGCCCTGCGCTTAGTAACCCGATGTTTACCCTGGTTACCTGGGGACCTCGGCATCGTTGGTCGCTGGAGAGCTGTCTGTGTGACAGCTCTCCAGTGACCACACAACGACTTACCAACGATCACGGCCAGGTCGTATCGCTGGTCGTGATCGTTGGTAAATCATATAGTGTAACGGTACCCTTAGCCCCAAGTTTTACATTGTCATACTGGGAAATGGATAAAAATGACACCAAATTTTGTCCCACAATTTCTACTGAATGTAGCCATACGGAGAGTCTCGGGAGGGACGGAACGATAATTGCCTCCTGGAACAAAGATTTTCTAGACTAGTTTGCGGATTCCATATAAAGAGTCAAAAAGTGCTAGAAAAGCAGAATCCCCTCCCCCCCCCCCCCAAGTGACCCCATTTTGGAAATTCTAACCCTTTGGGAATTTATCTACAGATGTGGTGATGATTTTGATTCCATGGGTGTTTTCCAGCGACAGGCAGCAGTGGATGTTGCTGCGTGAAAATTGCAAACTGCCGTTATAATAACCAGTACGTTGCAGTGGCCAGTACGTTATGCCCAGCTCATGCTTCTGGAGACACACACCTGTAAATTAGGCGGGCTCTCATCACTACAGAAATGCCAAACACGTGGGCTTTAAATGTGATTTAGGCACACTGGGGCTCACAAGGGAAGGGGGCATCCGGATTTGGAGGCGGAGAATTTGCTGAATTTATTTTGGGGGGTGAGGAGCCATTTAGCTTTTCCAGAGCCTTTGTGCTACCAGTAAAGTGGAAGCCTCCTATATTTCCATTAACAGATGACGGACCTGAGTGGGGACTTGCTTTTTTATGGATTGAGTTGAAGATTTTATTGGGAACATTTTACATAACATTTATGATCACATTTATCCGCGCTCTACGCTGAACACTTATATTGGGGTTTGTATCTAAATCTCTGAGTGACATGATTCAGATTAAACCCACGATGGATCCATTCATTATAATGAGGCAGCAGAGTTACTATGGACTCCATCTCGCCTCTGTTCAGTGATGTCCTTCTTTTCAGAAGTGCACAAAACTGTGGCCGATGGCACTTTTATTCAATCCTAAAAAGACAGACACCGCCGGATCACAGGTCCTATGGCGTCCACAGTGCCTACGGCGTCCACAGTGCCTAGATCTGCCTCATTATAAGGGATCCTGTCTGAATCATATATTTCAGAGATTTACACAGAAACCACGATGTAAGCACTCAGCGCAGAGGGCAGGATAAATGTGCGCCAAGCCTTACTACGATCTTTGGGAGGCAGAATGAAAAATCAACAGCATGTGAAGAATTGATTTTATTTATTTTTTACGCCATTCCTTGTGCGGGATAAGTGATTAGGCTATTTTATTGTTTGAGTCGGTACGATTACAGCGATACCAGATTTATATCTGGTTTTATGTTTGGCTGCTATTAATCCTGGAGGTAAAAGATTTACGTTCTGTTTTCAATATGGCCCTATGGACCTACAAATTAGGGCAGCGATAAGAAATAATTGGCATCTATTGGACAGAGATAGAGAGTTAACTGAAGTTGTTGCTAGGGGTCCTTTAATCTCGAATAGAAGAAGTACTCAGGTTAGGGATATATTCGTGCAGAATCGCATTACTAACAATAGAACCAATAATTGGTTAGAACGAACTACCCCTCAAGGGAACTATCGTTGCGGACACTGTAAATATTGCAGATACCATATAATCGATAGAATCTTACACATAGGACCAATTACACATAAAGTTATGCATTTTATTACTTGTCGTACCCAACATGTTGTCTATGTCATTTGGTGCCCTTGTGGGAGGTATTATATAGGAAAGACGATAAGATCTCTAAACACAAGTTTTAGAGAGCACTGTAGATCGATTACGACAGGAAAAGGAGTACCAAGATTAATTGATCACATACGTGATATGCATGACAGCAACCCGGGGGCATGGACTTTTGCGGGCATAGAACAAGTTCAAATACCAAAGAGAGGAGGTGATCATCATAATTTGCTGCTTCAGAAAAAAGCGATTTGGATTATGCGGACAGGAGCCATGGGCCCTGCAGGTCTAAATGAGAAGACGGATATGTCTATTTTCCTATAAATAAAAGATAGGGTCCCCCCCCTTTTTTTTGTTGTATAGGCAGTTTTATGTTCTATTGGAATTGGTGTTTATTAATAATTTTTTGAGATATAGTGGTCTTTTGGTCATGGTGTATCCACGAGATCCTTTGCATAAATTTAATAGAATAACATGCTATATTTTCGGTATATTTTATCTTGCATATTTGACCTTGCATATTTTAGGTACCATTTAAGTAGCTCTGATTAATCGTAGTATTAACCCATATGAATAAAAGCATTAGGATAGCGTTATTATATTGCTCTCATTGATAGATTCTTGTGTAGAAGGGTTAAATATCTTTAACCCTTAGGTATGTAAATACTCACGCATTGTTGCTATTGTTGTTTTTAACCGTTTGTGTCACAGCACTTGTTTTAACCATTCATGTATGTTGTACCATGAGTGGGCGGTGTGACGCTACGGGGAGGTGCACACTTTATGCACACTTCTTAAGGCGTCATGTCCGCTCACTTATTGAACCCGTTGAAGTACCTGGGTGGTGCGAAACGGCCGTCGTTCAGTCTCCACATGCCCTTGTTCCCACCTCCCCCCCCCCCGAGCCGTGAAGATGTCTTTCTAATTAATAAACAGCCTGCAAGAAGATTGGTGAGTGCTGCCGCTTTTCTTTCTGCCGATATTCCACATGGTATGTTTTTCTGGCTTATGGCACCCGAGATCTGCGGTCCAGCGAAGGTGTATTAACCAGGAATAACCACAGTGTGCGTGGTTGGTAGTGCGGGTTGCTATCTTCTACGAGTTACTCCATTTATATTTACATTTGTCTTTTTTATCGTGTTATATTGCACTTTTTGTTCGGTGGTACCAAATATGTGTATTTTTTTGTTTTTTATTTACATAAATAAATGTATTTATTGGAAAAATATTTGTTTCTTTTTCTTTTTTCTTTATTTGGGGATTTGAAAAAAAATATTTTTACACTTTCTAATTTTGTATTTTTATTTTTTTGCATTGTCCCAGGATGGGACATTACTGTATTACATCAGATCGCTGATCTGATGTTCTTCAATGCATCTGCACTGCAGAACATCGGAGCAGCAACTGAAAGGCAGGGAGGTAGCATCTCAGTTCCTGCTCTGAGCAGGCTCTAACACACCACCTTCCCTGAAGCACCACATGGCCATCTTGCAGCCGGGTGTCTCCGTGGAGACCATCAGGAGAACATGATCTCATCGTGTTGTCCTGATGGAAGCGCGCATGAAAATGATTTCCTGAGCGATGCTCCCCTATGCCGCTGTCACTATTGACAATGGCATCAGAGGGGTTAAATGCCCATGATTGGTGCTAACACCAATCGTGGGGGTTGCTGTGGGGTGTCAGCTCTCACACAGAGCTGATACCAGCACTCGATCGCCACGGCGCTAAGCGTGAGACTGCTCAATTGGTGCGCCATACCTGTACTGCTGTTTGCGGGAACGCAGCTCCCGTAGAGCAGTACATGTACGGCGCATGTCAGGAAGGGGTTAAAACCCATGTGGCCGACTGACTTATAGTGCAGTTATACAAAGAAAACTAAATTATAATTATTGTGTAATCACCTTCTCCAAGTCACCTGGGAAGGTGCAGGTGAGTGACTACATCACCACTCAGTTCAATGGGAGTGTGGCTGTAATAATGCACCGGCACTTTGAGTGACAGCCTGCCTGCAGTGTGTGTGTGCAGAGCACTCAGCGTGATTACAGTGCCTTGCGAAAGTATTCGGTCCCCTGGAACTTTTCAACCTTTTCCCCTCATATCATGCTTCAAACATAAATATACCAAATGTAAATTTTTGGTGAACAATCAACAACAAGTGGAACACAATTGTGAAGTTGAACGAAATGTATTGGTTATTTTAAATTTTTGTGGAAATTCAAAAACTGAAAAGTGGGGCGTGCAATATTATTCGGCCCCTTTACTTTATTAGGAAATAAAGTTCAGTTGTTGCTGTGACGTTACACACGAGCATGCAATGAGGTTGAACCAGCATTGTGTCTGACTCATTCTTATCCGGTACCAACATGCTTTTAATCTGATTTGGAATGACTGGTGGATGAAGGGTATTGTCGTGACGACCCCGACAATTGAAGCCCATAGAGGAAATGGAACACTAAAATCGCACAGTTAAGCAGCATCTTTAGACACACATTGGGAAAAGTCTTCATGAAATCACATAGTTTGCTTAGCCAGTGAAACACAGCAGAATTTCTGCACAAAAAAATGCATCAGAAATAACACATTATGAACACTACATGTGCACACAGACTAACTGTGGATATGATTTCACTATCCCCTTAATGACAAGGCCAATTTTTACAATTCAGACCACTGTCACTTTATGAAGTTATAGCTCGGGAATGCTTCACTGATTCTGAGATTGTACTGTACTTCATGTTAGTGATAAATCGCTTCGATATGACTTGCGTTTATTTATTAAAAAAAATGGAAATTTGGCCATTTTTATACCCCTAAATCAGAGAGGCATATCGCACAAAATAGTTAATAAATAGCATTTCCCACATGTCTACTTTACATCAGCACAATTTGAGAAACATAAATTTCTTTTGTTAGGAAGTTATAAGGGTTAAAAGTTGACGTGCAATTTCTCATTTTTCTAACAAAATGTACAAAACCATTTTTTTAGGGACCACCTCACATTTGAAGTAAGTTTTTTTGGGGGGGTCAATATGATTGGGGTATTTTCTAAGTGACACCATTCTAAAAATTGCACCTGTCAAGGTGCTCAAAACCACATTCAAGAAGTTTATTAACCCTTTAGGTGCTTCACGGGAACTATAGTAATGTGTTAAGAAAAAATGAACATTTTACTTTTTCCACAAAACTTTGGAACCAAACTTTTTTATTTTCACAAGGGTATCAGCATAAAATCGATAACAAAATTTGTTGTGCAATTTCTCCCGAGTACACCGATACCCCGTATGTGGGGGAAAGCCACTGTTTGGGCACATGGCAGGGTTCAGAGGGGAGGGAGCACCGTTTGACTTTTTGAACACAAAATTGGCTGGAATCAAAAGCATGTGCCATGTAGTATTTGGAGACCCCTGATGTACCTAAACAGTGGAAACCCCCCTAATTCTAAATCCAACCCTAACACAGCCCTACCCATGACCCTAATGCCAACCATAATCCCAACCCTAACCACAACCCTAACCCCAACACCCCAACCATAACCCCAACACAACCGTATCCCCAACACAACCATAACCCCAGCACAACCCAAATCCAACTCTACCCCAACACCACAACCGTAACCCCAACACCACAATTGTCACCCCAACACAACCCTAACCCTAGCCCCAACCCTAACTCTAGCCCAACCCTAACCCTAACATTAACCGAAATAAACACTTAAAATAGATCACTCTGTTTGTAATGACTCTATAGAATATGAGTTTCAGTTTTTGCATTGACGAACTGAAATAAATTAACTTTTTGATGATATTCTAATTTTGTGAGAAGCACCTGTATATACCAGTACAATATGCCTGTAGTGAAAATGTACTCTTATTTGTCAGCGCAGGCTGTGGCTCGTAGCTTTTGCTACTGTCAACAGTGATGCTGTTTGAGTGTTCGAAAAAACAGACACATTTTCATTTATATTGTCATCCATATGTCATTGGTATGCAATCCACATGGCATTCATTTTTAAACATCAGTAATTAATAAGATATGCAAGAATGAACAAAACTTTTCCTTTCTTAATGGGTTATTTTTTCAATTTTTTGTAAAAGTGAATGAAAGTGGCAAAGTGAAACGTGTCCTCCTTTATTTTTATAAGCAGATTATAATGGCTGCTGTGTTCAACAATGAAGCTAGAAAATAGCGATGTCACACTGTTGCTAGTCTGGGAACCCAGCAATTCTCTTGAACAAGGCATTAAGTTAATATGATAATGTGAATAAATGTCTCAGGAATGTTGATGTACAGGTATTTGAAAAATCATTTCACATATAAAACTTGGCACAAAATAACATTTTACGAAGAATACCATAGAATCAAGAAGGCGGGGTGACAATTGGATCCCTGTAAATCACAAAGGTTTACAGTTTACAGTCATAGACACACACTAATTATGAAGGGGTCATAAGATCACACAGGGTGAAGGAGGTCAAAGGATGTTGTAAGGACTGGAGCATCACCACGCCCCTCCATCACCCTTTGCCCTGAGGATAGACCCATAACTCAGAAGAGGGTGTAACTAGATTCATATACTATTGCATTCTGCTGAATCTTTTGTCGGAACAATACACTTTTTATTAAAGCTCCATACCTATGAACAAAGGGTCCATTTAGACAGGCCGATAATGGTGAAAAAGCAAAACCTCATTCATCGGGTGTGAAGATCTTTAAGCTGGCTTCAAAATCATTGTTAGCATCAACACATTGCCCTGTGTATATAGCAATGTGCTGTCAGTTGACCACTCTACGATAAACAAGCCATTAAATTGCCTATTGGTGGTCATTTAATGACCTTGAAAGTAACCTTGTAAACCTGGAAATAGACAAGATTTTACCTGCCTAAATACCTAAACATGCATATTGGCCCAATGGGACTGCTGAGGGCACAGGTGGAGCAGAGAGAAGGATTAAAAAAAAATGCATCCCATTTATAGAAGGGCATAAAGAGATGACATTCTTGGGAAACGTAACACACTAACCAAAAAAGCCAGATCTGAAGGAAATGTTATGGTGGTTGTTGATAAGAGGCATTAATGTGTCACAGATCCTCTATGTTTTTAGCTAAGATTGTGAATAAGGGAGTTTCAGATGACCTCATAGAACTGGAACTCAAGCCCTAACATGGAGTTTTAAGACGTAGGTCCAGAAGGAGTTCACAGGTATCTCACTGTGATTACGGAAGAAAAAAGGATGGGGTTCTTTCCCAGATCTAACTGCTATAAGGAGGAGTCAGGATTGAGTGGTTCCAAAAGAAGGCTGGCACCTTCTGCATTATGAGAGAGAGGGATTGAGGGGCATCATGGTAAGACATTTCAAGAAGATTCTATGCTGTCTTGAAAATTGCTTATAGCCCCATCATGATAGGGATGCTGTAAGCTATATATTATATGTTGGATATCTCCATTTCAGAAGATCACGCCCCTCTCCGGTTCAATAGAAAAATGGTGGGGACTTATTTAGGCGAGACCTTAAGACATAAAAGGGATTCGGTCAGCACAGAATGACTGTTCAAACTAAGTCTTGGTGTTTAATGGGGTGCCAATCATTTATATACACCTTCCCACCTGCTTGTACTCTCTCTATCTCCACCCTCGCACCTAATCTGATTGGCAGCTCTGGCATCATAGAGCCAAAGAAGGGAGGAAATAGATGGAAACCAAGTAAAGTGGGAAGGTGTATATAAATGATTACCTGCACTGTGAAGCACCGAGCGCCTGTACTTGGTTTGAACTGTTATTCTTTGCTGGTAGAGTCCCTTTAATAAGGAGCAAACCGGTGTAAAAGTGTGTTCAGCTGGACCAGAGAGAGAGAGCACAACACACTCAGAGGAGTGTGGGAAAGGATTGCAGGTCATAGAACTAGATAGTTGATTTTCTCACCAAAAGTTAAGGGACAGGAGCAGGATTGGCCACAATCAGGGGTTTCAAAACAAGTAATAAAGGAGTCAGTATAAGGCCACATTCACACTAGCAGTATATGGTCAGCATTTAACATCCCTATTTGTAAGCCAAAACCAGGAGGGGAACATTTAGAGGAAAAGTGTAAAAGAAACATATGCACCACTTCTGTATTTATCACCCACTCCTTGATCTGACTTACAAATACTGAGGTAAAATACTGAATGTGTGAACATGGCCTAAATAAAGAAAGGGGTATGTTGGTTGCTGCTCGCGTCAGTATGAATGTGGGGTGAGGGAGTACTAGATTAGAAGGCGTACTAAGCCTGAGAGCGGTATGTATTGGGGTTGGGCAGAAAGAGGATTCCATGGTTAATCATGATGTAGTGTCTGCATGGTATTGTGTGTCTATCAGTCAGGAATTATTGCTATGTAATATGATACAGATTTAGAATTTGCACTTGTGTCAAAAGAGAGATGATTGATCATTTAGCTGTTTAATTTATCTGGTTTATCATCATTTCAAATGGACTTGGTAAAAAAAGAAGAAAGTTTGTTGAAAAAAATAAGAATATGATTTGGAAATGTCTGTAAGGCTATGTGCACATGTTGCGGAATAGGGTACAGAATTTTCTGCACAAAATCTGCATCTCCTGGCAGAATCCGCAGGTGCAGATTTGCCGCGGATTTTGTGCGGTTTTTATGCGGAATTGATGTGGATTTTCTGCGGTTTTTACCACTGCGGATTTCTATAATGGAAGGGTGCAGAAACGCTGCAGATCCGCACAAAAGAAGTGACATGCACTTCTTTTAAATCCGCAGCGTTTCCGTGCGGATTTTTCCGCACCATCTGCACATCTTTTTTTTTTCCCATTGATTTACATTGAACTGTAAATCACAGTGTGGATCTGCAGCGCTTGTGTGGAAAAATCCGCTGCGGATCCGCACTAAATCCGCATCGTGTGCACATAGCCTAAGAGATAACGGGCTATATTGACATTAATTTTATGGTAAACAGCCACACCAGGTTAAGGTTCTTTGGTGTAATGACCGCTGATCAGCAAACCTTTACTGATTGCCAGTTGTTAAAAGTCACATGCACAGTGAATGATCTGTAATAGTGTGCTCAGAGTACAGTGGAATGTAAAAGATTGGGCACCCCTGGTCCAATTTACTGTTTACTGTTATTGTGAACAGTTATGCAAGTTGAAGATTAATCCCTTTACCCCCAAGGGTGGTTTGCACGTCAATGACCAGGCCAATTTTTACAATTCTGACCACTGTCCCTTTTATGAGGTTATAACTCTGGAACGCTTCAACGGATCCCAGTGATTCTGACATTGTTTTCTCGGGACATATTGTACTTTATGACAATGGTAAAAATTCTTTGATAGTACCTGCGTTTGTTTGTGAAAAAAACGGAAATTTGGCGAAAATTATGAAAATTTCGCAATTTTCCAACTTTGAATTTTTATGCAATTAAATCACAGAGATATGTCACACAAAATACTTAATAAGTAACATTTCCCACATGTTTACTTTACATCATCACAATTTTGGAACCAAAATTTTTTTTGTTAGGGAGTTATAAGGGTTAAAAGTTGACCAACCATTTCTCATTTTTACAACACCATTTTTTTTTTAGGGACCACATCTCATTTGAAGTCATTTTGAGGGGTCTATATGATAGAAAATACCCAAGTGTGACACCATTCTAAAAACTGCACCCCTCAAGGTGCTCAAAACCATATTCAAGAAGTTTATTAACCCTTCTGGTGCTTCACAGGAATTTTTGGAATGTTTAAATAAAAATTAACATTTAACTTTTTTTCACAAAAAATTTACTTCAGCTCCAATTTGTTTTATTTTACCAAGGGTAACAGGAGAAAATGGACCCCAAAAGTTGTTGTACAATTTGTTCTGAGTACGCTGATACCCCATATGTGGGGGTAAACCACTGTTTGGGCGAATGGGAGAGCTCGGAAGGGAAGGAGCGCCGTTTGACTTTTCAATGCAAAATTGACAGGAATTGAGATGGGACACCATGTTGCGTTTGGAGAGCCCCTGATGTGCCTAAACATTGAAACCCCCCACAAGTGACACCATTTTGGAAAGTAGACCCCCTAAGGAACTTATCTAGAGGTGTGGTGATCACTTTGACCCACCAAGTGCTTCACAGAAGTTTATAATGCAGAACCGTAAAAATAAAAAATCATATTTTTTCACAAAAATTATTTTTTAGCCCCCAGTTTTGCATTTTCCCGAGGGTAACAGGAGAAATTGGACCCGAAAATTTGTTGTACAATTTGTCCTGAGTGCGCTGATTCCCCATATGTGGGGGGGAACCACTGTTTGGGCGCATGGGAGGGCTCGGATGGGAAGGAGCTCCATTTGGAATGCAGACTTAAATGGAATGGTCTGCAAGTGTCACATTGCGTTTGCAGAGCCCCTAATGTACCTAAACAGTAGAAACCCCCCACAAGTGACACCATTTTGGAAACTAGACCCCCTAAGGAAATCATCTAGATGTGTTGTGAGAGCTTTGAACCCCCAAGTGTTTCACTACAGTTTGTAACGCAGAGCCGTGAAAATAAAAAATCTTTTCCCACAAAAATTATATTTTAGCCCCCAGTTTTGTATTTTCCCAAGGGTAACAGGAGAAATTGGACCCCAAAAGTTGTTGTCCTATTTGTCCTGAGTACGCTGATACCCCACATGTTGGGGTAAACCCCTGTTTGGGCACACGGGAGAGCTCGGAAGGGAAGGAGCACTGTTTTACTTTCTCAACGCAGAATTGGCTGGAATTGAGATCGGACGCCATGTAGCGTTTGGAGAGCCCCTGATGTGCCTAAACAGTGGAAACCCCTCAATTATAACTGAAACCCTAATCCAAACACACCCCTAATCCCAACAGTAACCCTAACCACACCTCTAACCCTGACACACCCCTAACCCTAATCCCAACCCTATTCCCAACTGTAAATGTAATCTAAACCCTAACTTTAGCCCCAACCCTAACCCTAGCCTTAACCCTAGCCCTAACCCTAGCCCTAACCCTAATGGGAAAATGGAAATAAATACATTTTTTTAATTTTTCCCTAACTAAGGGGGTGATGAAGGGGGGTTTGATTTACTTTTATAGCGGATTTTTATGATTGGCAGCCGTCACACACTGAAAGACGCTTTTAATTGCAAAAAATATTTTTTGCGTTACCACATTTTGAGAGCTATAATGTTTCCATATTTTGGTCCAGAGTCATGTGAGGTCTTGTTTTTTGCGGGACGAGTTGACGTTTTTATTGGTAACATTTTCAGGCACGTGACATTTTTTGATCGCTTTTTATTACGATTTTTGTGAGGCAGAATGACCAAAAACCAGTTATTCATTAATTTATTTTGGGGGAGGAGTTTATACCGTTCTGCGTTTGGTAAAATTGATAAAGCAGTTTTAGTCTTCAGGTCAGTACGATTACAGCGATACCTCATTTATATCATTTTTTTATGTTTTGGCGCTTTTATACGATAAAAACTAGATAAAGAAATGTATTTATGGGAATAATTTTTTTTTTTTTTTCATTATTTAGGAATATTTTTTTTTTTTTTTTTACACATTCGGAAAATTTTTTTTTTACTTTGTCCCAGGGGGGGACATTACAGATCGGTGATCTGACAGTTTGCACAGCACTCTGTCAGATCACGGATCTGACATGCAGCATTGCAGGCTTCACAGTGCCTGCTCTGAGCAGGCTCTGTGGAGCCACCTCCCTCCCTGCAGGACCCGGATGCCGCGGCCATCTTGGATCCGGTCCTGGAGCAGGGAGGAAGGTAGTGAGACCCTCGCAGCAATGCGATCACATCGCGTTGCTGCGGGGGGCTCAGGGAAGCCCGCAGGGAGCCCCCTCCCTGCGCGATGCCTCCCTATACCGCCGGCACATCGCGATCATGTTTGATCGCGGTGTGCCGGGGGTTAATGTGCCGGGGGTGGTCCGTGACCGCTCCTGGCACATAGTGCCGGATGTCAGCTGCGATAGGCAGCTGACACTCGGCGGCGCTCCCCCCTTGAGCGCTGCCGATCGCATATGACGTACTATCCCGTCGAGAGTCAGATAGGCCCAGGGCACCTCGATGGGATAGTGCGTCTAAGGTCAGAAAGGGGTTAAATCTCTAAAAGGCCTAAAATTAAAGATGACACATTTCTCTTGAATTGTAGGCAAAAAAAAACCAATATATTTTCAACTGTTTTTGTAAATTTTAAAAATTACAAAAAGGAAAATGGGCAGATGCAAACGTTTTGGCACCTTGCATGGTTAGTACCTAGCAGCACCCCATTTTGAAAGTATCACAGCTTGTAGGTGCTTTTTGTAGCCAGACAAGAGTCTTTCAATTCCTCTTTGAAGGATTTTCATCCATTCTTCCTTGGAAAATTCTTCCAGTTCTGCGAGATTCCTGGGTTGTTTTGCATGCACTGCTATTTTAAGGTTTAGCCACAGATTTTCAATGATGTTCACATCAAGGACTCTGAGGGTCATTGTAAAACCTTCAGCTTGTGCCTTTTGAGGTAGTCTATTGTGGATTTTAACACGTGTATAAGATCATTATCCATTTGTAGAAGCCACCCTCTTTTCAATTTCAGCATTTCTACAGATAATGTTATGTTTGAATCAAGAATTTTTTGAAACTTCATTGAATCCATTCTTCCCTCTACCTGTGAAATGTTCCCCTTGCCACTGGCTGCAACACAACCCCAAAGCATGATTGATCCACCCCCATGCTTAATGGTTGGCGAGATGTTCCTTTCCTTAAATTGTGTGCCCTCTTTTCTCCACACATACTTTTGATCATCGTAGCCAAAGAGTTCCATTTTAACCTCATTGGTCAACAGGACTTGTTTCCAAAATACATCAGGCTTGTTTAGAAGTTCTTTTGCATACTTCTGACACTATATTTTATGGTGATGACACAAGAGAGATTTTCTTCTGATGACTCTTGCATGAAGTTCATATTTGTGCAGGTGTCTCAGAACAGTAGAACAATGTATCACAACACCAGAGTCACAAAATCATTCTGAAGATCTTTTGCAGTCAAGCAGGGATTCTGATTTGCCTTTCTAGCAATCCTACGAGCAACTCTCAGTGAAATTTTGCTTGGTCTTACAGACCTTATCTTGACCTACACTGTTCCTGTTAACTGCCATTTATTAATTACCTTTTGAAACTAAAGAAAGGGCAACTTAAAAATCCTTTGCTATCCTCTTATAGCCTTCTCCTGCTTTGGGGGCCTCCACCATTTTCATTTTCAGAGTGTTAGGCAAATCCTTTGTAGATCTCATCAGCAAAAAGAAAGTGGCAGCACTCACCGATCTTCAAAACAGGTAACTCTTTATTCCAAAAAAATCTTCACGGCTTGGGGGTGTACATACAACAGTGTGTATAGGTCCAAACGACGTCCGTTTCGCACCGCTCTGGCGCTTCTACGGGTCAGTGGATTGGCGGACATGACGCCAGAAGAAGTATGTACTCAAAGAACAGCTCCTCCCTCCTTCATGCCGCCCATCCGCTGCACGAAATACTAAAAACAATTTCATTACTCAAACGCTGTACTCAACTTATATCGCTTGACAGTTAAAAAGTCTCTTTAATAGGTCAAAGATTTGAATAAAGGTTGGCAGATAGTATACAGCAATGAACTAATACAGCCCTGCACCTTCTATACTTTCAAATGCAGTTCCCTCCGGGAAAATGACTGCCGGAGGAGGCGCTTTCGCAATTGTGATCTTGGGAGATAAGATCTTGGTGTCGAGATTTCAATTTGCGCATGCGCCGCCTCCGGTGGCCATTTGCCCGGAGTCCATCGCATAGAAGAGTATGGAAAGTGGGGGGCTCTAAGATTTTACAAAATGAAAAAGCCCCTGCATTGCTGAACGCCTCTTGTACCAGCCTGGGGCCTGCAGCCATCGCCTGACTTCTACCTCGGCCAGAAACTTCTGGCAGTAGCAACCCTAGGACCCGTTCCACTGCAGCAGGTAAGTTCCACTGCAACTACTATTTGAGTTATAAGATGCACCACCATTTTCCCCCCAAATCTAAAAAAATATGATAATTTGTCTAGGCAGAGTTATTGAAAGGCATCACAAATCAGATGGATCTGTGCCCCCATCGTTGAATCTCCAACCAGGCATGGTCATGTGTGATAATGGCCGGATTCTGGTTGCGGCTGTGAAGGTTGGCAAGCTTACACACATATCATGCTTACACCACGTGCTAAACTTGGTGGGTGGTTCAGCGGTTTCTGAAAACCCACCCAGATTTGCCAGAGCTTCTGGTCAAGGTATGCCACATTAGAGCCTATTTCTGCATGCTGCTACTGCTGTCTCCACTTTGTCAGTGCTGCAGCAGTGCATGCAACAGCCAACTCACCAACTGGTGTGTGAAGTCACCACATGCTGGAACTCCACTCAGCACTTGCTGGCAAGGTTTTGTCAGCAGCAGAGGCCAGTTGTCGAATACCAACTATAACATACCCATCGGTATTCTGGGCAACATCCGCACATAACAACTAAGGAGTGGGCATGGATGTCTGACATTTGTCCGGTACTCCAAGGCTTTTAGAACTGCACAAAGATGGTGAGCGGCTGTGGAGACACGGGGGGCAGTGGGTTTTCTTGTCTTCTGGCCAGATACTGCATGGACCAGGGCTCATCCCACTGAATGCCTGCTCTCCTTTCCTGTGGGCATAATACTACTCAGACAACACAGGGTTAGGGTAAAACAGGGTGGCAATACTTTATTCAACCACAAAACAGTCCCAGCAAAATACCCAAGATGATAAAATTATAGAGTCTCACCCTTCCGCTGACTCGCCGGGATTAAAGCAGCTGTGACTTAGGGGTTTTCAGGTCCAACTACCCCCACCTGTGGCACCCCTCTTTTGGCAAGCACCTACAGAGAAGAGGTATCAAAAAGCTTAGGAAGCTGACAGTTCATTGAGGCATGTGGCTAGGTGACTGGAGGGTCCCAACCTGGTTTCTCCAAGCATATCTATGGGGGTCAGGTGACCGGAGAGTCCCAATCCTGGCTTCCCTAATGTATTCCTGGATTCAATGATAGTTAATGGAGCAGATCTGTATTCTTCCAGCTAGGTTTGTGGTCCTTAAGCTGGCATCCTGAAAAATCTCAAATCTGTGTCCCTCTTGATGGAGCCATGGTGTCCTGGAAGCTGTCCAGTAGAGTGTTACTGGCTGTGGTTTTGTAAAGTTACTCCCCTTGATGGAGTGTCTTGGCAGCTATCCTGTAGAGTGTTCCTGGCTGTAGTTTTGCAAACAGTCTCATTTTGCAAAAGTATAGAAAATCCCTTTTTATACCCACATCTGTGGTTCAGGTCATCATCAAGAGGTCAGGTAGAGGGAGGTGGAACGAATGTAACTCATTGTTTGAGTATTTAAATCCATTTGGATATTTTGTCTCTGTTTTGTAAGTCTACAAACTAGCTGGACTTATACAATGTGTAGTCAACATATTAGCCAACATCTATTGTTCAATTAGCCTATGTCCCTGTCCCCCAAAGAAAGCAGACAATAAGTTGCATGTCATGGGTATACTGCAACAGAGAGGAACCAGAAGATTGCAGCATCTGATTTCTTTTACTCCTGCACTGATTAAAAGCACTTCACATTCATATTAAACGTTGCAGGTTTCTTTAAGCAGTGCAGAGGATAATCTGTTCAGTTGACAGCTCCTGGAAGCTTTCCTGCATTAAGGCTCAGCTGTTCACTGTTAGCCACTCCCATCTCCAATATAACCTGGGCCCTGGCAAGCACTCATTGTCAGAGTTAGCTTTTGCTGCATGGATGGAGGTTGTTGGTTGTTATTTGAGAAGGTGTTTGGTGGATTTATCTCTGACTGTTGCTCGGTTTTGGTTGTGTTCTAATTCCCCTTCTTTTCCTACTTTGGTCTTACCTCATCCTCCCCTCCACGGTGTATACCTCTGTTTGTGTGAGTATATTTGATTGGTATTTTCCGTTATTCTTGTTCATATTACCTTATTAGTCAGGTTGTTGTATTACTGTAAACTACTAAACCCCTATTACCTGGGTGGGGGAAAGGGTTACCTGGGTGGGGGAAAGGGTTCAGAATGAGGGTGGATTCAGGAGCTAAGGCAAGGTACATAGCCCTGGTGTCTTCACCATCAGAAGTAACCCAGGAAACAGGGCAAGCTAGGTCACCCCTAGTATTAGAGACAGGGAAGGAGCCCTTGGTCCCGGGACACCCGATTCCAGAGTCGTGACGTTGCAGCAAACTGCAACTCAAGAGTCAATATTCAAACAGTAGCCTATTTCTCCTGACTTACTGAAAATAGATGTCTAGATAATGAAGATTACATGCTGTGTCGTCACATTGGTGATGATGCCATAACCGGCGCAATGATACTACTTCTTTAACTACTTAAACAGTCGCTGCTCAGAGTTAAACCTGAAGATTTGCATGCATACCAGGTGGAGATGGAGAAAGACATGAGACAAGGAGATACTACCCAGTCCAGCCTCATCTCATCTGCTCAGCGTGGATTGGATATCAATAAGGAGGTGAAGGCTGAGGAGGATGAGCAAGAGCTGGTTGCTGGTGCAACAGAGTCAAGTACCCACACAAGCTTCATCCCATCTCTCTTGCTTGGATGGACTGAGGAGAGGAATGAGGAGGAAGAGATCGACAAAGAGGAGGACAAGGTGGAGAGTAGTCATCATGATGGAGACAGGAAATGTTGGTTGTAGCGAGCTTGGCACATATGGCCGACTTTATATACCACTGCCTTTCGTGTGACCTTCGAGTGACCTTACATTCATCTTGGCCAAAAAAGAGTACTGGTTGTTCACCCTGTGAGACCCATGCTACAAGAAGAACCTTGCATCCCTCCTTCCTGAGGCAGAGAGGTCTACTAAAATAGTGCTATACTAAAAGACTATTGTGGAAAATATGTTGAAAGAATTCCAATTAGACAATGCTAGCGTCAGGGGGCAACTGTCCCTCTATGCCTTGGGGGTGTTGTGCTGCCCTGCCGCTAGTGTCTTGTTTAAGCGGATTTTTAGGCTGCCAGGGGGGTCATAATAGACAGGCATTTTCGGCTCTCAACAGAAAATGCTGACAGGCTCACTCTCATAAAAATGAACAAATCCTGGATTAACCCCACCTTTTCTACAGCACCAGATGACAGTGGCACATAAAGTTTTTAATCTTCAATATTTGAATGAAGCCAGTCAGTTGTTGCCTTCAAGGGTCTATGGATGACTGGATGACCTTCGCTATATTTTTTTCCTGATTTTACACTGTGTGTAAATCTTTATGACTGTATTGCCTTCCTTACAATTTTTCCCTGGCTTTGCACTGTGTGTAAAGCCTTTAAGAGAGTAGAAGTTCCAGAACTATACTTTCTTAATTTTTTTCATGAGGCACTTCAGGTGGTGCCTTCAAGGGTGTATGGATGACCCACCTCATAATTTTTGGAATGCTTTTCACTTAGTGCAGACTTTTTATGAGTGCGGTAGAACCCCAGCTACAATTTGTTCAAAATATCTAAATGAGATTCTATAGATGATGCCTTGAGGGTGTATGGATGACCCTGCTTGTAATTTTTTAAAGGCTTTGCACTTACTGCAGGCCTTTTATGAGTGTAGGAGTACGACAGCTACACTTTGTTCACAATATTTGAATGAGACACTACAGTTGGTGCCTTCAAGGGTATATGGATGACCCCGCTTGTAATTTTTTGGCAGACTTTGCACTTAGTGCATAGCCTTTATGAGTCTAGGAGTACCACTACATGACAGTTTGAACAGAATGTGTACGAGGTCCTCCTTTATGTCTAATACAGGGTGTATCTGAGTCCCTCTTCAATCAAATTTTTGTCAATTCTTGCTTTCTTCAATAATTACCCTGAAATTTCCAATTTTTCTTATAACAATTTCAATTTTTATTTACTTAAATTATCATTTTTTTAAATGTTGCCTTATATACAAGTCATTATACAGGAAAGAATGTTTTATAACAGTTTTTTTTCATGTAAACTCCAATTTCTCAACGATTTTGAATGTTTAATTGTTAGCCATTAAAGTGGAGTGAATTGTTCTAATCAGTGATCTGGCAGTCAGAGATGCTTCCAGGGGCTTCCCCATGCTGTTCTCCTTTCATTCAGCACTTTTTCCATCCATTTCAACATTTTCACTGCCCCCCAGACCTACTTGAGGGTCTGCTGGAAAAATGCTCAGATTTCCTATTGACTCCCATTATACTCATTACTCGAAATGAGCATCTGAGCATTAGGAATTGCTCAGCTTGAATATCGAGCATCTGAGCATTGTAGTGCTGGCAACACTTTGCTTGTTCTTTGCTTGTTGTTTCAAAGTGCAGGGCAGCACACATCTACAGTGCTGGTGACAGCTCATTCCCATCATCAGCTCGCTTAACAGCAATACTCTGCAGCAACTTTTGTCTGGCAACTTGCACATCTCTCTTGGCCTACTCAGTCAGCTATCGAGCCACTGTTTCCCACAAACACTAGTCACCTTACATGATCTATTGCATAGGTGTCACATTATACACATATACATGCAGCGCCCCAGAGACCTGGTCATTGCAGTAACGTCGCTCTGCCACTAAGGGGAGTGATGGTACGTCTGATGGCACTAAAGGAGTTCATATGACCAGGTATCACAAGCACACACTACACTTCACACTCCGGCCACTAGGGGGAGCAAAAGGCACTATTTACTAGGTCACTCCCCACACTGGTAAAGCTAAGGGTTGGATAGGAAGTTAGGACAGAACGCAGCCTGGGAGAGCTCCAGGGAGGACCTGTCAGGGGTGGGTTCCTGACAGGGGCCTAGCAGAACGAACAGAAAACAACGGAACCGCGCCTGCACTACCTTGCGGCGGTATCCTTAGAAAGGACACAAATAGAAGGATATTGTGGAAAGTGAGAAACGAGATCAAGCACAAAGGTGAGCCAGTAGGAGTTGTGCCCCGAGAACGGCAACTTCCTACTGAGGCGTGTAGCAGGTGACCGGAACACTGAGGAAGTAACTGACTCTATGCCTTACTTCAAATACCGCAGGACAGGTAATTATAGGTTGGCTGTCTTCCATATATCATCTAAGCAGACATAGGGGGCAAGCTTGGAGAGGGGCGTCTCTAGGGTCCCAGAATAGCTCCGAGCCTTCCCGTCAAACGGGTGTGTCCTAGCCATAACAAACTTGGGGGACGGAGAGAGAAAGAACTAGAAAGAACGAGAACAGAAACGACAGTTGTGAGGACTATCCCAAATGCTCAGCAGGGAAGCACTACAACACACAGGCGCTAGTGGTAGGCAACGATTTCCACCTGCAAAGGGAACTCTGGATGTGCCTTCGGACCGGCCGGTCTCAGACAGCCCAGTTAGCAGTGCTCTGGATTGAGGATCCTGAAGTCACCAGTAAAGAGGTAAAGAGACTGCAACCCTGTGTCCTCGTTATTGACTGCACCTCACACCATCGCCACCTACACCACTGGGAAGCCCTGGGGACATACTTCACCTGTGGGAAGGTATACCATCTAGCTGCCATCACATCACCCCAGTGGACCCCGAGCAGCGTCGGTCACCCTGACCGAATACCACAGGTGGCGTCACGAAACCTTGACAGACTTGTATCACCTTTTATGGGACGCCCCTTAGCAGGGTCACGGACTGGGTCCAGCCACCGTGACAACCCTAGAGTCTGACAGAAAGGACCGGTACCGAGTAACCCGCGGCCCTGCGTCTGGGGGCGCTCTATACACATTGGATAGTATAAGCATTTTATTACATATAACAACATATCATTCATAAGACTAACATAACATTAGAGCAATCCTGGACAATTCAACAGGTAGCAATGAAGATTCACCTAGCCCCAGTCTGCTATATTTCTAAGAGGGTAGTGAGCACATTTTCAAACTTCTTACAATATGAAAAAGCTGTCATGTCAGATCAAACCTATCTGAACTATCTCATGCTTGCTTTCAAAGGTGCAAAGCATTAAATCTGTTAATATATTGCAACCATCATACTATATAGCACTGTGTACTTAAAAGTGCTCATTTTGCCTTTCTACCCAGTTAATTACTCTCTGTTCTCTGCTCTATGTAGAAACAGGAAGTCTTTGATGGGAGGAGTGCTTATTTAATTTCTCTTGTTGAACAAGTATTTCAAAACTTGATTGCAAGACTGAAAGATAAGACCAATAGGCAAACAGAAGTAATACTGCCCTAACAAAAACAGGTTCCTGCCATGTGCACAATAAATGTTGTCCAGTCTTCCTCCCAGAAATCAATGTCAAAATGAAACAGGTTTCTCCAGCATCAAAATAATTATTTTTACTTTAAGGCTATGTGCCCACGATGCAGAAATGCTGCGGTAATGTCTGCAGCATTTCCGCAACTACCTGCAGCGGGTAAAATGCATGCGGAATTCGCATGTGTTTTTCCGCAAAACACAAGCGTTTGGCAGGCGTTTTTAGCTTGCAGAATGCTTGGGTTTTGCAAACGATTTGAAGCATCGCTTGGAAAAGTGATTGACAGGTTGGTCACACTTGTCAAGCATAGTGCTTGACAAGTGTGACCAACTTTTTACTATTGATGCTGCCTATGTAGCATCAATAGGAAAAGATAGAATGTTAAA
Source organism: Ranitomeya imitator (assembly GCF_032444005.1). Taxonomy (NCBI): domain Eukaryota; kingdom Metazoa; phylum Chordata; class Amphibia; order Anura; family Dendrobatidae; genus Ranitomeya; species Ranitomeya imitator. The sequence goes on from NC_091284.1 coordinate 234,807,645, forward strand.
AATAATTTAAAAAAAAATAAAAATATGGTTATTCTCACCTTCTGACTGCCCCCGATCTCCTCAACGGCGCTCCCGATACCTTCCGTTCCCAGGGATGCTTTGCCCGAAGGACCTTTGTGATTGCCCGAAGGACCCAGGTGATTCACGCAATGCATCCCTGGGAACGGAAGCCGCCGCGTGCACCGCTGAGGCGGGAGGACTCCAGGGGCCATCGGAAGGTAAGTATATCCATATTTTTTATTTTTATTCTTTTTTTTACAGGAATATGGTACCCAGGGCCTGAAGGAGAGTCTCCTCTCCTCCAGACCTGGGTACCATCCGCACATGAAGCGCTCACTTTACGCATGGTGGGCATAGCCACATGCGTAAATTGAGCATTTCAATGCAATCCTATGATTGTGGAATCACCGCGATTCTGCAGAAATAATGAACATGCTGTGGATTTTACCGCTATGCATAGGATTGCATGGGAATGCGGTTTTAAAGCGTTTCCGCTGAGGTAAAAAACGAGGCAGCAGCGCATAAGAAACATAACGTGGGCACACAGTCTAAAACCTGCAAATCATTAAACTCAAGGGTCTTTCTCAAGTGTACTGAATGAGCAGACTTTACTGTAACATTCTGTTTTTGGAAGGACAGGAGAGATGATCGTGAAGGTCATGAGTGACTGTGATGACTCTGTGCTGAAAGTGATACAAATACTATGCTAAATGAGAAGGTTCTGCTGAACAGATTGTCAGCAAGGTGCCACAATTGTCAATAAAATTGTCCACTGTGTGAATCGACTTTGTTCGTTACCAATTGTCTATCTCAGGTCTTGTGAGACTGTTGAAACCATCAAGTTTATTGCCTCATGTAAAACTCTGCAACAATGAAGCTTATTGCCTCCCTCAGAGTAAAATTGCTGTAATTTGTGTATTCTTCCTCCATTTAAGGGGATAACTATCGCCAAGGGCCACCACATCCTAGATTAGAAGAAGAGTTGCACAACACCATAATCCACAACCAATCACTAAATGCCCATAGATTGCATAATATTTCCAAGCTGACAGGCTACCTTTGAGATAACAAACACTTTAATAAGAAGCACTTCATTCATGAGAGTGGAAAAAAACAATATTCACTTTGACTATAACACCATTCTCAACCAGGTTCAATAAAATAAGCATTGGCACAAGGTCAAATGAATTGTCTGCGTGAGCTAAAAAACAGTCTGATGACTTGTGCTCTCAGACTGAAGAAGTTTATGCCAGCAGCTCTTTCCCTGAACTCAACCAGAAAAATTAAAACTTGACTCTGCCTTGTCTTCTTTTGTTCTCTATAAGAAAACCGCAGTCTGACCCTTCTGGCAGTGGCTCATCTCCAGAGAACAAAAGGGAATCCACCAGGCTTGGTCCTTCTCTTCACCAACATCATCTGTCCTGGGGGTAAGGTAGAGTTGGAGGCCCCCATAAACATTAGTCTATCGCCTGATTCCACCATTATAGTCGAGTTTGGCTGACTTGAGTCTAATGTGTATGAGGTCTTAATTCCTTTTCATAACTCTTAGCAGAACTAACATGCAAACCTAACATCCTGCACATTGTAGGACAACCTCTCCAGCATGTTTGACTGTATAGAAGCTCCTCAGAGAGAGTAATGTTGTGACATGTTAAAAATGCAGATAACTATTCAATTCCATGTACTTTGCACTCCAGGACTCCATGTAAATTTTCACACGGTACATAAAACAAGTACATTTTCACTTTTATAGTTACAATTGAGCCATAAGTTGCATTTAGGGTCATAAACGGGGATTCAGACTAGACTGGAAGCACAATAAATCGATTTTTTTTTTTTTTTTTTTTACATGCCAGTAAACAAGACTAACAAAGTTACAACCCTTATCTTAGTGAACCAGGCTTGGGAAAGTGTTACCGGCAAGGGAATACTGTTGTAATTTACTGCATATTAAACAGACGTTGGACTTTAATACATTACGCTCACCGTTTCCTAGGGAGCACTATCTGAACAAATGTAGCACCCTAATATCCATCGGTCAAAGGATTAAATAACAAACTTAAAAGTTGCAGCTGCCCGCCTTGTTCTTTGGATATGTTCAAACATGGTAGGTTTTTATTGGTTGTAACAACAAAAAACAAACATTATTACGTATTAATTATAAATGAACACAAATAAATGTGGTAAAAACCATGACAAAAAAGTATAACTATTAGTATATTGTATGGATGAATGAAACGTAAGTGACTATCCCATTAGTCTGAACAGGACTTGCAAAACCAATATGGTGCACAGTGCTATTTTAAAGGGAATCTGTCAATATACAGTGTACCCCAAATGATGTCACGCAATAATGTGGGTGGAGTTATACAGAGCTCAGCATTCAGAGTATTGCTACATCTACAGCAGATAAAACTGTTATTTAATTAACTGCTCCACCAATTAAACTAATTGACCGATTGTTGGAAATAATGTCTCTGCACCTACATTATTCTGCTCTCAGATTGGGTAGCAAAAGCTGGGTGACAGATTCCCTTTGCACTGTCTGAAAAAAATCGGAAGCAAACCAGTGCTGTCAATGACCAGTAATGGAGGCAAGGGCGTGCAAAACCAGTAGACAGAATGTTGCACTGAGCCTCTTTGTCACGCCAACAGTGCACCAGGTACTGCAATTGGCATATTTGGTAAAACTTTAGTTTCAACAAAATGGGGGAGCAATTATTCCACAGGTTATATCCCCTACAAGGCCATATGCTTAGTTTATATTGTCATTTTAGACTGATAGATGCCATTTAAAAATGTCTGCTAGTGTCTGACATTGAGTCTTTCAGTTGTGCGATGTTTGAGTGGTTGATGTTTGAGGGAGTGTGAGGCGCTTGGCACCTCTGATTGCAGACTATGTCCCACAACAACAAAAGACTGGGTGTTATAATTTAACATGCCATATTCTTCTCCCCCCCAACATCATCTTCGGGGAAATGTTGGGTGACTCCTGTACACGTTGATAAAATTAAATTGACTATCCAGTCATTTATTTCCCCTTCAGGAACAGGGGTTTTAAGGCCACATTCACACGTTCAGTATTAGGCAGTACTTTACCTCAGTATTTGTAAGCCAAAATCAGGAGTGGAACAGTCAGAGGAAAAGTATAATAGAAACACGTCACCACTTCTGTATTTATCACCCACTCCTGATGGCTTGAGGTAAAATACTGACCAAATACCGAACGTGTGAACGTGGCCTAAGGGTTTTGTACTATTCAACTATCTTTAGGCCATAGTGATATAGAAAAATAAAGAAATTGAACTTCACTTACGCTACCCAGATCCAGCGCTGTGTCTTCAGCCACTACTATGGTCTATGTTGATTGACTGCAAAGGGGAGGTCAAGTTGACCTCAACTTATGCTGACATTATAGGCAGATCAGTTGAAAAGAGATTAGCTGAGGTCCTGCCAATATCACCGCTGCAGCCAATAAACAAAGACCAGAGCAGCACAGGAGAGGCAGAGCTGGACTTGGGGAGGGTAAGTACCGCTCAGTTTGTTTTTTATACATTCCTATGGGCTAAAGTTAGTTAAATTGGTCAAGTCATTTAAGACCATTTGCTTTTATATTTTTCACTGTTGCAATAAAAAAATGAAGAACTATTTCATTTTCCCTTCGATGTAGTCATGTGATAGCTTTTTTGGGGGAGGGGGAGTTGTATTCATGAGGGGTACTGTTTTAATGTACCAAATTAACGCTTTTCTAAAAGGGGCATCATCAGAGTATAACTTTCCCCAGTCCTCTGCAACCCAATCCCTGTACTTTTTTACAACGTTAATTTCTCTGATGTAGCCCCCTTAAGACTGTTTGGAATGAGGGGTGGACTTATCATTTGTGCAAACTGTGCAGGGGCCCAATAGCTAAGGAGTCCCACTTATACCTCCAAAACAGGTAGAATTGTGCATTATGATGGGTTCTTGAACTGCAAAGGGCCCATATATTGGTCTTGCACAGGGGCCCTCTTCTGTGTATGTGCACTCTTGTGTGGGACATCTGGAAGAATGTCTAGAGAAGAAAAGGTGTCCTGTGTCATGCCCATGGTAAAGCATCATGAGATTCATGTGTGCGGTTGCTTTACATCCAAGGATTGTGCTCACTCACAATTTTGCCTAATGACACTGACGGTACTAAAAAATGTTATGTAAAGTAATCCAAGAGCAACTTCTCTCAACAATCTAGGAGCAGTTTTTGATGAACAATGCCTTTTCCAGTATGATGGAGAACATGTCACAAGACAAAAGTGGCTTGGTGAACAAAAATTGAAATTTTGGGTCCATGGCTATAAAACTCCCCTAAGCTCAATCCCATTGAGAGCCTGTGGTCACTCATGAAAAAGTGGATGGACAAACAGAAACACAAAAATTGTCACGATTTGGCTCAGAAACTGATATGCAACATACCAGGCCTAATTACAGAAATATTGAAAAATGTTCAGTGCTGTAATATGGAGTCTCTGAATAAACTTGATGTATTTGTCAATAAAAGTATACAAAATTATGAAATGCTGATAATTCTGTACTCAGAGAAACATCTGATTAAACAATCTAAAAACAGTGAATCAACAAACTTTGTGAAAACCAAAATTTGTGTCCGTCTCAAAACTTTTGGCCACCATTGTAGATAAACCCTAGTTCTCAGTTTGTGAGACAAAAGTGAATTTCCTGCAAGAATCCATTTTGTTTGCTTCAAGGCTTTAACTGAACTCAGAATAACATTTGTGTGAATTTTGGATTACAGATTAGCCACATCCTGTCTATGGCCTATGCTTTTAGATAATCTCCCTCATATCTTAGTTTTAGGCTATGTGCACACATATTTGCTGCAGATTTTTGGCAGGAAAAACTCTGCGTAAAATATTCATTCTCTGAGGCATTTTTATGTGCATTTTTTAATGAGATTTTACTTGTGTTTTTCCCCCATTCATTTGAATGGGTGAAAAATGCTGCAAAGATGCTGAAAGAATTCACATCCCGCAGATGTGAAAAAACGCTTTGTTGGGTCAAATGTGCAAAGAAAAAAAAAGCAGTGTGGATTTCAGAGATCTTATTTGCTTTGCTGGTGCTAAAAAGTGCAGCATTTTTTACTGTTGAAAATGTGTGGAAAAAAGCGTCAAAACAGCAAGTGTTTGAATAAGCCCTTAAAAGTAAAGTTTATGTGTCGATCAGGATCTATGCAGATAATGATACGTTAGTAGATTTTCTGGGAGATTCTGCCACATCAGAAATGTAGTGTAGTGTGATAATATTCTCACCTACCACAGTTTTCTCCAGGATCCGATGCCGTTCCGCTCCTCTTCTCAGCTACGTCACCACTCGTCAGACTCTTCGGCTCAATCTATGTGCTTGCGCACATGATCGATTATCTCAGACGACTGGCATGTTTGATTTTGGACTGATGATCACATTGTTCTCCGAGAGATGAGCTGTCAGCTGAGATGTTTGCTGGCAGCTTTCTCATAGAGAAGACATCGGCACTCAGCTCAGTGAGCGCTCCTGTGTATGGGAGAGCCGGCCGAGATGGCTGTCAGCTAGATCACTGTCCAACAGCCATTTAATTAAAGGGGTTTTAACACGAACAAAGTACATTTTAATTAATAGATGTTGGTATAATAATAATTTTCAACAATTGGATGTGTTAAAAAAAAAAAATGAGCACATTAATCTTATAAATGTGCCTCTGCTGTGTACTGTGTAATGACTGTGTCATAAAGGAATATGGTCTGATCATTCCACAGCTCCTGGGCAGAGGAGGACACAAAAGAGAGTACAGACCGGACAGCATGGGATCACAATTGATTCTTTTTGTGAGGTAAAACATTTCCCTGTCTGTTTTTAAGCAATGTTTTACCTCAAAGAAAGAGTCATCTGTGATCCCCTGCTATCTTGTCTGTATACTCTTTTGCTTCCTCCCCGGCCAGGAGCTGTGGTATGATCAGACCATGTTCCTGTTCGGTCAGACACAGCCATTACACAGTACACAGCAGGGGAACATTTATAAGATTATCCCAGCACAGAATTTTTTTTTTAAATACATCCAATTGTGGAACTAATTTTTATTCCAAGATCTATTGATTGAAATGTTGATAAAAATTAACTTTGTTGGAAAACTCCTTTAAAGGGACTCTGTCACCTGAATTTGGAGGGAACAATCTTCAGCCATAGAGGCGGGGTTTTCGGGTGTTTGATTCACCCTTTCCTTACCCGCTGGCTGCATGCTGGCTGCAATATTGGATTGAAGTTCATTCTCTGTCCTCCATAGTACATGCCTGCACAAGGCAATCTTCCCTTGCGCAGGTGTGTACTATGGAGGACAGAGAATGAACTTCAATCCAATATTGCAGCCAGCATGCAGCCAGCGGGTAAGGAAAGGGTGAATCAAAAACCCAAAAACCCCGCCTCCATGGCTGAAGATTGTTCCCTCCAAATCCAGGTGACAGTGTCCCTTTAATTGACTACAACAAAAAAAAGAAATAAAACAAAAATCAAAATCAAGGTATACTAGACAAAAGTACTCACCTTGGTATAAAAAATAATCTGAAGCCACAATTGAGTAGATGTGAAATGCTCATATCATTGTGATATTATTATTGATTCATGAAGAACTATGCTCCTGGAGGAGATCCACATTGTTGGTGTTGTATTGAGTATTGCATGATTTGTTCTATTTATCTATACTTTATATTTAACTATATTCCAGTAATCCTTTTTAAATTTCTATAGCATGCCCTGCCCTTCAACAATTTCTTTTCCAGTAGGCGGCTATTTTTAACCCCTTTCTGACCTCGGACGGGATAGTACGTCCGAGGTCAGAAGCCCCTCTTTGATGCGGGCTCCGCGGTGAGCCCGCATCAAAGCCGGGACATGTCAGCTGTTTTGAACAGCTGACATGTGCCCACAAAAAGCGCGTGCAGAATCGCGATCTGCCCGCACCTATTAACTAGTTAAATGCCGCTGTCAAACGCAGACAGCGGCATTTAACTACCGCATCCGGCCGGGAGGCCGGAAATGACGTCATCGCCGACCCCCGTCACATGATCGGAGGTCGGCGATGCTTCTACATTGTAACCATAGAGGTCCTTGAGACCTCTATGGTTACTGATCGCTGGTAGCTGTGAGCGCCACCCTGTGGTCGGCGCTCAAAGCACACCTGATTTTCTGCTACATAGCAGCGAACAGCAGATCGCTGCTATGTAGCAGAGGCGATCGCGTTGTGCCTGCTTCTAGCCTCCCATGGAGGCTATTGAAGCATGGCAAAAGTAAAAAAAAAAAAAGTAAAAAAAAAAGTGAAAAAAATAAAAAAAATATAAAAGTTTAAATCACCCCCCTTTCGCCCCAATCCAAATAAATCAATTTAAAAAAATCAAATCTACACATATTTGGTATCACTGCGTTCAGAATCGCCCGAACTATCAATAAAAAAAAGCATTAACCTGATCGCTAAACGGCATAGCGAGAAAAAAATTAGAAACGCCAGAATTACGTTTTTTTGGTCGCTGCGACACTGCATTAAAATGCAATAACAGGCGATCAAAAGAACGTATCTGCACCAAAATGTTATCATTAAAAACGTCATCTCGGCACACAAAAAATAAGCCCTTAACCGACCCCAGATCATGAAAAATGGAGACGCTACGAGTAACGTAAAATGGCGCAATTTTTTTAATTTTTTTTTTAGCAAAGTTTGGAATATTTTTTCACCACTTAGGTAAAAAAATACCTAGTCATGTTAGGTGTCTACGAACTCGTAATGACCTGGAGAATCATAATGTCAGGTCAGTTTTAGCATTTAGTGAACCTAGCAAAAAAGCCAAACAAAAAACAAGTGTGGGACTGCACTTTTTTTGCAATTTCCCCGCACTTGGAATTTTTTTTTCCATTTTCTAGTACACGACATGCTAAAACCAATGATGTCGTTCAAAAGTACAACTCGTCCCGCAAAAAATAAGCCCTCACATGGCCAAATTGACGGAAAAATAAAAAAGTTATGGCTCTGGGAAGAAAGGGAGTGAAAAACGAACACGGAAAAACGAAAAATCCCAAAGTCATGAAGGGGTTAATAAAGGCATGACAATTTTCACTTTCTTTGTACCAAGACGATCTTGAAATCCAATCCAAGTGCAATTTTCAATTTCTGCAGAATTTATCTGTGTGGTATGCAGTACATTGTAAAGTTTATCTTTGTTGCTTGTCGTTTGTATAGGAAATTACATGTCACAACCTATAAAAACAAGAACAGCGGGGAATGTGCTCTCTCATAAAATTGTGTTCCCTGTAAATTATGATGCAACAACATAGATGTAAGAGAAGTATCATAAAGCTTGCATAGAAATGTAAATATTCTTTTGGAATGAGTAATGCAATGTAATCTTCATCAGAGAACGTATTATCACTAGTGTTGAGCATTCCGATACCGCAAGTATCGGGTATCGGCCGATATTTGCGGTATCAGAATTCCGATACCGAATTCCGATATTTCCCGCGTATCGGATACCGGAATCGGAAGTTCCCAGAATTCAAAACTGCATGCAGCAGCCAATGAGGAATGAATGGAAGTGTGGGCACATCCTGTTTAGCATGGTGGGCATGTAAGTACTGGCAAGGCTGTGATTGGCTGCTGAAATGATGTCACTATGCACTATAAAAAACGCTGCCGCCATTTTGCGCTCACTCTGCTGTGATTTCAGTTAGGGACAGGACGCTGTGTTCTAACTGAGGGCCAGTTGAGATAGCGAATTGCTTCATTGCGCTTTTCCCAGGCTAATTTAGCAAACGCTGTGTGTTCACCTTGCTCTTGCCTTGCAGCGCTGTTTTAACAGCGTTCTGCAAGGTCTCTCTCAGTGTGTGTGTGTGTGTCCAGCTCACTCTGTAGTCTGTGTGCAGCCATATACCCGGTTGTATTCAGCTCAGGGGGGGTTCACACTGCCTCATACTGTTCTATCCATTGTCCTTTTTTGCTCATAGTGCAGGCTTCTGCACATTTTTTCAAAAATTTCCTATTAGTGTCTTTCCACCCGTCTCTAGCTAAATTGTGGAAAAACACTACATAGAATAACCTGTAGGAGGGTTTTTGGGCCTTGCAGCGTCGTTTACGGCTGTCTGCACGGTCTCCGTGTGAGCGCAGCTCGCCCTGTAGTCTGTGTGCAGCCACAGCCGGTTGTATTCAGCTCAGGGTGCATCACTGCCTCATACCGTTAATACATAGTGGATGCTTTCCACCCGTCTCCAGCTAAATTGTGGAAAAACACTACATAGGATAACCTAGAGGAGGCTTTTTGGGCCTTGCAGCGCCATTTACGGCTGTATGCACGGTCTCCGTGTGAGCGCAGCTCGCCCTGTAGTCTGTGTGCAGCCACAGCCGGTTGTATTCAGCTCAGGGTGCGTCACTGCCTCATACCGTTAAATAACTTGACCTTTTTTTGCAAATAGTGCAGCCCGCTGCAAATTTTTTCTAAAATTTCCTATTAGTGTCTTTCCACCCGTCTCCAGCTAAATTGTGGAAAAACACTACATAGGATAACCCAGAGGAGGGTTTTTGGGCCTTGCAGCACAGTTTACGGCTGTCTGCACGGTCTCCGTGTGAGCGCAGCTCGCCCTGTAGTCTGTGTGCAGCCACAGCCGGTTGTATTCAGCTCACGGTGCGTCACTGCCTCATACCGTAAAATAACTTGTCCTTTTTTGCAAATAGTGCAGCCTGCTGCACATTTTTTCTAAAATTTCCTATTAGTGTCTTTCCACCCGTCTCCAGCTAAATTGTGGAAAAACACTACATAGGATAACCTAGAAGAGTGTTTTTGGGCCTTGCAGCGCCGTTTACGGCTGTCTGCACGGTCTCCGTGTGAGCGCAGCTCGCCCTGTAGTCTGTGTGCAGCCACAGCCGGTTGTATTCAGCTCACGGTGCGTCACTGCCTCATACCGTAAAATAACTTGTCCTTTTTTGCAAATAGTGCAGCCTGCTGCACATTTTTTCTAAAATTTCCTATTAGTGTCTTTCCACCCGTCTCCAGCTAAATTGTGGAAAAACACTACATAGGATAACCTAGAAGAGTGTTTTTGGGCCTTGCAGCGCCGTTTACGGCTGTCTGCACGGTCCCCGTGTGAGTTAAACTCGCTCTGTAGCCCGATCTACAGAAAAAAAAAAAGTAAAGTTAACCAAACACAAACACCACTTAACACTTGTGTAGGCCACATTTTATCAATAATAAAGTCTAGTCCACACTTTACAAAATTAGTGTTTCTTAGACCTGTTAGGAGGAGCATTTCAGGAATAAGCACACTAAGGCCTTAGTACTTTTCTGCTTATCTTTATCTGTCAACCAAGATGAAGAGGGCAGGGAGTAAGGCACGTGGGCGCGGAGCAGGGAGAGGACGTGGTGATTCTGTGCCTGCTGCGGGCACCGGTGACTCATCATCACTCAGTTTCAGCAGGGAACAGTCCTTCATGCGCAGCTTTGTCGGAGAGCGCCATGCACCGCTGCTGCGTGAAGATCAAATTGAAGCCGTTGTCGGATGGATGGCAGCTAACGCATCGGCATCGACTTCAATTAGTGCCACATCCTCTCAGGCACAGACCACTAGAGAGCAGCCATCTGTCTCTTCACCACCTGCCAAATTGGCCAGGCAGTCAGAGAGCCCAGGACAGGAGCAGTCTCTACTTCTGTTCTCTGAATCTCTTGGCTTGGAAACAGGGGGCCAGCCAAGCAGCATTGGAGAAATGGAAGAAGAGGCAGTGTGCAGTGATGCCCAACAGCTTTGTCTCTCTGACTCTGAAGAGGCGGGTGGGCCAGTGCCTGCGGTGACCACAGCACAGTACGCATCTGATGATGAAACTCAGGTGCCGCTTTCTGGCGCATACTGTGCTGCCGAGACTACCCAGGAGGAGCAGTTGGTGGCAGAGGGTAGTGGAGATGATGAGGTCCTTGACCCATCGTGGCGTGAGGAACAGGAAGGTGGTGGGAGTAGCTCTGAGGAAGAGATTCCCATAATGGGCCAAAGAGGGAGAGGGAGGGGGAAGACTGCGGAGCCTGTAGCCTCCACTTTGGCACCTGTTAGGAGCCTGTCTCTTCCAAAAGCCAAAAAGGGCGCTCCCAAGACTTGCAGTGCCTGGTCTTTTTTTGACACAGTTGCAGATGACATTTGTTTTGTCAAATGCAAGCTGTGTCATCAGAAAGTCAAAAGAGGTAAAAGTGTCAGCAACCTCAATACCACAAATATGTGGAAACATGTGCGGACCAGGCACGCGGTGGAGTTACAAAAACACACTGAAGACCTAGGCCAACCAACAGCGGCAGCTACCACCTCTTCAGCTTGTGTTGCCTCTTCCTCCAGCTCACGCACAGCTGGTTCGGCTTCCTCCCAGGATCACCATGGAGGAACCTCTGGCACTGTTGTCCAGAGACCTAGTGTAATTCCACCCACAGCACCACGTTTCCAGTCATTCTCACACTCCCAGCCTAGTCTACAGCCATCGGTAGTACAGGCATGGGAGAAAAGGCGGGCATTCTCGGCCAACCACCCCCGAGCACAGGCTCTGAATGCAGGCATTGCCAAACTTCTGTCACTGGAAATGCTCTCATTCAGGCTGGTGGAGACTGACAGCTTGCGTGACTTGATGGCATTGGCAGTCCCACAGTACAAGGTGCCCAGCCGCTTTTACTTCAGCAGGCAAGCTGTCCCTGCCCTGCACAAGCATGTGGAGGGACACATAAAACACGCGCTACTGAACGCCGTCAGTAGCAAGGTCCACCTCACCACCGATGCGCGGACCAGTCAACATGGACAGGGCCGATACCTTTCCCTCACTGCCCATTGGGTTAATGTTGTTGAGCCAGGTACAGATCGTGCGAGTGGCGCAGGACGTGTCCTGCCCACTCCAAGGATTGCAGGAATCCAGTCTGTACGCATTGACTCCTCCTCATACACAAGTTCCTCAGAATCATCGTTGCAGGAGCCGTCACAGTCCACCTCCACATGGACCCGTGAACGTTTATCTGTTACGACCGACATGAGCACAGCCGTGGCCAAACGTCAACAGGCCGTCTTGAAACTAGTTTCTTTGGGGAATCGAAGCCACACAGCGCAGGAGCTCTGGAATGCCATCAAGCAGGAGAGCGATGTGTGGTTTGTGCCAGCGAATCTCCTGCCAGGCATGGTAGTGTGTGACAATGGCCGAAATCTGGTGGCAGCTTTGGCCATTGGCAAACTCACTCACATCCCATGTCTGGCACATGTGCTCAATTTGGTTGTGCAGAGTTTTCTGAGGGACTATCCAGATCTTGATGCACTGCTGCACAAGGTCCGCCTAGAGTGTGCTTTCTTGCGGCGTTCCAGCTTGGCAAGATCCCGCATTGCTGCTCTGCAGCGCCGATTCTGCCTTCCGGAACACCGCATCATATGTGACCTACCTACCAGGTGGAATTCCACATTACATATGTTGGAGCGGTTGTGTGAGCAGCAGCAAGCAGTAATGGAGTACCAGCTGCATCAGGCGCAAAGAAGTCGCAGTCAGCGCCGATCAGACTTCACAACCACAGAGTGGGCCACTATGAAGGACGTCTGCCAGGTTTTGCGTCTTTTCGATTATTCCACGCGGATGGCAAGTGCAGATGATGCACTAGTCAGCATGACTGTCCCCCTTATCTGCCTGCTTCAACAAACACTGCAAGCGTTAAGGGATGATGTTGTGGAAGAGGTGGAGGATGAGGAGTCACCTTTTCCATCAGCTTCTGGAGAGTCAGCGCCACGTGGTTCCTCACAAAGGGGTAGGCAGGGGCCACGTTGTGAGGAGGATGAGGAGGAGTCAATGGAGGAGGAAGAGCTCCGTCCAGAGGAGGGAGTTACACAATTGTCCAGTGGTCAGTGTGTACAGCGAGGGTGGGGTGATGACGAGCGGGCAGAGATCATGTCTCAAGCAGGGGACAGCGTTTCTGGGCCAGTTGGCAGTCTGCAGCACATGGTTGATTTCATGCTGCCTTGCCTGAGAAACGACCGCCGCATCGACCACATTCTCAACATGCCTGATTATTGGGTGTTCACCCTCCTTGATCCTCGCCACCGGGACAACGTCCAAAACCTCATCCCAGCGTTGACCCGGGAGCGTAAAATGCGGGAGTACAACGACACACTGGTGAATTCCATCATCTTCTCCAGTCCAACTGAGAGGAGTGCTGCTAGTGCTTTACAAAGCAGCTCAGTGCATCGAGGCAGTGGAGGAGGCTCTGCACAAAGAGGGAGCAGAAGCAGTGCCTCTGCCCAAGGCAAGACCAGTATGGCACAACTGTGGCAAACTTTTGTGTGCCCGCCCCAAATGTCTACACCATCACCGGCGGCTCCAGTCAGCAGGAGGCAACGGTTCCGTCAGATGGTGACAGACTACATGTCTTGCCCTCTTACTGTACTCCCAGACGGCTCTTCCCCATTCAAGTTTTGGGTCTCTAAGCTGGATACATGGCCAGAGCTAAGCCAGTATGCATTGGAGGTGCTGGCTTGCCCTGCGGCTAGTGTCTTATCGGAACGTGTCTTTAGTGCCGCAGGTGGTGGACTAACAGACCGTCGCATGCGACTATCCTCCGATAACGTTGACCGGCTTACTTTTCTGAAAATGAACCAGGCCTGGATCTCGCAGGAATTTGCCATTCCTCTGCCTGATTAAGTAATTGGGTGTCATCCAGGTCTCCTGATGTGTTCATCTTTCTACCACCTGAACTGCTATTCCTGGGCTCCAACACCGCCAGTTGCGGCTCAAAAGTGCAGGCTCCACAGTCAAAACATACGACCCAGTGTTATTGGGTTTCAGTAACGTCAGCTGATCCCCAGCTGTGTAACCTGCAATGTGTCCTGCGACCGCCACGCTGGCACAACAACCTAAATGTAAGGGAACCTGCCTCCCCCCCCCCCCCCGGCGTTTGTTACTGAAAGAGCCACCTTGTGCAGCAGTAATGCTGCACAAGGAAAAGGTAGCTCTTTTAGTTTAGCTCCTTGCACACGCAGAACTTAACACTTATAAAATGTGTTCACTGATACCGTTATACCGTCCCGGAGCTGGGACTTTCCTTCGTAATGTGACGCAGCACAGCCGTCATTCCTACCCCCTTGGTGCCGTGCGCTGCCTCCTCAGCATTGTTTTAAGCTGTCACGGACCCTGCACTGTTCTGTTATCCCTTGGCCATGCCCAATTTGCGCTGCCTGTCTTCTGACATAATTTGGTGTCAGACTGGCTGCGCCTGTGCGGCCGCGCTGCCCGAGATCCCGCCTCGCAGTGTCTTCTGATTGAATCACACTGCGGGCCTGGGATCCATGGGCATGCGCAGTGCATATCTTCCCCTCAGGCTCTCGCTCATCTCCCTCCGCCTTCTTCAGACTGTGCGCCGTCAGCTGATCCCTAATAGCATGCCACGGCCGTGACGCCGCACAGTCTGAAGAAGAGGGAAGGAGGGGAGTGAGAGTCGAGGATATGCACTGTGCATGCCCATGGATCCAAGGCCCGCAGTGGGATTACATTAGACGACACTGTGAGGTGGGATCTCGTGCAGCGTGGACGCACAGGCACTGACAGCCTGACACCTAAATGATGTCAGAAGACGGGCACCGCTAAGTGTGCATGGCCAAGGGATAACATAACAGCGCAGGCTCCGTGACAGCTTAAAACAACGCTGATGAGGAAGCGCACGGCACCAAGGGGATAGGAATGACAGCTGTGCTGCGTCCCATTACGAAGGAAATTCCCACCTCCGGGACGGTTTTACGGTATCAGGGGACACATTTTAAGTGTTTACTTCTGTGTTTGCAAGGAGCATAATTAAAAGAGCAACCTTTTCCTTTTGCATCCTTAGTGCTGCACAAGATGGCTCTTTCAGCTACAAACGTCTTGGGGGGGGGGGGTTAAAGGTTCCCTTTCAACTTGCTCCAATCAGGCTTCGGCCTACACTCTGTTCCTCTGCTACTCGTGCTGTCCCTGGACTCTAACACCGCCAGTTGGTGCCTGGAAGTGCTGTCTGCACAGTCAACAGTCGCTCCTCTGTTATTGGGGTTCAGTAACGTCAGCTGATCCCCAGCTGTGTGTGCGGCAATACCTCCAATCTGCTCCTCCTGCTGTCCCTGGGCTCTAACACCGCCAGCTGGTGCCTGGAAGTGCTGTCTGCACAGTCAACAGTCGCTCCTCTGTTATTGGGGTTCAGTAACGTCAGCTGATCCCCAGCTGTGTGTGCGGCAATACCTCCAATCTGCTCCTCCTGCTGTCCCTGGGCTCTAACACCGCCAGTTGGTGCCTGGAAGTGCTGTCTGCACAGTCAACAGTCGCTCCTCTGTTATTGGGGTTCAGTAACGTCAGCTGATCCCCAGCTGTGTATCCGGCAACGTGTCATGCGACCGCCACGCTGGCACAACAAAAATGTAAGGGAACCTGTCCCCCCCCCACCTAGGCGTTTGTTACTGAAAGAGCCACCTTGTGCAGCACTAATACTGCACAAGGAGAAGGTCGCTCTTTAAATTATGCTCCTTGGAAACGCTGAACTACACACTCATGTAATGTGTCCCCTCACACCGTCAAACCGTCCCGGAGGTGGGACTTTCCTTTGTAATGTGACGCAGCACAGCCATCATTCCTACCCCCTTGGCTACGTGCGCCGCCTCCTTAGCGTTGTTTGATTCTGTCACGGACCCTGCGCTGTTATGTTCTCCCTTGGCCATGCACAGTTTGCGCTGCCCGTCCTCTGACATAATTTGTTGTCGTCCTGGCTGCGCATGTGCGTCCACTCTGCCCGAAATCCCACCTCGCAGTGTCGTCTAATGTGATCCCACAGTGGGCCTGGTATCCATGGCCATTCGCAGTGCATATACTAGCCTCTCACTCCCCTTCTTCACGCTTCTTCAGACTAGGCGGCGTCAGCTGATCCCTAATAGCATGCCACGGCCGTGACGCCGCACAGTCTGAAGAAGCAGGAAGGAGGGGAGTGAGAAGCGATGATATGCACAGCACATGCCCATGGTTCCCAGGCCCGCAGTGGGATTACATTAGATGACACTGCGAGGTTGGATCTCGGGCAGCTTGGATGCACAGGCACTGCCAGCCTGACACCTAAATGATGTCAGAAGACGGGCACCGCTAAGTGTGCATGGCCAAGGGATAACATTACAGCGCGGGCTCCGTGACAGAATCAAACAACGTTGAGGAGGTGGCGCACGGCACCAAGGGGGTTGGAATGACGGCTGTGCTGTGTCACATTACAAAGGAAAGTCCCACCTCCGGGACGGTTTAACGGTGTGAGGGGACACATAATGTGAGTGTGTACTTCAGCGGTTGCAAGGAGCATAATTTAAAGAGCCACCATTTTCCATTTGCAGTATTACTACTGTACAAGATGGCTCTTTCAGCAACAAATGCCTGAGGGGGGGGGTTAAAGGTTCCCTTTCAACTTGCTCCACTGCAGGCTTCGGCTTACACTGTGCTCCTACTGCAGACCCTGGGCTCTAACACCGCCAGTTGTTGCCCGGAAGTGCTAGCTGCACAGAGAAAAACACCCGCCAATGTGTCAGTGGGGTTCAGCAACGCCAGCTGTTCCTCTGCTGTGTAGCCAGCAACGTGTCCAGCACAAGCCACGCTGGCACAATAACAGACATTTTCCTGCCTCCAGTGCAGGCTTCGGCCTACACTTTGCTCCTCTTTGATGCCCTGGGTTTCAACACTGTCAGTTGTCACCTGGAAGTGTTGTCTACACAAAAAAACACTCGCTGATGTGTCAGTGGGGTTCAGCACTGCCAGCTGTTCCCCTGCTGTGTAGCCGGCAACGTGACCTGCAAACGCCATGCAGGCACCTGAACTGAAATTAAAGGGAACCTGCCCCCCCCAGGTGTTTCTATGTATAACAGCCACCTTGTACAGCAGTAATGCTGCATTTGTACAAGGTGGCTGACTTTTTCTCCTTGCCCACGTCGAACTCAACAAACACGTACAAAATGTGTCTCAGTAGAGACCATTAGTGTCCCTGAGGTGTGACTTTCCTTTTTAAATGACACGCAGCACCCCCCTTGGTAGCGCTGCCTGTCTTCTGACATCATTGGTTGGCTGGCTGTACCTGTGCGTCCGCCCTGCCCGACACAACGCCCCTCGTTGTCTGATATATTTTGACTGCGAGGGTGTGATTGATGGGCATGTGCAGTGCATATGTTCGCCTGTCTTCACTCATCTCCTTCCGCCTTCTTCAGACTGTGCGGCCTCATGGCATGCGATAAGGGATCAGCGGAGGCCGCCCAGTCTGAAGCAGGTGTAAGGACATGAGTGAGCGGCAAACATATTTACTGCGCAAGGCCATGAATCCCAGCCCTGCAGTGTGACTTTATGAAAAGACACTGCGGGTCTGGGATTCCTGGCCATCGCTAACCGCACCGGCCGACATGAAATGAGGTGAGCAGCGCTCACAGCGCATGGCCAAGGGATAACAAGAGCGCAGACTCCTGTACAGCAAATAACAACGCTCAGGAGGATGCGCCCAGCACCAAGGCGTTATTTTTGGACACCTGTGCTGCGTCTCCTTGAAAAGACAAGTCACGCCTCCAATACAGTTTTACTGTATAATGGGCAAAATTGTGTACGTCTTTCATTCAGCGTGTGCAATGAGCAAAATTTAAAGAGCAACCTTTTCACTTGTGGAGCATTACTGCTGCACAAGGTGTGGCTCTTCTACATTGTAACACCTGAGGGTGGGTTAAAGGTTACCTTTGAAATTGGTTCAATTAGGCTTCGGCCTACACTCTGCTCCTCTCCTCCTCCTGCTGACCCTGGGCTCAAACACCGCCAGTTTTTGCCCGGAAGTGCTAGCTGCACAGAGAAAAACACCAGCCAATGTGTTAGTGGGGTTCAGCACCGACAGCTGTTCCCCTGCTGTGTAGTCGGCAACGTGTCCAGCACAAGCCACGCTGGCACAACAGAACAAAAGCTGTCACCAGTGCAGGCTTCGGCCTACACTCTGCTCCTCTTTGATTTCCTGGGTTTCAACACTGTCAGTTGTCACCTGGAAGTGTTGTCTACACAGAAAAAACACTCGCTGATGTGTCAGTGGGGTTCCGCAACGCCAGCTGTTCCCCTGCTGTGTAGTCGGCAACGTGTCCAGCACAAGCCACGCTGGCACAACAGAACAAAAGCTGCCACCAGTGCAGGCTTCGGCCTACACTATGCTCCTCTCCTCCTCCTGCTGACCCTGGGCTCTAACACCGCCAGTTTTTGCCCGGAAGTGCTAGCTGCACAGAGAAAAACACCAGCCAATGTGTTAGTGGGGTTCAGCACCGCCAGCTGTTCCCCTGCTGTGTAGCCGGCAACGTGTCCTGCAAACGCCATGCAGGCACCTGAACTGAAATTAAAGGGACCCTGCCCCCCCCAGGTGTTTCTATGTATAACAGCCACCTTGTACAGCAGTACTGCTGCATTTGTACAAGGTGGCTGACTTTTCCTCCTTGCCCACGTCGAACTCAACAAACACGTACAAAATGTGTCTCATTAGAGACCATTACAGTGTCCCTGAGGTGTGACTTTCCTTTTTAATGACACGCAGCACCCCCCTTGGTAGCGCTGCCTGTCTTCTGACATCGTTGGTTGGCTGTCTGTGCCTGTGTGTCCGCCCTGCCCGACACAACTCCCCTCGTTGTCTTACTTATTTTGACTGTGATGGTGTGATTGATGGGCATGTGCAGTGCATATGTTCGCCTGTCTTCACTCATCTCCTTACGCCTTCTTCAGACTGTGCGGCCTCATGGCCGCGGCATGCGATAAGGGATCAGCGGAGGCCGCCCAGTCTGAAGCAGGTGTAAAGACATGTGCGAGCGGCGAACATATTTACTGCGCAAGGCCATGAATCCCAGCCCTGCAGTGTGACTTTATGAAAAGACACTGCGGGTCTGGGATTCCTGGCCATCGCTAACCGCACCAGCCGACATGAAATGAGGTGAGAAGACAGGCAGCGCTCACAGCGCATGGCCAAGGGTTAACAAGAGCGCAGACTCCTGTACAGCAAATAACAACGCTCAGGAGGCACCAAGGTGTTATTTTGGACACCTGTGCTGTGTCTCCTTAAAAAGACAAGTGTCAGGAATCCCCCGACCGCTGCCACCAATTTTTCACAATTCACACCATGACCGTCACCCCTACGTCCCGGGTCGGGGTGGCTTTGGGCCAACAAACGGCTATCACATGTGCAGGGGGCTTATCTTAGTTATCCCTCCACTGCTAACAATGTGATGAAAAAACACACACAAGGCTATTGACCTCTTAGGTTACAGCAGGGGCTTATTCTAGGTATCCCACTGCTTTCAATATACCACAAACTGCAGGGATTTATGTATATCCCGCTTACAGTTCCACTTAACACTTGCAGCTCTCTGGCGCCCCCTTTACTCTCAGGTCAGATTAGGTACTGCACCCTGGGTAATTAGTTGCCAGAAAGGCTGCCTGCTATGTACTGGCTATTGGACACGCTGCAGCAACGCGATAAACTACTCCCACTCAGGCAGGAACAATAATTATCAACGCCGCAGTCGCTACAGCATCACTCAACAGTCTGCACACGGTATCGCCGCCACCAGCTTCGATTAAACGGGTCCGAAGCTAACCCAACACAACAGTAACAGTAGCGTATTTCCCTTCAGAAGACTCAGGGTACGGTTTAGAACAGGAGAACGAGCTAATATTAAATATTATATCCCATAAAAAATTAGGCAGTGCTTTATCAAAAATATTTTATAAAGATATTACAAATGAGACAATTGCAAATATGTACACGGGTAATTATAACATAAAGGGAATAAAGGAGAAAAGATAACACTCACATGTTCAAAGCATGGCAGGCACCCAGGCTAGGGCAGTTTTCCATACGTCCCAGCTCATGGGATGTACTCAGCTCTTCCAGGAAAAAAGGACAAGAAGGAAGCTGGGGATGTGTGCAGACAGTTATAGCTTAAGCCTGTAACATCCCAGAAAGGGGTTGGATCACCTCGTCCCTCCTACCTCTTCAGTTAACTCATTTTTCTAATCTATATCTAATTTCGATAACTCCGCTACAAAACATGTTATAGTCCTAACAAACTCATCATTCATCTCGGATTAATGTGAGCATTCTAATGAGATCAAATATGTCCTATCTGGGATACTGTTATGGCTGGCAATCAGGCAACACAGCGTGCAGTAATCAGCGCACATACAGAGATCTGGCAATAACCAAAAACAATAGGACGAGCTCTGAGACGTGGAATCTCTGTAGACTGCAGTACCTGATCTATCCTCACACAACTATAAGCAGCAGTGGATTGCGCCTATCACTACCTATGCAACTCGGCACTGCCTGAGGAGCTGACTAGCCTGAAGATAGAAATACAAGCCTGACTTACCTCAGAGAAATACCCCAAAGGAATAGGCAGCCCCCCACATATAATGACTGTTAGCAAGATGAAAAGACAAACGTAGGAATGAAATAGATTCAGCAAAGTGAGGCCCGATATTCTAGACAGAGCGAGGATAGCAAAGAGAACTATGCAGTCTACCAAAAACCCTAAAACGAAAACCACGCAAAGGGGCAAAAAGACCCACCGTGCCGAACTAACAGCACGGCGGTGCACCCCTTTGCTTCTCAGAGCTTCCAGCAAAAGTTAATAGCAAGCTGGACAGAAAAAACAGAAAACAAACTAGAAGCACTTATCTAGCAGAGCAGCAGGCCCAAGGAAAGAAGCAGTAGCTCAGATCCAACACTGGAACATTGACAAGGAGCAAGGAAGACAGACTCAGGTGGAGCTAAATAGCAAGGCAGCCAACGAGCTCACCAAAACACCTGAGGGAGGAAGCCCAGAGACTGCAATACCACTTGTGACCACAGAAGTGAACTCAGCCACAGAATTCACAACAGTACCCCCCCCTTGAGGAGGGGTCACCGAACCCTCACCAGAACCCCCAGGCCGACCAGGATGAGCCACATGAAAGGCACGAACAAGATCTGGGGCATGGACATCAGAGGCAAAAACCCAGGAATTATCTTCCTGAGCATAACCCTTCCATTTGACCAGATACTGGAGTTTCCGTCTAGAGACACGAGAATCCAAAATCTTCTCCACAATATACTCCAATTCCCCCTCCACCAAAACAGGGGCAGGAGGCTCCACAGATGGAACCATAGGTGCCACGTATCTCCTCAACAACGACCTATGGAATACATTATGTATGGAAAAGGAGTCTGGGAGGGTCAGACGAAAAGACACCGGATTGAGAATCTCAGAAATCCTATACGGACCAATAAAACGAGGTTTAAATTTAGGAGAGGAAACCTTCATAGGAATATGACGAGAAGATAACCAAACCAGATCCCCAACACGAAGTCGGGGTCCCACACGGCGTCTGCGATTAGCGAAAAGCTGAGCCTTCTCCTGGGACAAGGTCAAATTGTCCACTACCTGAGTCCAGATCTGCTGCAACCTGTCCACCACAGAATCCACACCAGGACAGTCCGAAGACTCAACCTGTCCTGAAGAGAAACGAGGATGGAACCCAGAATTGCAGAAAAATGGAGAGACCAAGGTAGCCGAGCTGGCCCGATTATTAAGGGCGAACTCAGCCAACGGCAAAAATGACACCCAATCATCCTGGTCAGCGGAAACAAAACATCTCAGATATGTTTCCAAGGTCTGATTGGTTCGTTCGGTCTGGCCATTAGTCTGAGGATGGAAGGCCGAGGAGAAAGATAGGTCAATGCCCATCCTACCACAAAAGGCTCGCCAGAACCTCGAGACAAACTGGGAACCTCTGTCAGAAACAATATTCTCAGGAATGCCATGTAAACGAACCACATGCTGGAAGAACAAAGGCACCAAATCAGAGGAGGAAGGCAATTTAACCAAGGGCACCAGATGGACCATTTTAGAAAAGCGATCACAGACCACCCAAATGACCGACATTTTTTGAGAAACGGGAAGGTCAGAAATGAAATCCATCCAAATATGTGTCCAAGGCCTCTTCGGGACCGGCAAGGGCAAAAGCAACCCACTGGCACGTGAACAGCAGGGCTTAGCCCTAGCACAAATTCCACAGGACTGCACAAAAGCACGCACATCCCGTGACAGAGACGGCCACCAGAAGGATCTAGCAACCAACTCCCTGGTACCAAAGATTCCTGGATGACCGGCCAGCACCGAACAATGAAGTTCAGAGATAACTTTACTAGTCCACCTATCAGGGACGAACAGTTTCTCGGCCGGACAACGATCAGGTTTATTAGCCTGAAATTTCTGCAACACTCTCCGCAAATCAGGGGAGATGGCAGACACAATGACTCCTTCCTTGAGGATACTCGCCGGCTCAGATAACCCCGGAGAGTCGGCCACAAAACTCCTAGACAGAGCATCCGCCTTCACATTTTTAGAGCCCGGAAGGTATGAAATCACAAAATCAAAACGAGCAAAAAATAACGACCAACGGGCCTGTCTAGGTTTCAAGCGCTTGGCAGACTCAAGATAAGTAAGGTTCTTATGATCAGTCAAAACCACCACGCGATGCTTAGCACCCTCAAGCCAATGACGCCACTCCTCGAATGCCCACTTCATGGCCAGCAACTCTCGGTTGCCCACATCATAATTACGCTCAGCAGCAGAAAATTTCCTGGAAAAGAAAGCACATGGTTTGAGCACTGAGCAACCAGAACCTCTCTGTGACAAAACCGCCCCTGCACCAATCTCAGAAGCATCAACCTCGACCTGGAACGGAAGAGAAACATCAGGTTGACACAACACAGGGGCACAGCAAAAACGACGCTTCAACTCCTGAAAAGCTTCCACTGCAGCAGAAGACCAATTAACCAAATCAGCACCCTTCTTGGTCAAATCGGTCAATGGTCTGGCAATGCTAGAAAAATTACAGATGAAGCGACGATAAAAATTAGCAAAGCCCAGGAATTTCTGCAGACTTTTTAGAGATGTCGGCTGAGTCCAATCCTGGATGGCCTGAACCTTAACCGGATCCATCTCGATAGTAGAAGGGGAAAAGATGAACCCCAAAAATGAAACTTTCTGCACACCGAAGAGACACTTTGATCCCTTCACGAACAAGGAATTAGCACGCAGTACCTGGAAAACCATTCTGACTTGCTTCACATGAGACTCCCAATCATCTGAGAAGATCAAAATGTCATCCAAGTAAACAATCAAGAATTTATCCAGATACTCACGGAAAATGTCATGCATAAAAGACTGAAAAACAGATGGAGCATTGGCAAGTCCGAACGGCATCACCAGATACTCAAAATGACCCTCGGGCGTATTAAATGCCGTTTTCCATTCATCTCCCTGCCTGATTCTCACCAGATTATACGCACCACGAAGATCAATCTTAGTAAACCAACTAGCCCCCTTAATCCGAGCAAACAAGTCAGAAATCAATGGCAAGGGATACTGAAAAACAAGTCAGAAATCAATGGCAAGGGATACTGAAACTTAACAGTGATCTTATTAAGAAGGCGGCAATCAATACACGGTCTTAGCGAACCATCCTTCTTGGCTACAAAAAAGAACCTTCTCCAGGGACTCCTTCACATAACTGCGCATAGCGGTGTGTTCAGGTACGGACAAATTAAATAAACGACCCTTAGGGAATTTACTACCAGGAATCAAATCGATAGCACAATCACAATTCCTATGCGGAGGTAGGGCATCAGACTTGGACTCTTCAAATACATCCTGAAAGTCCGACAAGAACTCTGGGATGTCAGAAGGAATGGATGACGAAATAGACAAAAATGGAACATCACCATGTACTCCCTGACAACCCCAGCTGGTTACCGACATAGAGTTCCAATCCAATACTGGATTATGGGTTTGTAGCCATGGCAACCCCAACACGACCACATCATGCAAATTATGCAGTA
Source organism: Ranitomeya imitator (assembly GCF_032444005.1). NCBI lineage: Eukaryota > Metazoa > Chordata > Amphibia > Anura > Dendrobatidae > Ranitomeya > Ranitomeya imitator. The sequence goes on from NC_091284.1 coordinate 234,831,575, forward strand.
CCAGAAAGCGAATAACTTCCTGATGTGCAGGAGCCATGCACATGGTCAGCTGGGCCCAGTACTGAGGCTTATTCTTGGCCAAAGGTGTAGCATCAATTCCTCTCAACGGAATAGGACACCGCAAAGGCTCCAAGAAAAATCCACAACGTTTAGCATAATCCAAATCCATCAGATTCAGGGCAGCGCCTGAATCCACAAACGCCATGACAGAATACGATGACAAAGAGCACATTAAGGTAATGGACAAAAGGAATTTGGACTGTACAGTACCAATAACGGCAGAGCTATCGAACCGCCTAGTGCGTTTAGGACAATTAGAAATAGCATGAGTAGAATCACCACAATAGAAACACAGTCTGTTCAGACGTCTGTGTTCTTGCCGTTCTACTTTAGTCATAGTCCTGTCGCACTGCATAGGCTCAGGTTTACTCTCAGACAATACCGCCAGATGGTGCACAGATTTACGCTCGCGCAAGCGACGACCGATCTGAATGGCCAAGGACATAGACTCATTCAAACCAGCAGGCATAGGAAATCCCACCATTACATCCTTAAGAGCTTCAGAGAGACCCTTTCTGAACAAAGCCGCTAGTGCAGATTCATTCCACAGAGTGAGTACTGACCACTTCCTAAATTTCTGACAATATACTTCTACATCATCCTGACCCTGGCATAAAGCCAGCAGATTTTTCTCAGCCTGATCCACTGAATTAGGCTCATCGTAAAGCAATCCCAGCGCCTGGAAAAATGCATCAACATTACTCAATGCAGAATCTCCTGGTGCAAGAGAAAACGCCCAGTCCTGTGGGTCGCCGCGCAAAAAAGAAATAATAATCAAAACCTGTTGAATAGGATTACCAGAAGAATGAGGTTTCAAGGCCAAAAATAGCTTACAATTATTTCTCAGGAACTTAGTTCTGTCACCAAAAAACAAATCAGGAATCGGAATTCTTGGTTCTAGCATCGATTTCTGATCAATAGTATCTTGAATCTTTTGTACATTTACAACGAGATTATCCATTGAGGAGCACAGAGCCTGAATATCCATGTCCACAGCTGTGTCCTGAAGCACTCTAATGTCTAGGGGGAAAAAAAGACTGAAGACAGAGCTAAGAAAAAAAAATGATGTCAGGATTTCTTTTTTCCCTCTATTGGGAATCATTGGTGGGGCTCCTTGTACTGTTATGGCTGGCAATCAGGCAACACAGCGTGCAGTAATCAGCGCACATACAGAGATCTGGCAATAACCAAAAACAATAGGACGAGCTCTGAGACGTGGAATCTCTGTAGACTGCAGTACCTGATCTATCCTCACACAACTATAAGCAGCAGTGGATTGCGCCTATCACTACCTATGCAACTCGGCACTGCCTGAGGAGCTGACTAGCCTGAAGATAGAAATACAAGCCTGACTTACCTCAGAGAAATACCCCAAAGGAATAGGCAGCCCCCCACATATAATGACTGTTAGCAAGATGAAAAGACAAACGTAGGAATGAAATAGATTCAGCAAAGTGAGGCCCGATATTCTAGACAGAGCGAGGATAGCAAAGAGAACTATGCAGTCTACCAAAAACCCTAAAACGAAAACCACGCAAAGGGGCAAAAAGACCCACCGTGCCGAACTAACAGCACGGCGGTGCACCCCTTTGCTTCTCAGAGCTTCCAGCAAAAGTTAATAGCAAGCTGGACAGAAAAAACAGAAAACAAACTAGAAGCACTTATCTAGCAGAGCAGCAGGCCCAAGGAAAGAAGCAGTAGCTCAGATCCAACACTGGAACATTGACAAGGAGCAAGGAAGACAGACTCAGGTGGAGCTAAATAGCAAGGCAGCCAACGAGCTCACCAAAACACCTGAGGGAGGAAGCCCAGAGACTGCAATACCACTTGTGACCACAGAAGTGAACTCAGCCACAGAATTCACAACAGGATACATATTTACAGAGAAATCCCTACTTCTTTACCAGATGGAGTTAGAAGCCCGTGTTTCGCGGGATGGGTAGATACACCGAGTGAGAATAAGAATATATATTTTCGTATTTCTAGCTTAAATCGTTTGCCTAATATCTAACAAAAACTAAACAAAGAATCTTTCATGAATCCTTGAAGTTTCTACTTCACTTATAGCTGGACAAGAGCTTACACAGGAAATGCCGGTCGTAAATACCTTTGGCTCTCCTAACCCCCACACCCTCTGAGAAAGAAAGCCAGGAATTTGCAGCTACAAACTGTTGCAGTATCACTCCAAGAAGGGGGGGCTTAGCCCACGCAGGCTAGCAAGAGAACTACTTATGATATTTCATACCATATCGTGACACCTCCCCCTTTTGGTGTGCGCTAGGGAGGCAGTACCCCACGGTATGCCTCCATGCGCACCTCAGTGGGTTCACCCTGGCAGGACAGTCCATATGCATTCCCATGCTCTTTGCCTGTTTTGTGTTCAATGGTGAAGTCAAACTGCTGAAGGGCAAGGCTCCAGCGTAGCAACCTGCCGTTGGTTCCACCCATGGCGTTTAGCCAGCGCAGAGGGCCGTGGTCGGTCACCACAGTGAAGGGGCGACCGTACAAGTAGGGCTGCAAGCGCTGCAGGGCCCAGACTATGGCTAGGCACTCCTTCTCGATGGTGGAGTAGGCCACTTCCCTCGGCAAAAGCTTCCGGCTCAGGTATAACATGGGGTGCTCTTGGTCCTCCGAGTCAACCTGGCTGAGCACAGCACCAAGGCCAAACTCGCTGGCGTCGGTCTGCACCAAGAACGGTCGACTGCTTTCAACACAGGGGCGTTGCACAGTGCGGTTTTCAACGCCTGGAAGGCCCCCTCAGAGCCATCTGTCCAGTTGACGATGTGGGGTAGCTTCTTCCTGGTGAGGTCCGTCAAAGGTTTTGCCAGGCTACTATAGTGCTGTACGAAGCGCCTATAGTACCCTGCAGTGCCCAAGAAGGACATCACCTGTTTCTTGGTCACGGGAGTGGGCCAGTTCACGATCACTCCCACTTTGTCAGGCTCTGGCTTCAGGGTGTTCCCGCCTACCCGGTGCCCCAGGTAGTGAACCTCCCTCATGCCCATCTGGCACTTTCCGGGCTTGATAGTCAGTCCTGCTTGGTGAATTCGCCTGAGCACCTCCTCGAGATGCTGCAGGTGTTCCTCCCAGGAGAAACTGAAGATGGCAATGTCATCCAAGTACGCCACTGCGTACTTCTCCAGTCCCTGAAGCAGGAGATTGACCATCCGCTGGAAAGTGGCAGGGGCATTCTTCATGCCGAAGGGCATGACCGTGGACTCGTACAGTCCGAAGGGCGTGATAAAGGCGGACTTCTCCTGCGCCTCGGGGCTCAGAGGAATCTGCCAGTATCCTCTACTCAGATCCATTATGGTTAGGTAATTTGCACCAGCTAGCTTCTCAAGCAGCTCCTCGATGCGCGGCATTGGGTGCGCATCCGAGGCGGTGATGGCGTTGAGCCCCCTGTAGTCCACGCAGAACCAGGTGGTCCGGTCCTTCTTTGGCACGAGAACTACAGGTGATGCCCACGCGCTCTTTGACCGTCGAATCAGCCCCAGCTGTGACATCTCATCGATCTCTTGGCGCATGATCTGCTGCACCTGGTCAGAGATTCGATAGGGTGTTCGCTGTAGTGGGGCGTGATTCCCGGTGTCCACCTCGTGGACGGCTAACTCAGTCCTCCCAGGTAGGTTGGAGAACACGACCCGGAAGGGTTCCAGTGTGGTTTTCAACTGCAACCACTGGGGTTCAGTTAACGAGGCGCTTACCTCCATGTCCTCGATGGACCCATTGGCCTTGGCTTGGGCCAGCATGTCCAGGAGGGTGTCTTCCTCACCGTCTTCGGGCAAGCTGCAGACCGGTAGGACGAAAGGTTCACGTTCGTGATGAGCCTTCATCATGTTGACGTGAAAGGCCTTTCGCCTACCCTGAGCGTGGTCAAGCGTGACCACGTACGTGACCGGGTTGAGCTGTTGGTGGACGACGTACGGGCCCTCCCAGGCTGCCTGAAGCTTATCCGTTGGTACGGGGACCAGCACCCACACCTTTTGACCCACGTGGTAGGTCCGCTCCCGGGCGTTCTGGTCGTACCAGTGCTTCTGATCAGCCTGAGCCTGCGTCATGTTGTCATGCACCAACTGCGTCAAGGTCTGCATCTTGTCACGGAAGCGCATGACATACTCCACTATGGACACTTCAGAAGGGTTCGGCTCCTCTTCCCAGGATTCTCTTACCAACCCAAGGGGTCCCCGGACTCGCCTGCCGTACAGGAGCTCAAAGGGGGAGAACCCCGTCGAGGCCTGCGGAACCTCTCGGTAAGCGAACAGCAGGTGTGGGAGGTACCACTCCCAGTCTCGCCCTTGAGTCTCATCCAGCATGCGTAGCATCTGTTTGAGGGTACCATTGAAGCGTTCACACAAGCCATTGGTCTGTGAGTGATACGCACTCGATACCAGGTGCTTCACCTGCATTCTCTTACAGAGAGCCTCCATTAGGCGAGACATAAATTGGGTCCCTTGATCAGTAAGCATTTCCCTGGGAAACCCTACACGTGAAAAGATGGCCAACAGGGCATCCGCCACCTTATCTGCCCTAGTTGACGACAGAGCTACTGCCTCTGGGTACCGGGTAGCATAGTCTACCACAGTAAGGATGTATTGCTTTCCAGAGCTGCTGGGGACGGCCAGCGGGCCCACAATGTCCACCGCGATCCTCTGGAAAGGCTCCTCTATCCCTGGCAAAGGGATCAGGGGAGCCTTAATAGCAGGCCCCGCCTTCCCCACTCTTTGACAAGTGATACAGGAGCGGCAGTAGTTAGACACATCTGTCCCCATCTTAGGCCAATAGAAGTGTTGAGACAGCCAGGCCTTAGTTTTGCTGATCCCCAATTGTCCAGCTAGCGGGATCTCATGGGCAATCCGCAACAACTCACCTCGGAATTGCTGCGGGACGACCAGCTGTCTTTCCCTCAACCACTCTTTTTGTGATTCTCCGGGTACTGTCTCCCAGTACAACCTTCCTCGTTCGTTCCCAGAACACCTTCTCCTTATCAGTCTCGGAGAAGCGCGTCCCGGCGAGTTGTCTCAAACTCTCTAGGCTCGCATCTGTGTGCAGAGTGGCCTGAAACTCCTGGCTAGGGGAAGCCAGAAGCGATGTCAGGGTCCCTTCCCCACGGGAACCCTCTTGGACCTGCTCTGGGTCCACCTCTGGTTCAGTCACAGTGATGACTGAGGAGGGTCCGGAAGGCAGACAGTTATCTGCGTTCCGGGCACTCTGACTGCGGGTGACAGCAGCTTCGTAGGCGCTCTCCCCGGGGGTTTCTTCAGACCCATCAGCCGGCGCTGCTATGGGCTCTACCTCCCCATCCACCCCCAACACTCCAGGGGCAGTGCTACTTATGGGCCAGTTACCTTCCTCGGTGGCACTGGTCACTTTCATGGCATCACCTTCCTCACGGTTCCCATGCATCTCCCCATTTCCTGTAGCACCGACACTTGCCCCTGTTAGGGGTTCCTCAGCCGTCTCACTCCGCAGAGCGACGTGGCTGGGCACGCCTGTACCTATGGACACATTAACCTCCACAGAAAAATCATTATCAGGTTCAGCTGGCACAGGTACAACATTTTCACCATCAATCCTAGGAAAAAAATGGTTAATAGATGCATCATTACAAGAAGATGGTCAGGTAACACATGCGATTTCCCATCATCATCATCATCAGGGTTAATGTTACCCTTATTAGTAGATTGGGGAGGGGTATCAGGGACGTAGTGGGCAACCAACCTCCCCAAATCAGTCCCCAACAAAACATCAGTGGGCAAATTATCAGACAGCCCCACTTCCTTCACCCCGCTCCCAGCACCCCAATCAATAAAAACCTGGGCCATCGGTAAGGGACAGCTGATGCCCCCAATCCCAGTGACAGTTAGGGTTTTCCCCGGAATGATTTCTTCAGGGGCCGCCAGTTCGGGTCGGATGAGGGTTCGTTCCGCCCCGGTGTCCTTGAGGCCTGTAGCAACATGGCCCCCCACAGTGACGGGCTGTACATTGTCACACACCCTCCCAACCACACCACCCACTAAAAGAACTGCTGCATTAGGGCCTGGGGCCTTGGCTGGGGTGTGCTTCTGCTTGGTTGGGCAGGAGGAACTGATATGACCAGTCTGATGGCAGGTGAAACACTTGCGAGGTTCGGTGGTAGGTCTGGTGCTGTTGGCCACGGGGCCAGGACCTCTGGTGTGTTGGCTGGCAGGGATACTGGCATTGGTTGCAGGCTTACCCCCTCTCCAGCTGGTGTTGACTGGCTTCCGCACTTCCGATCTACGGTTGGCCTCATAGGCATCGGCAATCTGCGCTGCTTTCGTCACGTCTTTGGGTTCTCTGTCCATCACGAACTGTCGCACCTCAGCTGGGCAAAGATGAAAGAACTGGTCTTTGATCATCAGGTCTCGCAGCTGTGCAAAGGTGGTCACTGACAGTCCTTGGGTCCACTGGTCAAAGTGGGTCCCCAGTCCGTGCACCACATCACTGTAACTGTCGTGTGGGCCACGTTGGAGGGTCCGGAACTTTCTACGGTACACCTCGGGTGTAAGCTGGTACTTGGCTATCAGAGCCTGCTTGATGGCCTCATAGTCACCATCTTGTTCTTGAGGGAGGGCAGCAAACGCCTCCAGAGCTTTGCCTCTCAGCCCTGGTGTCAGGTATCGTGCCCATTCATCTGTAGGCAGCCGGTACTGTCTGCAGGCTTTCTCAAAGGCCCGCAGAAAAGTGTCCAAGTCTCCGTCCTTCTCCATAACAGGAAAGTGATCAGGCCGGGGCTTCGGTGTCTGAGCGCTGCTGGGCTCACGGTTGGTCTGGGACAACCCCTGCATTTGCAGTCGGGCCATCTGCAGCTGGTACTCCCGCTCCGCTTGGGCCTCTCGCTCGGCTCGCTGGGCCTGGGCCTCTCGCTCGGTTCGCTCCTGGTATTGCTGGATCAGCTGCAGACGTCTCTCTAGGTCATCTGCGGAACATTGTTGCAGAGCCAGCTGCAGGAGGAGGTCTGCGCCCCCCTGGTTGCCAGTAGGGCCCGTATTCAGTGGTTGGACCTCTGCTGCAGCACCATGTTCGCTTGTGCTGGCTTCTGCGGCCTCTGGGCTCTGTGGCCTGGCTTGGTCGGCTTCCCATTGCACCAGAACTGCGACCAGTTGGGCTTTGTTTTTGCCCGCAAAGTCAATGTGCTGTGACTTGCATAAGGCAACAAGGGTGTCTCTCGTCTGCTGCTCATAGAAGGTTTCTCCCCGCACAACCATGGTTGCCATATAAAAGATAGGATAGAAAAACGAAGAGAAAGGGAGGGGATAATTACCAGTACACAATTGTCTCACAACTAAAAAACACTGAGTTCGTTCTCCAAACTTATTTGCGCAGAGTCCTCGCAAGAACTTTCTGCAAGTTTTTAGTGAGAGGAATGATTGCTCAAACCAAATCACTAATGCTCTAATATCCCACCGCCTTGCCACCAAATGTCAGGAATCCCCTGACCGCTGCCACCAATTTTTCACAATTCACACCGTGACCGTCACCCCTACGTCCCGGGTCGGGGTGGCTTTGGGCCAACAGACGGCTATCACATGTGCAGGGAGCTTATCTTAGTTATCCCTCCACTGCTAACAATGTGATAAGAAAACACACACAAGGCTATTGACCTCTTAGATTACAGCAGGGGCTTATTCTAGGTATCCCACTGCTTTCAATATACCACAAACTGCAGGGATTTATGTATATCCCGCTTACAGTTCCACTTAACACTTGCAGCTCTCTGGCGCCCCCCTAACTCTCAGGTCAGATTAGGTACTGCACCCTGGGTAATTAGTCTCCAGAAAGGCTGCCTGCTATGTACTGGCTATTGGGCACGCTGCAGCGACGCGATAAACTACTCCCACTCAGGCAGGAACAATAATTATCAACGCTGCAGTCGCTACAGCATCACTCAACAGTCTGCACACGGTATCGCCGCCACCAGCTTCGATTAAACGGGTCCGAAGCTAACCCAACACAACAGTAACAGTAGCGTATTTCCCTTCAGAAGACTCAGGGTACGGTTTAGAACAGGAGAACGAGCTAATATTAAATATTATATCCCATAAAAAATTAGGCAGTGCTTTATCAAAAATATTTTATAAAGATATTACAAATGAGACAATTGCAAATATGTACACGGGTAATTATAACATAAAGGGAATAAAGGAGAAAAGATAACACTCACATGTTCAAAGCATGGCAGGCACCCAGGCTAGGGCAGTTTTCCATACGTCCCAGCTCATGGGATGTACTCAGCTCTTCCAGGAAAAAAGGACAAGAAGGAAGCTGGGGATGTGTGCAGACAGTTATAGCTTAAGCCTGTAACATCCCAGAAAGGGGTTGGATCACCTTGTCCCTCCTACCTCTTCAGTTAACTCATTTTTCTAATCTATATCTAATTTCGATAACTCCGCTACAAAACATGTTATAGTCCTAACAAACTCATCATTCATCTCGGATTAACGTGAGCATTCTAATGAGATCAAATATGTCCTATCTGGGATACATATTTACAGAGAAATCCCTACTTCTTTACCAGATGGAGTTAGAAGCCCGTGTTTCGCGGGATGGGTAGATACACCGAGTGAGAATAAGAATATATATTTTCGTGTTTCTAGCTTAAATCGTTTGCCTAATATCTAACAAAAACTAAACAAAGAATCTTTCATGGATCCTCGAAGTTTCTACTTCACTTACAGCTGGACAAGAGCTTACACAGGAAATGCCGGTCGTAAATACCTTTGGCTCTCCTAACCCCCACACTCTCTGAGAAGGAAAGCCAGGAATTTGCAGCTACAAACTGTTGCAGTATCACTCCAAGAAGGGGGGCTTAGCCCACGCAGGCTAGCAAGAGAACTACTTATGATATTTCATACCATATCGTGACTAGAGACCATTACAGTGTCCCTGAGGTGTGACTTTCCTTTTTAATGACACGCAGCACCCCCCTTGGTAGCGCTGCCCGTCTTCTGACATCGTTGGTTGGCTGCCTGTGCCTGTGTGTCTGCCCTGCCGACACAACTCCCCTCGTTGTCTTACTTATTTTGACTGTGAGGGTGTGATTGATGGGCATGTGCAGTGCATATGTTCGCCTGTCTTCACTCATCTCCTTCCGCCTTCTTCAGACTGTGCGGCCTCATGGCCGCGGCATGCGATAAGGGATCAGCGGAGGCCGCCCAGTCTGAAGCAGGTGTAAGGACATGTGCGAGTGGCGAACATATTTACTTACTAGGCCATGAATCCCAGCCCTGCAGTGTGACTTTATGAAAAGACACTGCGGGTCTGGGATTCCTGGCCATCGCTAACCGCACCAGCCGACATGAAATGAAGTGAGAAGACAGGCAGCGCTCACAGCGCATGGCCAAGGGATAACAAGAGCGCAGACTCCTGTACAGCAAATAACAACGCTCAGGAGGCTGCGCCCAGCACCAAGGTGTTATTTTGGACACCTGTGCTGCGTCTCCTTAAAAAGACAAGTCACGCCTCCAATACAGTTTTACTGTATAATGGACAAAATTGTGTACGTCTTGCATTCAGCATGTGCAATGAGCAAAATTTAAAGAGCAACCTTTCACTTGTGGAGCATTACTGCTGCACAAGGTGTGGCTCTAATACATTTTAACACCTGAGGGAGGGTTAAAGGTTACCTTTGAAATTGGTTCTACTAGGCTTCGGCCTACACTCTGCTCCTCATGCAGACCCTGGGCTCTAACTATGCCAGCTGGGGCCCGGAAGTCCTGGCTGCACAGAGAAAAACACCCGCCATTGTGTCAGTGGGGTTCAGCACCGCCAGCTGTTCCCCTGCTGTGTAGCCGGCAACGTGTCCTGCAAACGCCACGCAGACACAACAGACTTAAAGCTGCCACCAGTGCAGGCTTCGGCCTACTCTCTGCTCCCCCTGCTTACCCTTTGCTCCAACACCGCTAGTTGGGGCTCTAGGAAGACAATCTTGAATAGGCAACGCATCCGGGTTCCAGCACCGTCAGCTGGTCCTCGGTTGTGCCATTGGCTCTTGCACACTTGGGCAACGCATCCGGGTTCCAGTACCGTCAGCTGGCTCTCGGCAGTGTCTTTGTCACGGGTACTCCCTCGTGCCCAGCCTGGCTTCAGTACCGTCAGCTGGTTCCGGGTAGTGTCAAGGTCACTTAGACGCTTATGCGTTGCCCCGTCGTGTTGCGGTCGGGTTAGCCAACTCCATGCTGCCTCCAGTTTAGGAGCGTCCTATGTGGGCTGCGGGAATTGGCAATCAAGGCTGGTTCTGTAGTGCCAGTAGGCCAAGCTCCCCCTGTAGGACTGTTGGTGTTCGGTAACGGCGGCAGCCTCGCTGCCTAGCTGTTCTCTCCTCTCCTGTGGACCTTCTGGTCCACATCCTGGTTCCAGCACCGTCAGCTGGTTCCGGGCAGAGCCTTTGGCTTAGGTGCCTCCTTCTGGGTATCCGAGTTCCGCCAACGCCAGGCGGTCCTTGGTAGTGCTTTTAAGCGCGGGTACCTACAGCTTTGTAACCGGGTTCCAGTACTATCAGCTGGTCCTCGGTCGTGCCATTGGCTCTTGCACAGTTGGCCAACGCATCCGGGTTCCAGTACCGTCAGCTGGTTCTCGGCAGTGTCTTTTGCTCTTGTACCTTCTGCTCCCCATCCTGGTTCCAGTACCGTCAGCTGGTTCCGGGCAGAGCCTTTGGCTTAGGTGCCTCCTTCTGGGTATCCGAATTCCACCAACGTCAGGTGGTCCTTGGTAGTGCTTTCAGGCACGGGTACCTCCTGCTTAGTAACCGGGTTCCAGTAACGTCAGCTGGTCCTCGGTAGTTCCATTGGCTCTTTGACCTTCGGGTAGCCATCCGAGTTCCAGTTCCATCAGCTGGTTCTCGGCATTTTCTCAGCCTTCTTGTACCTTCTGCTACATTTCCAATTTCAAGACCCTAAAGACGACGACCCGGAAGACCACCCCTAAGATGACGACGACACCAGAGACTACAACCACTGAGATCACGACGACCCTGGAGATGACGACCCTGAAGACCACCCCGATGACGGCGGAGACAACGACCCTGGAGACGACGACCCTGGAGACGACGACCCTGGAGACGACGACATGGATGACCGAGAAGCAGAAGAACAAGAGGCTGCAGAACAAAGAGCAGAAGAACATTAAGCATAACACTTAATATCAGAGCAAAAGATATTATCTAAATGATATGCAGAAGAAGACTAAGCAGTGTATGGGGGTGAGTCCATTCCTCCTCGTGGTGCCCCTTGATAAAGCCTGATGCTGCAGGCCAAACTGAACGCGGACAAATGTAACTTTTGTGACAGGCAGAACGGAAGGTGTAATCTTCAAACTTTTATAGATAACAACTACGGGAATGCCTGTCACAAATGAGAATATGATGAAGAAGTAGAATAGGAAGAATAATAATAGTTGAAGAAAATGAATATGAAGAATGTAATAAAAAAAAATGTAGAAGATGAAGAAGAAGATGAATAAGGTGAAGAAGAAGTTGATGTCAAAGATGATGATGATGATGATGATGAAGATGAAACTGTGGGAAAAGTTAAAAAAAAGAAGGGGAAGGCCGTGGAATAGTGAAACATCAAGATATGACAAAATAAAAAAAAACTTTACATAGTCAATATCTTTGTACCAACGAACGTCTTTAAAAAAAATTAAAATTCCTGCTATTCTATTTGATTGGGCTTAACCTCTATGCCTTTAATGTCTCCGCCACCTCCCCAAATACATCCTGCATTATTCTTAGTTGTTTTCCTTCATGTAGAATGAACCTACAAGGAAAGAAAGGGTTTATTTTAATTCCGATATTTTGGTCCCATTGACTTGCATTGGGATCGGGTATCGGTATCGGCGATATCCGATATTTTTTGAATATCGGCCGATCCGATCCGATACCGATACTTTCCGATATCGGAAGGTATCGCTCAACACTAATTATCACACAAACAGCCTTGACCTTTTTTTTTTTATACCTCCGCTATTCCCCGGCCTCTCCTCTCTGTCAATCCCTTCACTAGTTCCCCATTACCCAGAGGCTCCAGTTCAAACCCCACCCATGACATACAAAGCCATCTACAACCTGTCTCTTCCATACATCTGTGACCTCGTCTCCCAGTACTTACCTACACGCAACCTCCGATCCTCACAAGATCTCCTTCTCTACTCCCCTTTTATCTCCTCTTCCCATAATCACATACAAGATTGAATCCCCTCTACTATGGAACTCTCTACCCCAACATATCAGACTCTCGCCTACCGTGGAAACCTTCAAAAGGAACCTGAAGACCTACATCTTCCGACAAGCCTACAACCTGCAGTAACCACCGATCGACTAAGCCACTGCACAACCAGCTCTGCCCTCACCTACTGTATTCTCACCCATCCCTTGTAGATTGTGAGCCCTCGCGGACAGGGTCCTCTCTCCTCCTGTACCAGTTGTGACTTGTACAGTTTAAGATTATTGTACTTGTTTTTAATGATTTATACACATGTAAAGCACCATGGAAAAAATGGCGCTATAATAATAAAAAATAATAATAAATAATAATAATAATTGAAACTGTTCTCTGTTAAATCTTCTAGCTCTCCCTTCTACATCTGACCTGGTGGACTACCAACATCTACTCCATATGATCCACTGTTGCTGGGTCTACTTCTTTTCCTCTTTCCTTTACTCTATGGGTTTCTCCGTTTTTGCCTTCATGGCAATGTGAAAGTATTCTGCATGTTGCTCATGCTATTGTGAGTAGCTGGTGAGGCCTACCTGTGATATCATGGCCTGCAGCATCTCTAGACTTGCTTGCCATCAAGATTATCTGGGACATCATTGATCAGCAATTACAAAAGGAGCTGCTGGAAGCAGATCTTGATGATTTACGTGGCACAAGCCATTGCATGTTGCAATTTAGGTTTTGAATATGTATATATACTATTTAGTGCTGAAGCATCACACACAAATTTGATTACAAAAATATTTAAACACAGTTTGTAATGAATAAATATAGTTAAAAAACCAAGTGGTTGAATACTTTTGCAAGCCACTGTGTACATATATTTATAAATAATAAAGCCATAAAAAATATATTTGTAAACAAATAGTGGAAAAATATATAAATAAGTCCCACAAAAAAACTGCCCTACCAGTTAATATTTTAATGCTAGATCAGACCCAATTCTCCTAAAACAAACATGTATGATATAAAAATAATGGTATAAAATTGTGCACAAACGAAAAAAGCTCAGTCGTCATAAAAATGTTTTTCTCGGATTCCGACAAGAACCCCAACATAGAACTTGGTGAGAACACCGTATTAATGTGATCCAAGCCTTAGTTGACAGTAATTTTGTCTTGTACTTAAAAGGAGACCAGACATCTGTAAGGCTACGTTCACATTAGCGTTTCCCGACGCAGCGTCGGGAAACGCAGCGGCGACGCATACGTCATGCGCCCCTATATTTAACATGGGGGACGCATGGACATGCGTTGTGCTGCGTTGTGCGACGCATGCGTTTTTTTTGCCGCAAGCGTCGGGCAAAGAAAACGCAACAAGTTGCATTTTTTTGCGTCGAAATTTTGGCAAAAAACGACGCATGCGTCGCAAAACGCAGCGTTTTTGCGTGCGTTTTGGTGCGTTTTTATTTGCGTTGTGCGTTGCGTCGCCGACGCAGCGGCGCACAACGCAAATGTGAACGTAGCCTAACAAGCACACAATCCAATCCACATGTTAAAAACACAGCAGCTCAAATCCAAATCACCAGCTATACACTATATATGGAAAAAGTGAAAGAGTTTCTTGGCACCATGGAACCGACCTTCAAATGGCAAGGGGGAGAAAATATTGTGATGTTACTGTAGTATAGTATAAATACATTGCTATATCAAATCCGCCTATGATTTTGTTAATGCTCAACTGTGATGGTTGAAAGTACGAACAATTATACATCAGGCATCTGTCCCATCAGATGAAATACATATACTGCAGCGCCCCAGAGATCTGGTCGTTGCAGTAACTTCGCTCTGCCACTAAGGGAAGTGATGGTACGTCTGATGGCACTGAAGGGATTCTACTGACCAGGTATCACCAGCACACATTACACTTCACACTCCGGCCACTAGGGGGAGCAAAAGGCTTTATTTATTGGGCCACTTCTCACATTGGTAAAACTAGGGGTCAGACAGGAAGTTAGGCAGAACGAAGCCTGGGAGAGCTCCAGGGAGGACCTGTCAGAACTGGGAAATCTGGCAGGTACCTAGCGAACAGAACGTTACGGAACCGCGCCTGCACTACCTTGCGGCGGTATCCTAAGAAAGAGACACAAAGCGAAGGATATTGTGGAACAGTGAGAAACGAGATCCGCACAAAGGAGATCCAGTAGGAGTCATGCCCCGAGAACGGCAACATTCTACTGAGGCGCATAGCCGGTGGCTGGAGCACCGAGGAAGTAAGTCTCCATGCATTACTTCAAACAGCGGCAGGACAGTTAATTACAGGTTGGCTGTCTACCATACAACACCTAAGAAGGACATAGGAGGCAATCGTGGGAGAGGGGCGACACTAGGGTTCCAGAATAACTCCAGGCCTACCTGTCATAAAGGTGCGTCCTAGCCATAACATACCTGGGGGATGGAGAAGAGAAAGATCTAGAAAGAACGAGAACAGAAGTTGTGAGGACTATCCTGAATGCTCAGCAGGGAAGCACTACAACACACAGGCGCTAGTGGGTAGACACTGATTTCCACCTGCAAAGGGAACTCTGGATGTGCCTTCGGACCGGCCGTTCTCAGACAGCCCTGTTGGCAGTGCCCTGGATTGAGGATCCTGAAACCTAAATGGTAAAGAAACTGAACCCTGTGTTCTCGTTATTCCTCGCACTACGCACCATCACCCTTTATTGGACACCCCTTAGCAGGGTCACGGACCGGGTCTATCCACCGTGACAGCATCAGAACCGAACCAGAGAGGCCCGGTACTGTGTCTGGGGGCGCTCTAACTTGGCGTCACGAACAGGATCTACTTAAGCCTGAGGAATCAGGTCATGTGTGCCTTGGAACTGTGATTGAACTGTGACTTATTGCAAAGACTGTGTATTGCTATTTGCCGCCAAAAATCCGCCATTGCCGCGCCGTGTGGAGCGCAAAGGGAGGAGCCATAGCTTCGTGGGTGGAGCCAGCTGGAAAAGCGCGCGGAGCGGAAGACGCGGTGAGGCGCCGACCCCGGAAGGAGAACCCCGACAGATTAGCAAGGGAGGAGGAACGGCCATGTCGGATTCCGGAGGAGTAGAGGCGGCGGCCACAGCTGCAGACTCGGGAGCACTTCCAGATTCCGCGGTAAGCGCAGCCCCAAACCCGGTATCACCGCTAGAGGCCGCGGGGCTTATCGCTCCCACCAACCAGCCGGATACTGCCACCGCTACAGCAGCCATAATGCCTTTCTCTATGCCGTACCTACGAGGGGCTGCCTGGCTCCGGTGATACTTTGGAGAAGCTCATACGTTAACTGACTTTAAAGAAGGGATTTGTAGCCTGCTCGAGTTTTATCCCTTGACGGAGCCTCAGAAGGTTCATATGATAATCGGCCAACTCTTTGGAGCGGCATTGAGGGAAGTAAAGTCCTGGCCTGCTGCGGACAAGAAAACTGCGCAACAAGTATTTGCCAAGCTTAAAGCCACCTTTGACACCCGCACCGCTACTGAAATTAAATTGATGTTCTATGGGTGCAAGCAGCGGCCGCAGGATAGCTTACGGGACTATGCCCTTAATCTGCAGGAGGCGCTGTGGGCCATTAAGCAAAGTGACCCAAACAGCATGCAAGATGAAGATAAACTCCTGAAAGAGCGGTTCATTGAAGGGCTCCTGTGCAGTAACCAAAGGTCCCAGCTACACTTCCTGGCCATGCAGAATCCAGATCTGACTTTCGCGCAATTCAAAGATAAAGCTATCCAGGCGCTACCGGAGCGGCAGCCCAGCCGTGCCACACTTCCCAGGCAGCAAGCCCTCACATACCACCAGGAGGTGGCGCCGGACGCACCTGTCTCCGCCGAGGCTGATGCCCAGATCCCGGAAGACGACTCCCCTGCAGGACTGCGCCTCCAGATACAGGAACTGACCAGGAGCGTTGCCGCCCTAGCCCGGACCGTCCAGTCCCTACAGGAGGCCCCCAAGGAGAAGATCCAGCTGGCTTCCAGACCGGAAGATGTCCCCTGGCAACGACCAAGGAGGGTTCCATCGACCAGAGGCAGAGACGATGATCGTTTTCATCAGGATGGACGACCTATCTGCCGCCGCTGCCACTAGGTGGGCCATCTTGCAAGGTACTGTCAGTTAAACAAGCAACCCCTGGGGCCAAGGGCCAACCCCCAGGAGTAGAACGCCCAGGCCCGCAAAATTGGAGAGCCAAATACGTCAGGGGGCGTCCTGTTCTCCCCATCGTGATCGACGGTATCCCCATGAACGCTTTGCTGGACACCGGTTCCCAGGTGACAACTATGCCCTACATTCTTTATAGGCGTTATTGGGAGGACACTGACATCACCCGTGCCCCTGATGATGATTTCACCATAATAGCTAGCAATGGTTAGCCACTGCCGCAAGTGGGATATAAAGAGGTCACTATTAAGGTGGGGCGGGTAGAATTGGAGGCCCAAGGAATTGTCATTGTTGATATTGACCGATGTGAATGTTACCCCATGATGACCATTGGTACTAATGTCATAGAAAATTGTCTTGCAGAAGTTATTGTCTTGTTGCAGCAGGTAGCAGAGACAGCTGGTTACAGCGAACTGCGTGCCTTGCAGAAAGAAATATAATAATACTGAAGCCAGCATATTAGAAAATCAATACTAGTAGGGTAAGGTGAAATCTCGCAAGGATAGAATATGCTAAATGGATAAATGGGGGCCAGCTGCCAAATGACATATACTAAACAAAAAAGGAGAGACAGGCAGCCATATGGTCCCATAAAAATAACTCTTTATTGGAATACATTAAAAACAACATTAGACAAAGAACAGGGGTACAGAAGGGTATGCAAGTACGTTCCAAATGGCAATGAAAAAACAGACCTAAAAGCCGATCCACAGACCGTGCTGCTGTGCTAGTACAGTGCTAAAAAACACTTCCCCATATCACATAATAGACGATCAATAGTCTGATATATATAGGGCAAGTGCCCTCACATAGGGAATTCTAGCATAAATAATCAGTGTATCGACATACCTACAGCAGGCAACACGGGTCCAAGGAACTGACAAGCAGGCCTGACCCCGACGCGCGTTTCGGAGCAAGCAGCTCCTTCATCAGGGGGTGGCCATACTGAATTTAGCGCGCATATTTAAGCGCTGCCGGCAGGAACCAGGAAATAAAAGCAGGAACGCCCCCATAGCCATGGAAGGGCTTCGGACAGCGTGCGCCACCTCCAACATGACCGCCGGCACCGGAAACACGTGGGGCCCCACGTGACCAATGCCGGACGGCATTGTCATTGTTGATATTGACCGATGTGAATGTTACCCCATGATGACCATCGGTACTAATGTCATAGAAAATTGTCTTGCAGAAGTTATTGTCTTGTTGCAGCAGGTAGCAGAGACAACTGGTTACAGCGAACAGCGTGCCTTGCAGAAAGAAATCAGAGCCCTAATGCGGAGACAGCAGGTGGAGCTGACTGGTGGTGAAATTGGCTGGGTCACAGTGAGTGATTTGAATCCCATTGCAATACCCCCCAGGAGTGAAATGTTAATATGGTGTCGGGCAGCCATAGGCCTCGGGGGCAAAACTATCAGGCACCGGTAGAACCTGTGTATTCAGAGAATAGGCCTACCCTACTGACAGCCAGAGGGGTGGTTGACGCCCGCAAGGGGAGGGTGCCGGTGCGTGTTCTTAACTGCGGGGAGGAGGAAGTCCAACTAACCAAATATGTCACACTTGCCAAGCTGTTTACTGTTAATAATAGTGTGATACATGCACCCGGGCCCTTGGCTCCGTCCAAGTCGGCGGAGGACAACGGCTCTGCAGACCAATCAAAAGATTGGTGTCAGGAATTACATGTGGGCACTGATGCTACTCCATCTCACCAGTGGGTATTGGCAGGTTCCCGTGGCAGAGGCGGACAAGGAAAAGACAGCCTTCACGACGCCGATGGGTCTCTGCGAGTTCAACTACATGCCCTTCGGATTGTTTAATGCCCCGGGGACGTTCCAGAGGATGATGGAGTGCTGTTTGGGACACAAAAACTTTGAGACCGTGCTGCTGTATCTGGACGATGTCATTGTCTTCTCTAAGACCTATGAAGACCATCTGAAGCACCTGGCCGAGGTATTTGAAGCACTGTCCAACTTTGGCTTAAAGGTGAAGCCGTCCAAATGCCATCTGCTCAAACCCAAAGTACAGTACCTGGGCCATGTGGTGAGTGCCGAAGGAGTGGCCCCAGACCCTGACAAGGTCACGGTGATCAAGGACTGGCCGCAGCCCAGTAACCTTCATGAGGTCCGGCAGTTCCTCGGGTTGGTGGGTTACTACCGGAGGTTTATCAAGGACTTCACCAAGAAGGCCGCGCCGTTGCAAGACCTGTTGGTGGGCCAGCCCAAAAAACCCAAGGGTAAGAATACGCCATTGGATTGGAACGACTGACTGGAAGGATCGTTCACTTGCTTAAAATCGGCACTGACGGGAGAGGAAGTACTAGCCTACCCGGAATACGACCAACTGTTTGTATTGTATATGGATGCCAGCAACGTGGGGCTGGGAGCGGTGTTGTCCCAGGTCCAGAAGGGCAAGGAATGAGTGATCGCTTATGCCAGCAGGAAGCTTCGCCCCACTGAAAGGATCCCAGACAACTACAGTTCCTTTAAGCTGGAGTTCCTCGCCGTCGTTTGGGCCGTGACAGAGAGGTTCAAGCACTATCTGGCCTCAGCGAAATTCACCGTCTTGACGGATAATAATCCGCTTACGCACTTGGACACAGCGAAGCTCAGCGTCTTGGAGCAGCGGTGGATGGCCCGGTTGTCCAATTACGACTTTACCATCAAGTACCGGGCGGGGCATAAGAATGCGAATGCCGATGCATTGTCCCGAATGCCTCACCTGCCTGAAATGGAGGAAGACCCAGAAGCATTTGAAGAAGTGGAGCTGCCCGCTTTCCATCGTCCCAAGGCAACTCAGTATTCCCATCAGGTAGAGAACAGGCGCAGAAACAAACAGGGCACCCCGTTGAATCCCCTGCCCCACCACGGGTGGACAGAGAGCCAGGATGGTGACCCTGCGGTCCATCGGGTGAAGGAGCTCCTGACGCAGGCAGGTTTGCATCCTGGCCCGGATGATGCACTGGAGACATTACAGTTGTGGAAGGAGAGGGGCAAACTGTTTCTTCACGATGGCAAGCTGTGCCGAAGGAACATCGACCCTCGCACCCACGAATTAGTGTGGCAGATTGTGGTCCCCAGACAAGATGTGCCCATGGTCCTGGGAGCGTACCACGACGGGGCAGGACACTTCGGATGGAGGAAGCTGGAGAGGCTACTCCGTGGGAGGTTCTACTGGGTCGGCATGAGGAAGGCCATCGAGAAGTGTTGTCGAGAGTGTGGCCCCTGTAGCCTACGCCGGAAGGATCGTGACAGCCAACGGGCTCCCTTGCAGCCCATCATCACCAAATGGCCGCTCGAGTTGGTCGCGCTGGATCACGTAAAGCTAACACCTAGCCGGTCAGGGTATATCTACGCTCTCACCATTGTGGACCACTATTCCAGATTCCTGGTAGTCGTACCAGTCAAAGATCTGACAGCTAGAATGGCTGCCAAAACCTTCCAGCAGTACTTCTGTCGACCCCATGGGTACCCAGAGAAGGTGTTGACCGATCAAGGGCCGGCATTTGAGGCGGAGGTGTTCCAGGAGTTCTGCAATTTGTACGGGTGTAAGAAGATCACAAACAAGCCGTACCGTCCACAGACCAACGGGATGTGTGAGAAGATGAACCAAGTGGTGATCGACGTACTGAAAACCTTACCTGTGGAGGAGCGGAACTTGTGGCCTACAAAGTTACCAGACTTGGTGGACATGTACAACCACATCCCGGTGAATTCCACCAACTGCACCCCAGCGTACCTGATGCGAGGAAGGTCTAGCAAGTTACCCGTCGATCTGGACATGGGGGTTCTGACCCCCGAAGATATATCACCAGATGCGGATTGGGATACCGAGAGGCAGCAGAAGTACCGCAAAGTACAGGAATGTGTGGAAAAGAGTCTCGCTCAGGCCAGACAGAAGCAAGAGAGGGACTACAACCAGCATGCTCCCGCGGCTCCATTGGCACCTGGTGAGCAAGTACTCAAAAGAAAGAGGAGACTACACAAGCTTGATGATCAATGGGAAGCGGAACCGTATACCATTCTCCCCTCCGACTTCGACAATACAAAGGTCTGTCTCATTAGTAAAGACGGAGGGGAGACCTCAGCGGCCATATCCAGAGACCACCTGAAAATATGCCCTGATAAGCTGAAAGATGGGGAAATAGATCCCAGGACTTCTCTGCCCATGGAAGAAGAGAAGATGATACACACTGTTCTTGGTGATTTTCCCCAGTCCTGGACTCAAACAAATCAGGCCATTGTGGTACCTGTCCTAACGTTCCGTCAACCGAAACCGCCAGAACTAAATGTGGTACCAGGGCAGCTGGACCCGCCAGTGCAGCCGACCCCACCAGAAGATGCGATGCCAACGGTCGAACCAGCAGGTCCTCCCTCTGTCATCGATGAATCTGCCATGCCCACCACTAATAGTGGTAGTACTGAGGACGCCAGTATACCAGTGCTGCCCAGACTCACTAGAAGTGTAGCTAGAAGACAGTGCACTACACTAGCGATAGCAAGCGTAGCGGGTTCTGTCAGGTCAGTAGCAACCCCTGCGCTGCGGAGGTCCACGCGTAGCACCAAGAATCAGACTCCACTTCGTTATAGACCTTGGCAATATTAACGATAGTTGTTATTTGGTTGAAAATGCTTGTGTATATATCTGTGTTATAGGTTAAAAATGGACAATGGCGTGATGGACAGTGAATCACTCCAAAACTTTCACAGAGGCCCCTTTGTTTACCCGGGGTCCCTGCTATTCTATGGTTGCACCTACGGAACTGGGAGTCATGACCAATCTTTTGCAACGTTCAAGCGTCCTTACCTTCCGTAACGGAAAGCACTGTTATATTTATTTGTTCATAGTATATATATAAGAATTTTTGTGTGTTTCTATTAACATGTATTGTTGTTCTTCTTTTCCCAGACCGGGAGTACTGGATTTAACCGGGGGGGGGGGGGGGGAAGTAACAGTCTCCACGCATTACTTCAAACAGCGGCAGGACAGTTAATTACAGGTTGGCTGTCTACCATACAACACCTAAGAAGGACATAGGAGGCAATCGTGGGAGAGGGGCGACACTAGGGTTCCAGAATAACTCCAGGCCTACCTGTCATAAAGGTGCGTGCTAGCCATAACATACCTGGGGGACCGAGAAGAGAAAGATCTAGAAAGAACGAGAACAGAAGTTGTGAGGACTATCCTGAATGCTCAGCAGGGAAGCACTACAATACACAGGCGCTAGTGGGTAGACACTGATTTCCACCTGCAAAGGGAACTCTGGATGTGCCTTCGGACCGGCCGGTCTCAGAGAGCCCTGTTGGCAGTGCCCTGGATTGAGGATCCTGAAACCTTCAGTAAAAGGTAAAGAAACTGAACCCTGTGTCCTCGTTATTCCTCGCACTACGCACCATCACCCTTTATTGGACGCCCCTTAGCAGGGTCACGGACCGGGTCTATCCACCGTGACAGCATCAGAACCAAACCAGAGAGGCCCGGTACCGAGAACTCGTGGCCCTGTGTCTGGGGGCACTCTACACCACATAAACAATTTACATAGTTCCTAAAATTAAAATAAATATTAAATACATTTCAGACGCTGAAGAAAAGGAAATTAAGTGTCATCTATAGTTCTATATTTAATGTGAGAATCACTTAGGGTAGATGAGCATTTCGCAAAATGGTTAAGGCGTGATGAGGAAGGAAGCCACTCGTATTGCTGCTTACTAGCAGTTTCGTCAGTCAGTTGTTCTTGATCAGTGCTGGCTTTTCTTATTGTTACGTGACTCATGTTAAAGTATTTTTTTAGCTCATAGCAATTGTGTCTTACACATTTCTATATGTGCTGTAGAGGTGAGCACACTACCTTAATTAGTATCAAAGATGGCTGGATCATTCATTGTACACAGGAAGTATTTTTTGTGAATGATTATTTTGTTACTTTGTAATGTCTAATTTTGATTGAACATGTAAAATGTGAAGTGCAGCAGAATATGTTGGTGCTACATAAAAAAAAGATTATTATTATACTGACCAGTCATGCCTAAGATCTTCTTTCTGTTAAATATTGCAAAAAATGTGTTAAAAGTATTCAACGGTTCTTCGAAAAGTCAGAATGTGAGTTTGGTTTTCTGTATATACAGAATTAATCGTGTGCCGATACAAAGTATTTTTAAATCGGCACTGATTTGCAGCTATTAATGACCGCCATATGGTGTGAGAGGGGGAGGAGACAAAAGAGTATATAGATAGGACAGGATCAGAGATGCTGCTTTCTGTGAGGTAGAACTTGTTTCAAAACAGGCAGGAAATGTTTTATCTCACAGAAAGAATCATCTGCGATCCTGTGCTGCCCTGTCAGTATACTCTTTTATTTCTTCCCCTGCCCAGGAGCTGTCAGACCATGTCCCTGTACGGTCAGACACAGCCATTACACAGTACACAGCATGGACACATGTATAAGATTATCTCAGCACAGGAACATTTTTTTTAACACTTCCAATTGTGGTACTTGTTGTTATTCTAAAATCTATTGATTATAATGTATTTCGTTTGTAGGAAACCCTTTAACAAGTAATACTAATAATAATATTTTTTTCTATTGCGCCAACATGTTCCTCAGCACTTTACATTGCCGAGGGGACTTAAGGTACTGTCACATTAAGCGACGCTGCAGCGATATAGACAACGATGCCGATCGCTGCAGTGTCGCTGTTTAGGTCGCTGTAGAGACGTCAAACACAGCAACACCAGAACGATGCAGGAAAGATCCAGTGACGTAACGGCGACTCACTTATCGATGTAGCTGGTTGTTAGCTCCATGAAAAAACATTGCAGGCATCGTTGCTCTTGCTGTCAAACATGACGATACACGCCGACCTGACGACCAAATAAAGTTCTGGACTTCTAGCCCCGACCAGCGATTGTACTACGGGATCCTGATCGCTGCTGCATGTCAAACACAATGAGATCGCTATCCAGGACGCTGCAACATCACGGATCGTTGTCGTTCTCATTGGAAAGTTGCTCAGTGTGAAGGTACCTTTATACAGACAATAATTACATAAGAGTAAACACACAAGTCAACAGATACCACGAGGAGTTAGGGCCCTGCTCGCAAGCTGACAATCTAAGTAACTGTCACTTGTTTTTTACATAAATCAATAGCTTATATGAAAATAAGAAAATATGTATTTACTGAATATAGATAATACCCATGAATTGAGAATGAAATATCAGTCCAGGAGGAAAAAGAAGAACATATCTCTAATATAATAAATATTACAAAGCTTCTTATCTTCATGTGTACTGTTGATACATGAAATTAAAATTAAAAAGACGCTTACTCTTTAATGTTTCCTGTAGTTTGCAGCTTAGATAGCAGGTAGGCTAATGATTTCGAAGTAAGTGATGAATACAATAAACCATAAGACAACTGGCTGGGGACTTGAGGACTGGCTCGGTGACCGAGTATGACTCACAGAGAACACGGAGCTTTCTTGTGACAGTCACCTGACTCACCCAGTTCTCCTGAGTCCTGAAGTAGCCATGTTTCTTTATCTCTTCCTTACAGACTGAATAATGCTGCAAACTGATTGTGACAGGAACAAAGAACACACTTGTTGCAATAGCAAATATTAGCTGGATGAAATACTTCCTTGTAAAATATTTAAACATACAAACAATCACCACAATCGCTGTAATCAAGGTATCATGTAATATGTTTTCTCTTTAGCGAGAACTTCTTTTGGCCTGGTAAACAGATGTGTATATTCTATCCATAACATTTTTTTATTTTGAATAGGTCCAACTCCAAATATTCTGATTACTATACAGAACAGTGATTGTTAGAATTGTTATAAACAGTTTGCCAAATAAGGGGAATCTTAGGAAGCTTTGCGGAAAGAGTTGTGCTGGGGACAGCTTTGAAGTCTCATTTAAATGGCATCTGACAGTTGATACATGCAGCCCAATCCATGAGCAGCATGTATCAGACATTGGCAGTGTAAGGGGGACAACCAGACCGCGGGTACCTGCATGCCGGGTCCGGAACTGAAAGGGCTGCATCCTCTGTTCCCAGGGGAAGCCTGAGTGAGCCGGACCTTCCCCTGTTGCCTGGGGGAAGCGCTAGCGAGGTGGACCTTCCTACTGTCCCAGGAGGGCAGAGAGTGAGAGGAGAAAAGCGCACGTAGCAGCAGTGGGATAAAAGAGAAAAGCACGCAAAACAGGTCCGTTGGGTGCGAACGTAGAGCAGCGTGCAGAACAGTGAGCGGCGCACTTTGCTTCCCCTTTCCTCACCACAGAGCACCAGCGCCTCGACAGGCCACACTGACAGGGTCCCCTGATGTTTGCAGAGGAACTGCTGCACTGAGGAGAGCTGGGAGTGCCACAGCAGTCCAGGAAGAGGGACTGTTGTGGAGAGCGCAAAGCAAGTTGTGCGCAGCAGCAGCCAGGGAGAGAAGTGCTCCGTCCTGGCAGCACCAGCATCTTGCAGGCGGTTGTCCGCCACCAACAGCGGAGACCGGGGAGGGAGAGGAACGTGCAGAGAGTGCGGTGACTACAGAGAGGAGGTGCAGTGTGCCGGTGACTACCAGAGAGAAAGGCGCCGTACGCTCAGTGTTCATGAGTACAGCACATGTGCCACATAAGAGGGACCGCATACAGGACTGACACTTGGGCCCTGAAATTGGTGGATGGTGCAAGGCGCAGTGAATAACCTTTTTGGTACCGGCGATAGGTCACAGCATCCCCGGGGCTCAAGACGGAATCCGCGTTGTCTCCGCACAGGCAGGACTCCACCCCATCCCGGGTGACGTGGACTCTCACCGATAACCCTATTTCCTGGATGAATCCCTTTTCTTTCTGAGGTTGGTATACCACCACAACACCCCACTTCAGTGGAGAGTCGCCCAGCAGTTCTCCTCGGGCCTCCCGCTCAACTTCCTTCCTATACTCCGCGATCAGATGCCGCTGGTATTCTCCCCATGGGAAGGATCCAAGGTTATGCTCGCGTAGTTCGGGACCTGGTGCCGGAATCCCCGGGGCTCCAGCAGCCGCGGTGGTGATCAGGGTAAAGGCGGTAGGAAGGTAGAATCCCGGAATATCAAGACACTGAGCACCTGCACATGCGGTGGTTCTTCCGGCGCCACTCCACTCCTCTGGGGTTGGCGCCACAGCTGGTGCAGGCAACGGAGCTCCTGTGGACAGCTCCCTGGGGGTCCACTCTCTCCAGCGGTGGCATGCCGGTGTAATCCTCCGGTGACGGGGATCGGTGCGGGGCCATTCTTTTTCGGGAGTCCCCACCGATCTCCAGCTCCATTATTCCTCTTCTGGAGAGTGGTTTGGTTTTGCTGTCCCCGCCCGCCATGGAGAATCAGGAGGCAGACCTCGGTTGCTGACGGACACATCCTCAAGATACAGAAATATTTAGACTGGGCGGCCATTGTTTTTCGCGCTTCTCAGTTCGTTCACGCCCACAACTCCACGCCCTTCTTCTTCTCCAGCGCTCCTTATAGCGCAATAATAGCGGCAGTTTTGGTGGGAATCTTGGCGGTTAATGGCAATACACAGTCTTTAAGTACAAACAGTTCAAATACGATTCCGGCACAGTTCTTAGGCGGACATGACCTGAATTCTCAGGCTTAAGTAGATCCTGTTCGTGACACCAAAGTTGGATCGCCCCCAGGGTAAGGGCAATGGGGTACTCGGTACCGGGCCCCTTTCTGTAGTCGATGGGGATGTCACGGTGGCTGGACCCAGTCCGTGGCCCTTTGAGGGAGGCGTCCAATAAAAGGTGGACAGTAGTTTATAGGATAGTGTTCATGACGCCACCTGTGGTATTCGGTCAGGATGACCGACGCTGCTTAGGGGTCCGCTGGGGTGATGTTATGGTAGATGGTATACCTTCCCACAGGTGAAGTGTACCCTCAGGGCTTCCCAAAGTGAAATTGGTG
This sequence comes from Ranitomeya imitator, assembly GCF_032444005.1. Lineage (NCBI taxonomy): Eukaryota > Metazoa > Chordata > Amphibia > Anura > Dendrobatidae > Ranitomeya > Ranitomeya imitator. The sequence continues at coordinate 234,857,936 of NC_091284.1, forward strand.
GATGGTGCAAGGCGCAGTGAATAACGAGGACACATGGGTGCAGTCTCTTTACCTTTTACCAAAGGCTTCAGCATCCACAGTCCAGGGTAGGGACCACAGGGTAGGCAGAGTCCGGCCGGTCTGAAGGCAAATCCAGAGTCCCCTTGTCCAGGAGGAATTCAATAGCCTTCCCCTAGCACACAGTAACGTAGTAGGTCCCTACTTGCATAAGCTACCATAAGGTCCTCACTGTTGTTACTCCTCTCTGTCCCCCAGATGGTACGGATAGGACAAAACCCGTATGACTGATGGCCTGAGGCTTGTTTATAGGGACCCTAGAGACGCCCCGACCATCACAAGTTGCCACTGTGTCTTCTTAAGTATAAAGGTCGGACAGCCAACTTGGAATTAACTGTCCTGCCAGTCTCTGAAGTAACGGCATAGAGCTCTTTACTCCCTCGGTATTCTGGCCACCGGATCTGCGCTTCAGATGGAGGCAGCCTGCTTCGAACTGGTCTCCCGCTGATGTTTCACACCTGTTGCTATGACTTCTTTTCTCACTCACTACAGCACAATTCCTTTCTTGTCCTTTCTTAGGATGCTGCCGCATGGGTTGCAGGCGCAGCTCCGTGTCCTTCTCCCTCCTCAGACTTCAGTCTGGATCTGACTGGAAATCACCCCAGCCAGCTCGACCGGGAGACCTTTCCTCGTCGGTCCCCAGCCAGGAACTCTCCTCAGACTTCTCGTTCTGATTCTGACTGACTAACTTCCTCACCAACCCCCCAGTTTTACCCTAATGTGAGGAGTGGCCTAATAGATAGAACCCTTAGCTCCCCCTGGTGGACTGGCGTGTGAAGTGTGTGTGTGGCTGTGATACCTGGATAGCAGATCTCCTTCATTGCCTTCAGATGTAACATCACTCCCCCTGGTGGAAGAATAACATTACTGCAACGAACCAGGACTCTGGGGCGCTGGATTATTTTTTTTATTTACATTTTTTCCACTGTCTCCCTTTCCATATATATCATGAACGGCAATTTTTCTATATATATTCAGTGTTGTCAACAGATGTGCTGCCTTACAATTTAATTTCTAGATACATTGTCTCTTTTTTTGGCTCTCATTATTGCTTTTAATATTGTCAGTACTATTCGATAAAGTATTTGCATTTTTACTTTGGACTTAATGGTCGGTTGGTTCTTTTTCTTCTTTTTTTTCTTCATGATTTCAGCCAGCCGTATTTAAGTTTAAAACGCTACTGTGTTTAAAAGAAAAGCATGCTTTACAAGCTGGCTGGGGAACAAGCAGCACAGGAGACTATCGTGTTCCCTGAAAAGAAGACATACACTGAAAATAAACTCTACCATGATTTTACAAGATTTTGGAGTATGCTTAAAATATAATCCCTACTCCAAAAATAATCCCTAGTTACAGTCAAGGCCAGCGTTAGGGGAGTCAAACTGGGCAATTGCCCTGGGCCTCCATGTTCTTAGGGGCCCTTAGTGTTACTATTATGAGGATAAGACTGCATAAAGACCTTTGATGACATCACCAAAGGCCTCTTAACTAGAGGCGTCAGGAGTGACTGAGCAGGAGACAGGCAGATATGTAGGGCCTGAGTTAGGTCAAAGAGGGACTAAACTGGGCAATTCCCCAGCATTTCTACTTTGAGGTTAAGACTGTTCAAACCCTTCACAACCATAGGTATTTCCTTTTTTGCATTTTTGTTTTTTGCTCCCCTTCTTCCCAGAGCCATGTGAGTGCTTGTTTTTTGCGGGATAAGTTGTACTTTTGAACTACAACATTGGTTTTAACATATCGTGTACTGGAAAATGGGAAAAAATACCATGTTCGCTAAATGCTCAATAGCCATTTTGATTCTCCAGGTCATTACGATTTCATAAACCCCAAACATGTCTAGGTTCTTTTTTATTTAAGTGATGGAAAAATAAATCAAAACTTTGGTTAAAAAAGAAAAAATGACACCATTTCCCAGACCTGTAGCGTCACTATTTTTCATGATCTTGGGCTGGCTGAGGGCTTATTTTTTGCATGTCAATACCATCTTTTGATCACCCTTTATTGAATTTTATTGCAATATAGCGGTGACCCAAAAAATTATTATTTATGATGTTTTTAATTTTTTTTTCTCATTACACTGTTTAGTTATCAGGTTATTTTTTTTAATATTGATCGATCAGGTGATTCTGAATGTGGCGATACCAAATATGTGTATGTTTGATTTTTTTTTTATATTGTTTTATTTTGAATGGGGCAAAAGGGGGTGATTTGAACTGTTATTTTTTTAAAATTTTAAAAACTTTTTTTACTTTTTGCATGCTTCAATAGTCTCAATGGGAGACTAGAAGCTGCAGTAGTTCAATCTGCTCTGCTACACACAGGCGATAATCAGATCGCCTGTGTGTAGCAGAAATGCTCACTTGCTATGAGCGCCGACCACGGGGTTGATATCAGTACATCAGTATGTTGATGTGTGTATATACTCATGTGTATTTTCAGCGTATATGTATATATACATGTGTATGTATGTGCAGTGCAGTGTGATTATATACATGTGTATCTACGTTTCTGCCAGAGGTGCACGACACTTGTAAGATTCCAAATTTATGTTGTGCATCTTTTAATGAATTTGGTGCATCTTACTCCAGCGGCCCCATTCGTTAAAGGGATTTTCCTATGAACAAAAGTTTATTTTAATAAATAGAACTTGGAATAATAAAAAAATTCCACAAATGGATGTGTTTAAATAAAATGTTCCTAGGTTCAGTAAGATAAGCAATTTTAAGGTGAACCTCCAGAAATCAGAATTACTTAATATAACCTTATCTGATCATGAGGTAGATCATCTTAAATCCGTTTTTTCTTTTCGTTGGAGACAACATTCCATTAAATATCTAGGTATCAACATACCTGCAGATCCTCAAAAAATATTTGACCTTAATTTCCCCCCTCTCAAACGCTCCTTAGAAAAGGTGACTGATGCCTGGCGCAGTCTCCCACTCTCATGGTTTGGAAGAATAAATGCTCTCAAAAAGGATATTTTGCCTAAAATATTGTACTTCCAGACCATTCCATGGGATATAGAAAAATCATTTTTTATCAGTTTACGCAAAATAATGAGAAAATTTGTCTGACACAATGTCAGCTCACACATAAGTCATGTCCAATTAATTAGACATAAAAATAATGGAGGAGCAGGTCTCCCTGACTTACATATCACTTATATATCACGCGTCAAGTATTGGAAATTGCATACTAGATCTTTTCCATAATAAGGCAACTAAACTGTGGGTAGATATTGAACACAAATTCTCCCCGAACTTATGTCAAGGGTTATTCTGGCTGCCATATAACATTAGCTTGAGGAAGATCAATATTTCTCCTACATTGTATACTACAGCACTTGCTTGGAGACGTTTTTCAAAGCGTTTCTTATTGGCAAACATACCTGGTCCGTTGACCCCCTTGGTTGATAATCCCCAGCTCCCTACTATGGCACAGGGATCAGTTTCTTTGATACCTCATACTATGCAGGGATCTATACCGCGTATTAAAGATGTGATTAGTCAGACAGGTATCCGTGGAGGACATCCTGGGAGACAGGGTAAGAGCTCCGGGGTACAGCTAAAATGTGGGCTAAATTGTTTGCTCTTTCACATAGGTTGTCGGTGTCTTGCAGAGTCCAGGAGCTGAATTATAAAATATTGACTCAATGGTATAGAACGCTCGTCAAACTACGCAGGATCTATCCGACAGTGTCAGATATGTGCTGGAGATGTAATAGTACAACTGGGACAAGGTTACATATATGGTGGAATTGCCAAGGGATTAGATCTTTATGGAATGAAATATTCTCACTGTATAATCTTATTACTAAGGATCAGGTGGAGGCGTCTCCAGAGATAGCATTGTTGTCCATTTTCCCAGGCTCGATATCCCCCCCCCAAAAAAAAAATGATTGCCATTCTTTATGACAGCGATGCATCAAATTATACCTAGATTATGGAGATCTTCGGTTCTACCAAAACGGATAGACTGTGTGGAGGAGATAGATGTTCTGCAGCGAATGGAAGAGATCAGAGCGTTTGATGACAGGTTGGGTGTTGAATGGTTTGCAGTATGGCATCCGTGGATCCAATTTAAAGAGTCACAACATTTTCAATCATGGTTAACACAAGGTACCCTTTCTAAGGTTTCCTAGCAGATAAGAGTTGTGGGGGGGTGTTGGGTTCTTGGCATCCTACTTCTTTCATTACCCTATTCTTTCTTTTCCTCTTCTCAATTCTATCTTTTATTGACTTTATTCTTTTTCTCCCTCTTTCCTTGGGATACTTGAATAAAGTTGTGTACTACAACATGACTATGGATGATTTATTATATAGATACGGACATAACATTTGTATAGACAAAAAAAAGAGGGAGATTTCATGTTTATTTGTTTATTTGTCTTCAAATGTTAATCGTGTAATATTCCATAATATAATGAAAACTGTTTTGAACTGTTTAATAAAAATATATTGAACACTAAAATGTTCCTGTGCTGAGATAATCTTATAAATGTGCCCCTGCTGTGTACTGTGTAATGGCTGTGTCTGACCGTACAGGGACATGGTCTGATCATAATATCCCCTCAGCAGGGAAGGAAACGAGAGAGTGTACAGACAATACAGCAGGGGATCACAAATTATTATTTAGAGTAAAAAATTGCTTAAAACAGGTAGCAAAATATTTTGCCTGACAAAAAGAAGAAGATGTGATCCCCTGCTGTCCTGTCTGTATATCTTTTGTCTCCCCTGCTCAGGAGCTGTGGTATGATCAGACCATGTTCCTGTACAGTCAGACACAGCCATTACACAGTACACAGCAGGGGCACATATAAAAGCACAGGAACATCTTATTTACACACATCAAATTGTGGAACTTATTATTTACAATTGTTTGTGGAAAAACTCCCTTTAAGGCCGGAGTCACACTAGCGAGTTTTACGGATTTATGAGAGGCGCTGAAAAATACGGATTGCATACGGTACAATGATTCTCTATGGCCCAGCTCCTATCTGCCGTATTTTACTGATCCGTATTATACGCAGCATTCTGCGTTTGTCAGCGTATTGCGCAAAAAATACGCCAATGAAAGTCTATGGGGGCGAGAAAAATACGGATTACACACGGACCAACAGTGTGACTTGCGAGAAATACGCAGCGGTGTTCTAGAGAAAAGCCGGCAATTCAGTGCGGTGTACAGTAAAATCACACTGACAGCTTACAATAGAATAGCTAAAATAAATGTCTACACATAGTATAGGGGTATATATATATATATATATATATATAAATAATCAGTGAGACATATATATATATATATATACTGTATGTATATATATATATATATATATATATATATATTGTAGGGGTTCCACTCACTCAGCTGCGACGGCTGACACTCAGGAGGCAGGTTCCTTTAAAGTTCACTGGGTTTATTACTCCATAAACCATATGACAAAACAACAGAAAGCAAATAGCCTTTGGTTCAGGCAAAGAAAAAACAAGTGTCCAGTTCATCCGGCTCAGTCCTGAAGCCGTAACACACTCAGGAGGGTTTCACCTCCACACATATCTACCTGTGTTAAGCATTAGGCTTTCTTTTATATGTCTAACCACACCCAGAACCCATCACATGACCAGACATGTGGTTGTGACATCACCACAGGTCCTGAAACACATATAGGTAGCTATGGTTACATCACAGTAGCAAGCCATCTATAAGGGACATATCTCCCATCGATTAGACATCCTTTAGCCACGCTACATACCTCCCCCCTCTGCCTAAAGCCGTGGGGCTTGGCACTTTCTCCCACTAGACAAGGGATTCTTGACAGGGCATCAGCATTACCGTGCAGCTTTCCGGCCCTATGTTCCACATGGAAACAGAAGTCCTGCAGGGCTAAGAACCAACGGGTGACCATAGCATTTCTACCCTTCATTTCCCTCATCCACCTAAGTGGGGCATGGTCGGATATCAGTCTAAATTTACGTCCCAGCAAATAGTACCGTAATGTGTCGACTGCCCATTTTATGGCCAAGCACTCCTTTTCAACGACTGAGTAGTTCTTTTCAGACGAGGACAGCTTCCTACTCAGATAGAGAACAGGATGCTCCTCTCCATGTAGTTCTTGGGAAAGGACTGCTCCCACCCCAACATCTGAGGCATCTGTTTGAAGAATAAACTCTTTCTTGAAGTTTGGGGCCATCAGAACGGGTTGCTTACATAAAGCCTCTTTCATTTCTTGGAAGGCTGAATCTGTTTCTTCGGACCACTTAACCATTACTGATTTTGTCCCTTTTAGCAGGTCAGTCAGAGGCGCCGCCATTGTGGCGAAGTTTGGGATGAACCTCCTGTAATATCCCACGATTCCCAGGAAGGCTTTAACTTGCTTCTTGGAAACTGGTTTTGGCCATGTTTGAATTGCCTCCACTTTACTGATTTGGGGTTTTATTTCTCCATGACCCACTATGTATCCAAGGTACTTAGCTTCTTCTTTACCCAATGCACACTTCTTCGGGTTTATTGTAAATCCGGCCGCTCTTATAGCATCAAACACCGCTTGGACTTTCTCCAGATGACTCTCCCAGTCTGGGCTAAAGATGACGATATCATCTAGGTACGCAGCAGCGTATGCCTTGTGGGGTGCAAGGACTCTATCCATAGCCCTTTGGAAGGTGGCCGGAGCTCCCTGTAGGCCAAATGGCATCCGGACATACTGGAAGCACCCATCTGGTGTAGAAAACGCCGTCTTCTCCTTGGCTTCCTGTGCCATGGGGATCTGCCAATACCCCTTCGTCAAATCCAAGGTGGTTATGTACCTGGCGGGCCCAAGCCTTTCGATGAGCTCATCAACGCGGGGCATGGGATATGCGTCGAACTTAGAGACCTCATTCAACTTCCTATAGTCGTTGCAAAATCTCCACTCCCCATCAGGTTTTGGGACCAGGACAATTGGGCTCGACCAACCGCTCTTGGATTCCTCAATGACTCCAAGCTTCAACATACGCTCCACTTCCTTGGAGACTATTTCTCGACGGGCCTCAGGAATTCTATAGGGCTTCACGTTCACGCGCACATGGGGCTCTGTCAGGACCTCATGCTCTATGACCTTCGTGTATCCAGGCAACTCGGAAAACAGGTCCCTGTTTTTCTGGAGTAACTCCCGGCATTGCTGTTTCTGGGACTCCGATAGCGTCTCCGCTATAGTAACCGCTCCAACCTCATCTTCTGGGTTGCTTAACAACGATGGAGTTACTGTCGGCTCTCTATCTTGCCACGGCTTGATAAGGTTGACATGGTATACTTGGAATGGTTTCCGTCTTCCTGGTTGGTGAATTTTATAGTTTACTTCACCAAGTTTCTCGACAACCTCATATGGCCCTTGCCATTTGGCCAAGAACTTGCTTTCCACTGTCGGAACTAACACAAGAACTCGGTCTCCCGGATTGAATTGCCTCACTCTTGCAGACCGGTTGTAGACCCTGGCCTGAGCTTCTTGTGCTTGGAGAAGGTGTTCTTTCACGATAGGCATCACCTTTGCAATCCTCTGCTGCATCAGGGCCACATGCTCAATGACGCTTCTGTGGGGCGTGACTTCGGCTTCCCAGGTTTCCTTGGCTATATCCAGGAGTCCTCGTGGATGTCGGCCATACAGAAGCTCAAACGGTGAGAAACCTGTGGAGGCCTGTGGAACTTCACGAATGGAAAACATCAAATAGGGTAAGAGACAATCCCAGTCTCTACCGTCTTTTTCTATAGCTTTTCTCAGCATGCTCTTCAGTGTCTTGTTAAATCTCTCAACAAGGCCATCTGACTGGGGATGGTACACCGAGGTCCTCAACTGGGAGATTTTCAGGGCTTTGCATAGTTCCCTCATCACCTTGCTCATGAAAGGTGTCCCCTGGTCAGTCAGGATCTCCTTCGGCAGACCTGTCCGGGAAAAGACATGGACCAACTCGCGAGCTATACTCTTTGAAGAAGAATTTCTCAAGGGAATTGCCTCAGGATAGCGTGTGGCATAGTCCAGGATGACTAATATATACTGATGGCCCCGGGCTGATTTAACTAAGGGACCGACCAAGTCCATGGCAATTCTCTCGAATGGCACCTCAATAATGGGCAGTGACACAAGGGGGTTTCGGAAATGAGGAGTGGGAGCAGTTAGCTGACATGTAGGGCAGGACCTGCAATAGTTCACTATTTCCCGGTGGCACCCAGGCCAATAGAACCTCTGCACAACCCGTTCCTGCGTTTTTTCCACCCCTAGGTGTCCACCCAAGATGTGTGAATGGGCCATGTCCAACACCTTCCGTCTATATGGACCCGGCACTACCAACTGCTCTACCAACTCCTCCCTTATTTTCGTGACCCGGTACAACAACTCCCTGCTCATTAGAAAATGGGGAAATCTTGTGTCTGCCCCCGGCTCCTGTACCACCCCGTCAATAACTGTGACATTATTAAAGGCTTCCCTCAGAGTGGGGTCCCTATGTTGGGCAGTCCCAAAATTTTCACCGGATACCTCTAACTCCAGAATGTCAGATGCAGGGGACACTTCCTCCTCATCTCCAGCCAGGACACAAAAAGGAAACCTGTCTGACTCTGGGTGTGGCACCACCCTTCCAGGGTTCACTGGTTCCCTACTCTTGCTAGGGAGCTCAGAACCTTTCCCCCACAAATCCCAAAACAAACAGAAATCCCGGCCAATAATTATAGGGTGCAACAAGTCCTGAACGACGCCGACTATGTGGGACTCCGTGCCACATGTCGTTTCAATGTTCACACTGGCCACAGGGTAGTCCTTTGCATCACCATGTATGCACCGCACTCCGACCTTCTTTCCCGGGAGCAGGTGGAGAGGAAAAGTGGCCCTCACCAGGGTCACTAGGCTCCCCGAGTCTAACAGTGCCGTTACTGCTCGACCGTTCACCTTTACGGGACACGCTTGAGGTCCCTCGTTGGGCGGAGAGTTCACACTGCAGGCTGGATACGCATAGTATGAACAACGGCGTCCCATGCTACAGTCCATCTGCTCAGTGGTCTGGGAACATCGGGCAGCTATATGTCCTGGCTTGTGGCACCTCCAACAAACAATATCACCCGTAGGGACCTTGGGCACCACCTCCCCCGCCCTTGGTGACCTTGGACGCGCCACCCCTTTTTGGGGCTCAGCTTCCTTCTGGGACCCCCAGTATGGCATGGGCTGCCTCCTGAAGGAGCCTTCCAACCCTTGGTATCTCTCAACCAGTCCGATCAGCTCGTCGGCATTCTGGGGATCACCCTGGGCAACCCAAGTCTGTATAGGCCTCGGGAGGGAATGGACAAACCGATCCATCATCACCCGTTCTACCATTTGAGCAGGCGTAGATGACTCTGGCTGCAGCCATTTCTGGACCAGGTGCAACAGATCAAACATTTGGGAACGAGGTGGTTTGTCCCGGTGATAGCCCCAGGAGTGAACTCGCTGTGCCCTGACAGTCAGTGTCACCCCCAAACGTGCGAGAATCTCGGCTTTCAATTTGTGATACTCTTTGGCATCCTGCAAGGTCAAATCATAGTACGCCTTCTGGGGTACTCCTGTCAGGTATGGCGCAAGTACCTCTGCCCACTGCTCTGGCGGAAGTTTTTCCCTCTCAGCGACCCTCTCAAACACCGTCAGGAAGGCCTCAACATCATCCCCGGGAGTCATTTTCTGCAATGCGCGTCTTACCGTCTTTCGGACGTGGGTGTCATCAGCCAAACCTGGGGTTGGGGCGCTCGCCTTGCCCTGGATGGCGGTTGCCAGAAGCTGCATCTGCTGCTGGCTCTGTTGTAACTGCTGCCGTTGCTCCTGCTGGCTCTGTTGTATCTGCTGCATCAACAGCCTGTTGGTCTCTTGCTGCCTTTGCTCCTGCTGGACCAAGTGTTTCAGCAAGTCCTCCATTTTCTCCGGCAATGCTTGCTGGCTTGCAACAGCCTTGACCCAGGACATTCAAAAATAAACTCACTTCTCCGCTGGGAACGCTGCTCGCATGTCTACCACCAATTGTAGGGGTTCCACTCACTCAGCTGCGACGGCTGACACTCAGGAGGCAGGTTCCTTTAAAGTTCACTGGGTTTATTACTCCATAAACCATATGACAAAACAACAGAAAGCAAATAGCCTTTGGTTCAGGCAAAGAAAAAACAAGTGTCCAGTTCATCCGGCTCAGTCCTGAAGCCGTAACACACTCAGGAGGGTTTCACCTCCACACATATCTACCTGTGTTAAGCATTAGGCTTTCTTTTATATGTCTAACCACACCCAGAACCCATCACATGACCAGACATGTGGTTGTGACATCACCACAGGTCCTGAAACACATATAGGTAGCTATGGTTACATCACAGTAGCAAGCCATCTATAAGGGACATATCTCCCATCGATTAGACATCCTTTAGCCACGCTACAATATATATATATATATATAAATATTTCATACAGCACTAGATAGCAGAAAAGCCGGTAATTCAATTGCTGGCTTTTCCTATCTCCTGCTCAAACCCGACATGATATGAGACATGGTTTACACACAGTAAACCATCTCATATCGCTTCTTTTATTACATATGCCTCTTTAGTAATGTAAGAAGTGGATGTGTGTCAAATTTGGTGGCTCTAGCTATTAAATTAAAGGGTTAAATCGCGGAAAAAATTGGCGTGGGCTCCCGCGCAATTTTCTCCGCCAGAGTGGGAAAGCCAGTGACTGAGGGCAGATATTAATAGCCTGGAGAGGGTCCATGGTCAGTGAGGCACATTATATATTTCATACAGCGCTAGATAGCAAAAAAGCCGGTAATTCAATTGCCGGCTTTTCCTATCTCCTTCACAAACCCAACAGGATATGAGACATGGTTTACATACAGTAAACCATCTCATATCCTTTTTTTTTTGCATATTCCACACTACTAATGTTAGTAGTGTGTATGTGCAAAATTTGGGCGCTGTGGCTATTAATTTAAAGGGTTAAATCGCAGAAAAAATTGACGTGGGCTCCCACGCAATTTTCTCCGCCAGAATGGTAAAGCCAGTGACTGAGGGCAGATATTAATAGCCTGGAGAGGGTCCATGGTTATTGGCTCCCCCTGGCTAAAAACATCTGCCCCCAGCCACCCCAGAAAAGGCAGATCTGGAAGATGCGCCTATTCTGGCACTTGGCCACTCTCTTCCCATTCCCGTGTAGCGGTGGGATATGGGGTAATGAAGGGCTAATGCCACCTTCCTATTGTAAGGTTACATTAAGCCAGATTAATAATGGAGAGGCGTCAATTATGACACCTATCCATTTTTAATCCAATTGTCTGAAATGGTTAAAAAACACACACACACATTATTACAAAGTAGTTTAATGAAATAAAAACACAGGTTGTTGTAATAGTTTATTAGACTGGTAATCCACCTGAAGATCCTCGCTCTGTAAAAAAGGTAAAATAAAAAAAACAATATCCCATACCTTCCGATGATCAGTCTCGTCCCACGCTGTAAATCCATCTGAAGGGGTTAACTAATTTTACAAGCAGGAGCTCTGCTAATGTAGCTGTGCTCATGGCAGTAAAACCCAGCGAATGAATGGAAAGTACGTCAATGACCTGTAGTTACCTTCAGTTGCGGTGAGGCGCCCTCTGCTGGATGTCCTCATATGAACTCGAGCCTGGGAAAATATTCTGAAAAGTTCCCAGGCTCGAGTTCTCCATTATTAATCTGGCTTAACCCCTTTCTGCCAGCTGACGGAATAGTACGTCAGCTGGCAGATCCCCTGCTTTGAGGTGGGCTACGGCGGTGAGCCCACCTCAAAGCCGCGACATGTCAGCTGTTTTGTACAGCTGACATGTGCGCGCAATGAGCGCGAGCGGAATCGCGATCCGCCCGCGCCCATTAACTAGTTAAATGCCGCCGTCAAGCGCTGACAGCGGCATTTAACTAGCGCTCGCGGCCGGAGGTGCTCACACTGCTGACCCCCGTCACATGATCGGGGGTCAGCAGTGCATCGCCATAACAACCAGAGGTCTCCTTGAGACCTCTATGGTTGTTGATGGCCGATTGCTTTGAGCGCCAAACTGTGGTCGGCGTTCAAAGCAACCCTGCATTTCTGCTACATAGAAGTGATCTGTACTTCACCTCTATGTAGCAGAGCCGATCGAGTTATGCATGCTTCTAGCCTCCCATGGAGGCTATTGAAGCATGCCAAAATTAAAAAAAAAAAGTGATTAAAAATATAAAAAAAATAAAAAATATATAAAAGTTCAAATCACCCCCCTTTCGCCCCAATCAAAATAAAACAATTAAAAAAAAATCAAACATACACATATTTGGTATCGCCGCGTTCAGAATCGCCAGATCTATCAATAAAAACAAAGGATTAACCTGACCGCTAAATGACGTAGTGAGAAAAAAAATCAAAACTCCAAAATTACGTTTTTTTGGTCGCCGCGACATTGCATTAAAATGCAATAACGGGCGATCAAAAGAACGTATCTACACCAAAATGATATCATTAAAAACACCAGCTCAGCACGCAAAAAATAAGCCCTCACCTGACCTCAGATCACGAAAATTGGAGACGCTACGGGTATCAGAAAATCACGCATTTTTTTTTTTAGCAAAATTTGGAATTTTTTTTCACCACTTAGATAAAAAATAACCTAGACATATTTGGTGTCTATGAACTCGTAATACAATATAAAGTGACTAGCACACTCCAGGGTGTTGTGATGCAAAAAAGTGGGGATTTATTACATACAGTAAATCACAAACGTTTCGGTCGACACTGGACCTTCATCAGTGTGCTAGGTATAATTGTATACTTGTATGGCCCCAAAAAACAATAGAATACTCGGATTTGCATCAATCAGACATGCTGGAAAAAAAGGCAACAAGCCGGGAAGAAACAGAACCAGGCTGGTCAACTGACGGTGAGTCAGAATAATAGGTGGCGCTGAGGCTTAAAAGAGCTGTCAGTACGCCGGGACACTAGGGATAAATGCGGTATCCACCGCTAATAGAGTGTGTGACACTTTATATTGTATACGTTCAGGTTTGGGCACCTATGACTGTGCACCTCCCCTATTTAGGCTGTGCTTAGCATCTTCTATATCATATGAACTCGTAATGACCTGGAGAATCATAATGGCAGGTTAGTTTTAGCATTTAGTGAACCTAGCAAAAAAGCCAAACAAAAAACAAGTGCGAGATTGCACTTTTTTTGCAATTTCATCACACTTGGAATTTTTTTCCCGTTTTCTGTTACATGGCATGGTAAAATCAATGGTATCGTTCAAAAGTACATCTCGTCCCGCAAAAAATAAGCCCTCACATGGCCATATTGACGGAAAAATAAAAAAGTTATGGCTCTGGGAAGGAGGGGAGCAAAAAACGAAAATGAAAAAGCGGAAAAAGCTCCGGGGGTGAAGGGGTTAATGTAACCTTACAATAGCAAGGTGACATTAACCCTTCATTACCTCATATCCCACCGCTACACGGGAATGGGAAGAGAGTGGCCAAGTGCCAGAATAGGCGCATTTTCCAGATGTGCCTTTTCTGGGGTGGCTGGGGGCAGATGTTTTTAGCCAGGGGGGGCCAATAACCATGGATCCTCTCCAGGCTATTAATATCTGCTCTCAGTCACTGGCTTTACCACTCTGGCGGAGAAAATTGCGCGGGAGCTCAATTTTTTGGAATATGCAAAAAAAAAGGGATATGAGATGGTTTACTGTATGTAAACCATGTCTCATATCATGTCGGGTTTGGGAAGGAGATAGCAAAAGCCGGCAATTGAATTACCGGCTTTTAAGCTATCTAGCGCTGTATGATATATTAATATAAATATATATATATATATATGTGTCTCACTGACATATATATTTATATACTAGATTGTGGCCCGATTCTAACGCATCGGGTATTCTAGAATATGCATGTCTCCGTAGTATATGGACAATGATGATTCCAGAATTCGCGGCAGACTGTGCCCGTCGCTGATTGGTCGAGGCAACCTTTAGGACATCATCGTCGCCATGGCAACCATTATGACATCTACGTCGATACTGTGCCCATTGCTGATTGGTTGAGGCCTGGCGGCCTCGACCAATCAGACGCGGGATATCTACGTCCTTTATGACATCATCGTCGCTGTGCCCGTCGCTGATTGGTCGAGGCCTGGCGGCTTCGACCAATCAGAGACGCGGGATTTCTACGTCGATGCTGTGCCTGTCGTTGATTGGTCGAGGCCTGGCGGCCTCGACCAATCAGAGAGGCGGGATTTCCAGGACAGACAGACAGACAGAAAGACAGGCAGACAGACCGAAAGACAGACGGAAAAACCCTTAGACAATTATATATATATATATATATATATATATATATATATTATACTATACAGTACTTATGATTTTTTGAGAACATGGATCCATTGTATGTCCGTATGTCTGTTTTGCAAGCCTGCGAGAAAATCTCGCAGTACGGATTACATACGGAGGATGCCATGCGCAAAATACGCTGACACACCCTGCCTATGGATGAGATACGGATCACTATTTTGGGGACTTTTCAGCGTATTACGGCCGTAAATTACGGACCGTATTTTTATACGTTGAGTGTGACGCCGGCCTCAGACTTACATGGCTGAAATCATGCCAGTGTCTGGTACATGCTGTCAAAGGATCTGTTGCATTCCCTTTTAGCATGGGAAAAAAAAGTGTTGCATGTTCATAGTGGGGGATAAATAAAGTTCTGTTTTAAATGTTTGACTTTCATGGATAAGGCAATGCCAAATATGTTTATTTTTAGATTTATTTTTTTATTTACAGTATGGGTAAAAGAGGTGATTTAAACTTTTAAACTTTTTAATTTTATTTTTTTATTATTTAAAATGTTTTTGCTTCTGTGTTTCATTCATATTTTATAATCATATATATTCCAATGCATTTCTAAGTGAAGATTAGTGTAAATGCATTAAAATCTGTTTAGTGAGTAGTGACAATTCCCTTTTTCCTCTCCAGAGCTGCGTTAACAGGAATGTCCCATATCTTTAATTTTCATTAATTTCATGGATTAGATTCTATTGTGTCAAAGAGAAATAATGTGTTTATTATTTTGATTTTTAAAAACCTCTCTGATGGATGACACTTTCTGTGCAGAAGGGTGTGTGCTTTATGGCTGCAGCAATGATTACATGTGAGCGGACAGAGATAATACACTCTATTCTTGTCTGTAAAAAGTGACAGTCTACTTCCTTTGTATAGTGACAGTGGAGATAAAGATAAAGCCTTATCTATGTATATAGTTTAGCTACCATGTCATACTGTTGTATAAGGGTGCTTTCAAGTTGCATTTATACACCCGTTCAGTGACCCATTGGGGCTTACGTCCGAATCAGCCGTCAAATGGTATTCGAGTATATGCGTTGACAGGGCCATAAACTATAATGATGAGCACAGAGCGAACAACGCTACGTCTGGGTGTCCGCAGTGGGCATGTATACCGAGAATGATGCACAGC
Organism: Ranitomeya imitator; assembly: GCF_032444005.1. Classification (NCBI taxonomy): domain Eukaryota; kingdom Metazoa; phylum Chordata; class Amphibia; order Anura; family Dendrobatidae; genus Ranitomeya; species Ranitomeya imitator. The sequence continues at coordinate 234,873,494 of NC_091284.1, forward strand.
AGAGCGCTTGTTCACTCTATCGGTACCATTATAGTCAATGGCCCTGTCTGGCGAAAACGTCCGGGGGGTTCGTACTTAAGCCCAATGTGAAAGCACCCTAACAGAACTGTGTTATTTCAGCCACGCTCTGATGCCTCTTTCCCAGTCTGCACAACAAAGCTAAGTGAGAAAAATAGGAAGTGTCAGCTTATTGCGTGTGTATTTCAAAATTTTAGATGGTTATTTGTATAAAAAATAAAATTCATCACCAAAAATGTTTTACAAGTGATTGTACAAAAAAAAATCTGTTGTGATTTTCCAATCACACATTCTCACAGTATTATAACTTTACGTGGTTTGGATCATTATTATGTGGACCTAAGATACATTTAAACAAATCGTCCGGTGGTGTTAAATATTTAACACTAAAAAGGTACTTCAGTTAGCTCTATTATTATATGACTTGATTACAAGGTAGCCTCTAGCAAGTAAATTAAAGTGTACCTATTCCTTATTGTTTGTTTTCGAAACTGCAGATTAATGCAGATCTAGGTCCTGTGACACCCATCAATCATTATAAACAGTTGTCCTGCTTGAGAGAACACACAGCTGTATGGGCTCAGTAGAAACTTAAAGGGAACCAGTCACCAGGCTTGCCCCATGTAGGATAAGACCACCACCTTTCAGCCCTGGTATACAGCATCATAATATGCTGTATATATGCCCCAAATCCGGCATGCAAGACAAGTAAAAGACCTTTTATTATACTCACTCATTGGGTGATCTTGTTCGATGGGCATCCGTCTCGGTTCGGTGCTTCCCTTCTTCTTGCAGTGACTTCCTCCTCTCTTCTGCTTGGTGTGGATGACGCATCCTACAGTATCCACACAGTGTTCCCCAGCATCGTGCTCCTGCGCAGTTGTACTTCTCAGCCCTGACAGGTCAGAGTAAAGTATTGCAGTGCTCATGCTTCGGGGCTCTTTGGCCTTTCTTGACGCATGCGCACTTCAGTACTTTGCTCCGCTTTTGACAGGGCAAAGAACAGCTCCACAAGAGTGCAGTGTCGGGGAACACTGTGTGAATGACGTCGGACGCGTTATCCACGTGAAGCAAGAAGGAGGACGGGATCGCAAGAAGAAGGGAGGCACTGGACAGAGATGCCCATCGGGCCCTCCCACCCCATAGGTGAGTATAATAACACGTCTATTTCTTGTCTTGCAGGCCATACTGGGGGCAGACATACAGCATATTAGATTGCTGTATATCAGGGCTGGTCTTATCTCACATGGAACAAACCTGGTGACAGGTTCCCTTTAATGAGCCTGTACATGTGTGGTGTATGGGCTCATACATTTTCCATTGAGCAGTGCTCTGTGTAAGTGATGTGGCAGTGGCAGAGCACTCATGTTTTCTGAGCAGCGCACATTAGGCAAATATTTTGAGTGGTAGGTGGTGTAATGTCCACACGGTGTAAGGAATTAAGAGAGAGTAAGCTTTAACTGTATTTTATTCTCCTCTTCTTCCTCCAGCACACAACATACAGCAGCATAAGATTTCCTCCTCAGGCCAGAACTGAAACTGAAACTCCTCAACTCCCGCCCTCGCTTTCTTAAAGAGACAGATCTAATTCTTATACATTACATCATCCCCTTTTTTTATTTTTTTATATATATATGTTAACCTAAAACAAATATTGACAATGTAACAATACAAAAATGTCCAAGAAAAACCATATGTCTGTATTGTCTTATTCCCCCTTTTTTTTTAAACTATATCTCTTCAATAAGTCTCGATGGAGCCCTTCTTTCCCGTGTAGGGTAATGTCTGGGTTCATTGGGGGTGTCCAGTGCTGACGGATCAGTCACCTCTTGTTGGTCCTCTCCACCGTCGGGTATCAAATCTTCCACTGGTGGGAGTTCATTATCATTGTTCTGCGGTATGATTTTAAAATGTGAGGAATTTCGAGTGATGGAGTGTCCGTCTCGCTCAGCCGTGACCATACTGCCTTTTGTCTCAGTAACATTATATTTTGCAGGACTATATACAGGTGAGGTTTTGTTGGTTGATTTTTGACGCACAACAACCATATCACCTCTTTTGATGGCACATGGCTGTGCCCGTCGCCTTCTGTCTGCATAATGTTTCATGGCTTGCTTGTTAAAGAAATCCGTTGATCGCACTGAAGAGTCATTTGGTAAGGGATGACTGGTCACATCAGGGATCCGTGTACGAAGAGTTCTGCTGAACATTAGATGAGATGGCGCAGCATTAGTGGTGGAATGTGGCGTGTTGTGGTAATTGCGCAGGAATTTGTATAGTGACTGTTTCAGTGGGGTGTGCTCCAGGCTAGCTGCCTTGATTCGTTTCCCCATGGTGCGCATGAAACGTTCTACGATTCCATTGGCTTGCGGCCAGCAAGGTGTGATTTTTCTGTGGCTGAACCCCAAGTATTCAGAAAACTGTGCAAACACATGTCCATTGAATGGAGGTCCATTATCTGTTTTGACCACTCTTGGAATGCCATATGCAGAGAATATGTCGTCCAGTTCTGGTATGACACTATTAGCAGACGTTGAAGAGATGAATGAAATGACAGGGTATCTAGAATATTCATCAATTGTTACTAGAATGTATTGGCCATTTGGTAATGGTCCATATATGTCGACTGCCACTTCCTCCAATACAGCAGTGGGTAACGGAGACATTTGTAATGGCTCTAGAGTTGATGATGGAGTAATTAATTGACAAGTGGAGCAATGTCCAATCTTCTCTTCCACCAATTTATCCATATTTGGGAACCACACTTTTTCTCTGAGTAACTTTTTTGTGCCAACAATTCCTAGATGACCTTCGTGTGCTATCTGTATGACTAGGTTGCGCAAGGCCTTAGGTACAACCAGTTTGGTACCACGAAGGATGAGTTGATCTTCAGTGACTGATAATTCCTCACGTACATTTGAAAATAGTTTTAACTCTTTCAGATCAATCCCATCTTCAGGAAATTTTTTCTTTTGAATTTCATGCCACCTTCTATTTTGGATAATTTGTATTAAGGTACAGAGTGTCTTGTCACTTGTTGTTGTATTCACAAACTGATCAACAGAAAGTGCTTTTGGCACAGCGTGAGCTGCAACAAAGTGGATGTATTCTTCAATGGAGGAATGCACAGGTAAATCATCATTCGTGGGATGTCTTGAGAGATAATCAGCCGGATTGCTGTATTTTCCAGGTTTGTGAACAATTTTGTAATTATAGTCCTGTAGACGTAGACCCCATCGTTCAATCCGTGCTGGCATTTTAGCTCGGGGATTTCCAAAAATTGTAAGGAGAGCTTGATGATCTGTGACAATAGTGAAGGGAGCGCCATAGAGAAATAAGTGAAAGTGTTCACATCCCCAGACGACTGCCAAGCTTTCTTTTTCAGGTTGTGAATACTTTCTTTCAGTGCTTGTTAAGCTTTTACTTGCATAGGAAATGATGTGGGGACTTTGATTGTCATCCTTGTATTGTGCTAAAATTGCACCCAGTCCCACGGGACTAGCATCCACAATCAGTTCGGTTCGAAGAGCTGGATCAAAATAGGCCATAGTGGTTGTTGAGCAGAGTTCGTTTTTGATTGTTTTAAAAGAGGCCTGACAGTCTTGGGACCATTGAAAAACGCAATTTTGTTTCGTAAGTTCCCTTAATGGAGTGCTGATTGTCGAAAAATTTGGAATATATCTAGCACAGTAACTTGCCATTCCAAGAAAAGAGCGCACTTCACTGGCTTCCTGTGGAATTGAAGCTGCTCTGATGGATTCCACTTTCTTGGGATCAGGTCGTACTCCTTCCGCCGAGAAAATGTGACCATAGAACTCCAATGAATTTTTATCAAATTCGCATTTTTCTTTGTTTAAAGTGAGTCCAGCAGAGAGCAGACATTCAAAGATAGCATATAGAGCACGATTATGTTCAGCTTGAGTTTTCCCAAAAACCAGTATGTCATCACTGTAATTAAAGGCATTTGGAATATGTTGAATGACGCTCCTTATCGTATCTTGAAAAATTTCTGCTGCTGAGCAGACCCCAAACGTCAATCTTTTGTATCTTCTGAGACCCACATGGGTGGAAAATGTTGTTAAGTATCTGGATTCTGGACTCAATTCTAATTGATGATAGCCCTTATTGAGGTCGAGCTTTGAAAAAACAGTTGCTCCATTTAATAAATTGATAATGTCATCAATTGTGGGTGAGATGTGTCTTTCCCTTTGAATAGCAGTGTTGGGCAGGCGCATGTCAACACACAGTCTTACCTGCTCTGGAGTCTTTGGTTTTGGAACTACCACAAGTGGAGAGACCCACGGAGTGGGACCAGAAACAGTTTCAATGACATCATCATCCATGAGTAATTGGAGTTCCTTTTCTACCTTCTTTCTCAGGTGAAATGGAATACGCCTGTGAGCCTGGGCTACTGGACGGACACTGTCATCCACATGAAGATGCACTTGAGAGTCCTTTAATTTTCCTAATCCACTAAATAGGGAGGGAAAACTGTTCACCATGGCTTGTACATCCAGGTCCGCAGGGTCGGTTATGGTATGAACAATCTGGATGAGTCCTAGCTTCAAGGCAGTGTGATAGCTGAGAAGACAGCTTCCTGATCCTTGTAATGTGTGAAAAGTGGTTTTCTGCCTATTTTCTTTATAGCTAAGTTCAGCATCAAATTGTCCCATTGTAACTAGAGGTGTTTTAGATCCATATGGGAAGATTTTAGTATGCACTTGCTGTAAGACTGGCTTTGTTTTCAATTGTTCATAAGTATTGCTGTCTATGATATCCACCGAAGCTCCTGTATCTATTGTAAAGGTGATATCCGTGTTGCAGATGGTGAGTGTAATACATGGAGACTGCACTGAGCCAGTGGCAGACGTCGTGAACACATAGTTCTCAGCCACAGACACTTCTCCTATATCCTGATTTACCATTTTTATATTTGCAGGCTTTGTAATTGGCAGAGGAGACTTGTTGGGTGCTGATTTGCAGACAACTGCAAAATGGTTCCCTTTTCCACATTTACTGCAAGTTTGTCCTATAGCTGGACATTTGTTCATGTGGTGAGGGAAATCTTGTCCACATCTATAACATTTCTTCTGTTGCGGGGCCTGCTTGCCTTGTGCACTGTTATGTTTGAGATTATGCACATGTAAATTATCCCCACTCTCCATTGCACTTGCCTGATGATCTGCTATCTCTATAGCACGGGCCATCTTGAGTAAATCATGGAGAGAGAGATCCTGCTGCAGAGCTTTACGCCTTATGGTATTAGACGAGCAGGTGACAATTACTTGAGTTAGGATTTCATCATCTTCGGGTGACATAGGTGTCTATGGATTCTTCTGGAAGCTGCTTAGCAATCCTGAACTTGTATCTTTCATATCTTTCATATCTGATGTTTTGTTTAGGGTTGAAGTAGTCAGTGAGAGCTTTGGAGCATTTGCTGTACGTGTCTGTCTCCGCTGCTGGTAATGTGCTGTATATGTCATAGACTCCTGTGCCAGCACAATGCAGGAACACAGCTTTTTTTCTGTTCTCCTCTCTTATATCTATTGCTTCCAGGAAATTCTCAAATCGATTTAACCATTTTCTCCAGTTATGAGAGAGATTAGTGACATCAGTCATATCAAACTGTGGGAACATGTGCAAGTATTCAGCCATGACGGAGTCTCTCAGTGGTGCTGGCGTGTGAAGCAGTAAAGCAGGGGTCAGTACTCACAGTAGCAGGTGATTCAATCCCATCCTCGTCGCCAGTTGTAATGTCCACACGGTGTAAGGAATTTAAGAGAGAGTAAGCTTTAACTGTATTTTATTCTCCTCTTCTTCCTCCAGCACACAACATACAGCAGCATAAGATTTCCTCCTCAGGCCAGAACTGAAACTGAAACTCCTCTCAACTCCCGCCCTCGCTTTCTTAAAGAGACAGATCTAATTCTTATACATTACAGGTGGGAATCTCAAGACGTAGTTAGACCCACACGAATCTGCAGGCTGCTTTAGCACCCATTGCATAGTTAAAATTAACGTTTGGTTACCCTTAACATACAACATATGAGAATGAGTAATCTAACATTGTGACTTTGGATACTTTGAAAAGGAGTCCAGATGCAGTTTTGTGTGTCTGTGAAAAGGAAGATACAGCAGAGACGTAGATTGGGCTGGCTCATTTCGGTAAATGGGTAAAATTGCAAACTGCTTGTAAAAACAAACAAACGAAAATTATTTCCATTTTCGGGAATGAAAGGCTTTTTCATTTCACAGTTTACTTCTAGTTGTCTAGATGCAGTCTACCAGAAGTGGCCGGTTTCCTAGACAAGGAGAATGTGCAGGCAAGTTCTTCCTTTACAGCTTGCAGGAACTGCTCTACAGCTGGCCAGATAACTGTGTCAGACCAGCTACAGCACCCCTATGTTTCTCTGAAGTGGCGCAACCATGTTACTGTTCTGAACTATTAGCATTTAGTGCACAACCACCAGCAAGCAGAAAGCAAGTGAAAGGAGTGGTGTGTTCCCAAAGATAAAAGATGAACCCACCCCTTTAAGAGAAAAGCAACAACAGCTTTTCAATATAAAAAAGATGGTTGAGGAGCTACTTAGGTCTATATTGGTGTCAACTACCTATTTTTAAGGATCTTTATACTGTATACAATGTAAGGTGGCTGTTAGACACATATTGGATGGGAGATAAACCTGGGGAAATGCTTTAGTGCATATAGGACTAAAAGGGGTTAATCAATCATGACAGGTTGATAATGAGCAGCTGAAGAGTTGCAGTTGGAAGAGACGGCTGCTCACCATATCTCCACGCCTGGGTGTGATTCACTTAGTAAAATAAGGGTTGTTTGTCTCACAGAGGTCAGTATGTGTGGAGGTTGCAGACCTCCTGGATTGTGTGGTTTTGCTAAAGGACTTAGTGTGACACCCCAGGGTCCTGGTCGTCAGTGGCATTGCTTTCCCCACGAAGCAATGGAAGCGATGAAAGACCTCTTCTATCAGGTAAATCATACACACAAAACGTTCATACTCCAGGCCAGAAGGGGGCGCTTTGAACCCGGATTAGGGGGAACTTCCTTATATTCTGGCTGGAGGAAAAGTTAGAGAGCAGTCTGATGCAGACAGTGGAGGACGAAGGAGTCTGTCAGAGAACAGAGCAGTCAGACATTGAGTGGACGTGTAGTCAGAGGTACTACAGCCCCTGGAGAGAGGAAACTTAGAAGGAAAGAACAAATTGTGGAAAGTGTGCAGGAGAGAAAAGGCACAGGAGAGTGACACCAGGGGAGCAGAGCAGTAGATTCCGGTATCCGGAAGACCAAGGCCGTGTCGGACTCTAAGAGGCATAGCAGAATCCAGCAGGACAGCTAAACTTTAAGTTACCTGTCCACCTTTACAATCAGGAGCACAGTGACGCACAGAGCCCGGGTTGTGATAGAGACCCTATAAAAAGGCTGGAGTCACCTGTCACAAGGGTTTGTGTCCTAACCTATATGGGGGACAGAGAATGACTGTGAGCACCTTATCAGAAGCCATAGGCAGTAAGGGACTACATTACCACCGCGCTTTGAGGTAGGCTTTCATCTCCACCTGGTAAAGGGGACTCTGGATTCACTTCCAAGCCGGCCGGACGCTGTCTGTACCTGTGATCAGGTGCCCTGGACTGCAGTTGCCTGAAGCTACAGTAAACAATTTAAAGAGACTGCAAACCTGTGTCCTCGTTCTTTACTGTACCATTCACCATTCACCATCTCCATCTACCCACGAGAGCCCTGGGGACCTACTTCCCCTGTGGGAAGTTATGCTATCTAGCTGCCATAACATCACCCCAGAGAACCCCTTTAAGCAGCATCGGTCCCTACTTACCAAATACCACAGGTAGCATCACGAACAAACTTTATTACAAATCCCTTAAAAGACTTTTCCCTTTAATTGGGCACCCAGGGCCACGGACCGGGTCGCAGCCACCATGACATCCCCTTTACGTACCGGACCCAGTACCAAGTACCCCACGGCCCAGGTGGGCGACTCATAACAATCTGGACTCTATGACAAGTGGGCAAATCAATATTGTATGGACTTTTTACTTTGTTTCACTTTGTGCCGGACAAAGGCTGGATTTGAGTTTTCCTGTGATGTGGTTTATGAGAACTAAAATAATCCAGCAGGAATTTAAGTATAAATGGTTCCTGTGATGCTTCCAGGTGCTCCCAAGTAGCATTGTTACAACACAGACCTGTAAACCATAACTCAACTGTATCCTCTTTACCTACAGGAAAGAAGCTTTCAGAACACAAAAGGGTTGATTAAAAAAATTGGTTTAGATGTCTCCGTTTTGCCCAGTTAGTATAAAAAATGTTAAGCTATATTTTTTCAATGGTCATTCTTTGCTATGCATCTATTCAGAGACCATTTCTGTATTTCCTATGGAAATACATCTAACAAAAATCACATGAAAGACATATTTTTGGAAAAATTTCATGCATATGTCAATTAGTACGATATATTTGTTGCATATATCAGGAGCTTTTCTCATTGTATATGCCAAGCCTAAACATCAATTGTTGGCAGAATGTATACACTCTTTATTTGCCATACACATTATAAGTGGGGTAATTTACGGGACTTTTGGGGCAATTTACTGGTGTCAACATTTTTATTGCACATTTATTTTAGCCATCATTTTTCACTTTTTGTTGTTCTATTCTGCTTTTGCTACTTTTACACGTGAGTAGAAAAGAGGGTGAGTGAGATACAGTTCCAAGGCTACGTTCACATTTGCGTTGTGTGTTGCGTCGGCGACGCAACGCACAATGCATGCAAAACACATGCAAAAACGCATGGTTTTGTGACGCATGCGTCCATTTTTGGCTTGCTTTTGGACGCAAAAAAAATGCAACTTGCTGCGTCCTCTGCGCCCTGACGCTTGCGCCAAAAAAGACGCATGCGTCACAAAACACAAGACAACGCATGTCCATGCGCCCCCATGTTAAATATAGGGGCGCATGACGCATGCGTCGCCGCGGCTGCGCCTGACGCAACGCAAATGTGAACGTAGCCTTACATTGTGCCACACTTTGCCTTTATTGGAGCCAAATTTATCAATGTAGACACAAGTCAAATGGACTTCAAAAATTCCCCTAATGATAAATCCTGTTTGTCAGAGATTACCACGGTAGGGGTAGGCAAAGTGAGATCAATGAAATCAGAGATAGTGACAAAATGCTAATTCTATTCAAAGTGCTTCTCCTGTTCATGTCTTCTTGCGTAAAATACATGGGTAAACTTAACACCAAGGCACAAGAAAAAAATAATGTCTGCTCTTCTGAGCACCAAATAAACATCAGCCTTTCACACAAATACCGTGTGTCTCTCAGATGCACCCCCCATTTAGAGTGCATACAGTCTACGTCCTTTTCAGCCTAGTGATGAGTTCCGTCCAACCCCTGACTTGAGTGTGGGCTACAGAGTAAACCAGAATAGTAAGGAAATGATTTGGCACACTACCTTACCTTTTGGAGAACGTGTAGATTTCATAAGAAATTAAGAGAATTATCCCTTCAGATTTGTCCTAATTTTCTTGTACGAGTCTTTGGTGGACACACAGAGGCTTATTTACACACCTACCTTTTTTATCAATGTCCCAACTAATAACTACACAGAACATTAGGAATCAGTTCTCCTTCCTACCACAGTGAATTGTAGGGTCGCTGAAGTGTACAGCTTTATAAACTCCATTACTACCTAACAGTTCAACAAGGACAAGCAGTCATGAGGTCCCATAAAAATATTTAAACTTTATTAAAAATAGAATAAGATAAAATAATACTGGAATTGATAGGTACAATGGCAGAGCGGGGAACAATGTGCACACTCAGTGGCCACACATCAAAAACAGGCTTCTAGGACCAACCACCCCTGCATCAACATAATATCCCATAACTGTAATGACAAATGACAAAAGGACTGCAAGCACATCAAGGCTAGTGGCACACGATTAAATGGTTAATACCATATACGCAGTCACAAAGCAATGGTCACGATATAGTACCTGATAGATGCAGAAGTGGAGGACGGTCAGCCCACCCCAACGAGCTTGGTGCACTGAAACGCGCGTCGCGGTGGGCTGACGGTCCTCCACTTCTGCATCTATCAGGTACTATACCATGACCATTGCTTTGTGACTGCGTGTATGGTATAAACCATTTAATCATGTAGGCACTAGCCTTGATGTGCTTGCAGTCCTTTTGTCATTTGCCATTACAGTTATTGGACATTATGTTGATGCAGGGGTGGTTGGTCCTAGAAGCCTGTTTTTGATGTGTGGCACCTGAGTGTGCGCATTGTTCCCTGCTCTGCCATTGTACCTATCAATTTCAGTATTATTTTATCTCATTCTGTATTTAATAAAGTTTAAATATTTTATGGGACCTCATGACTGCTTGTCCTCTTTGTTGTTTGGAATGAGAATTTGCAGTTGGCCCTGATATGGTCCTATAGATGCATGTATCTGAGTGGCATGTGACATTTGTCTTTTGATAATTTTCCTTCTTTTCATGTAATGTGCTTGTTACATTTGTGTTATGCTACGGTACAGGTTTGCAGTTTCTATATCTAAATGTATTCTCATTCAAAGACTACTGTATGTAAGGAAATGTACATATTGCTCACGTAATGTTGTATTGCGCAATGTGAATTGTGACATGCATTAATATTCTGTATTGTGTGTTGCTTGACGGTAGGGAGAGTTTGTGTTAAGCTTGGGACTAGCCCTGAGTGGAAGGGGATAAGCTGAAGGGACAGAGACAGTATCCAGACAGGACGTCTGATAGGACCCCGTGTGTGTAGAAAGAAGATCTAATGTCTGATGTGAGCAGTGCCGCATTACATGGGTGTCCATAATGTGATAGGAGACTAACCTGGGTGATAGCGAGATCTTAGAGGAAAATAGGAGAGAAGTGACAGTGATCAATTGGAGATGGGTCCTTGGGAAGGATGCCTAGCAGTACAACCCAGAGTTTATAACTCCGAGAGGTAATGGGCCAAGACAGCACAGAGTACGTGAGATGAAGAGAGTGTCCCAGGTGGGAGTTCTAGAGTGTCAGGGACAAAGAAGATAACCACCGGCCATACTGGCAATATAGTTCCCTAGAGGGGAAAGAAGATACGGAACCACGGGTTGAGTAAAGACTCTTGCTAATTGGACTGTAGTACTAAGCTGGGCGGTGGTGAAGGAGAGAGGAATGGTAAAGATAGAGGTCAGGCGAGAAATGGGAAGGAACTGAAACTGTGTAGAAAATGCTCCGTTTAGGGAAGGAAACGTTCATTAAGTTGTGTACTCGATATCTACTGTATACGATCCCCACCAAGCTGTCGTTTAGTAAAATGTTTATTTTTGACTGGCAGTCTCCCTCTTTGAACTGTCAAACATCTGGCTCTAGCTAACCAATATCATCAGTTACATGCGGCTTGCAAGGGGCGTAGCACCCCCACAGCACAAGTCCACACACCCAGCCAGGACCCCCACTTTAATGTAGCATGCTGGGACTTAAGAGACAAGTACCTAGCCCAAAGCTACTGTCCTGTGCCATGTTACAACTACACAAAAAATAGTGAGGGACTGAAACACAATGTATATTAAAACTTTTTAGTATTCTTCAATTCTATGGTAATTAAACTTTTTTGTCAATCTACATTTTATTTTTTTCTGAAAAATTGAACCAAATTTCAAAGAAGGCACAACATTCCTACAGATATTCACCACACCTCCACACCATGTCCTCAAAATGGCCTTCAATCATGAAAACCCAAAAATGAATTCAGACTCAGCACCGCACTGTATAAAATAAACATAAAATAATAAAAACAAATACTGAGAATTACACCCAGCATAAGGACAACACCCAGCAATGGCTGATTCTGATGAGCTGATTATTGCAGATTGAGTGCTAGAACTCTCATTATTGATCGCCCATTGCCTTGTGTAAACAGGAAATGTACTGCAGATAACACGCACTGTATACGTGGGCAGAATGATCTATTAATTATTATGCTCCCACTGTTTTTTGACATGCTGTATAAATATCTTGGTCCTTAACGCAATATCACATACATATAAATAACTGTGGCTACTAGAGAGAGATGGCAAATATATTTATCCAGTAACCATTTAAATGCTGCTGTCAATCTCTGAATAAAACATGCACCGATGCTCCCATCAGTGCCCCATGATGTGATCACAGGGCACTGGTAGAGTACTATAACAGCCGAGGACCTACTGAAAGTCCCTGTCGCTCTCATTATGACAGATGTACATTGAGTTTCAATGGAGACTGAGACTTACACTAAATATTGCAATACTGTGGTTTTGCAGTAAATAGTGCAAGCAATCAGGCAATCATAGTTTCAAGCCCACTAAGGGGTCTAAAACACAGAGTAAAAAATACAAGAAAAAGATTAAAAAAAAAAAAATATATATATATATATATACACTGCTCAAAAAATAAAGGGAACACACACAACAGAATACTGTATAACTCCAAGTAAATCAAACTTCTGTGAAATCAAACTGTCCACTTAGGAAGCAACACTGTTTGACAATCAATTTCACATGTTGTTGTGCAAATGGTATAGACAACGGATGGAAATTATTGGCAATTATCAAGACACACTCAATAAAGGAGTGGTTCTGCAGGTGGGGACCTGTTATGAACAGGTGATTCAGAACCACAATGGACCTAGTGGTTAATAGCACACAAGTGACCTGTTTAGTTACTAAATAGGATGAGCTCTGAGACGTGGGAACTCTGCTGACCGCAATCCCTGATCCTATCATACCACACTAAAGGTAGCCGTGGAGCGCTCCTGACCAGAACCTAGGCGCCTCGTCACAGCCTGAGAAACTAGCTAGCCCTGAAGATAGAAAAATAAGCCTACCTTGCCTCAGAGAAATTCCCCAAAGGAAAAGGCAGCCCCCCACATATAATGACTGTGAGTAAGATGAAAATACAAACACAGAGATGAAATAGATTTAGCAAAGTGAGGCCCGACTTACTGAATAGACCGAGGATAGGAAAGATAGCTTTGCGGTCAGCACAAAAACCTACTTATAACCACGCAGAGGGGACAAAAAGACCCTCCATACCGACTAACGGTACGGAGGTGCTCCCTCTGTGTCTCAGAGCTTCCAGCAAGCAAGAAAAACCAAAATAGCAAGCTGGACAGAAAATATAGGAAACAAAAGTAACATAAGCAAAACTTAGCTCATGCAAGGCAGACAGGCCACAGGAACGATCCAGGAGATAGCAAGGCCAATACTGGAACATTGACTGGAGGCCAGGAACAAAGAACTAGGTGGAGTTAAGTAGAGCAGCCCCTAACGACTTAACCTCGTCACCTGAGGAAGGAAACTCAGAAGCCGCAGCCCCACTCACATCCACCAGAGGAAGCTCATAGACAGAACCAGCTGAAGTACCACTCATGACCACAGGAGGGAGCTTGACCACAGAATTCACAACAGGGACCACAGACCACATCTCAGTACCAATGCTTTCTGGCTGATGTTTTGGTCCTTTTGAATGTTGGTTGTGCTTTCACACTCGTGATAGCATGAGACAGACTCTACAACCCACACAAGTGGTTCAGGTAGTGCAGCTCATCCAGAATGGCACATCAATGCGAGCTGTGGCAAGAAGCTTTGTTGTGTCTGTCAGCATAGTGTCCAGAGGCTGAAGGCGCTACCAGGAGACAGGCCAGTACACCAGGAAACGTAGAGAGAGCCGTAGGAGGGCAACAACCAAGCAGTAGAACCGCTACCTCCGCCTTTGTGTAAGGAGAAACAGGAGCACTGCCAGAGCCCTGCAAAATGACCTCCAGTAGGCCACAAATGTGCATGTGTCTGCACAAACGGTTAGAAACCGACTCCATAAGGATGGTCTGAGTGCCCAACATCCACAGATGGGGGTTGTGCTCACAGCCCAACACCATGCAGGATGCTTTGCATTTGCCACATAACACCAGGATTGGCAAATTCGCCACTGGCGCCCTGTGCTCTTCAGATGAAAGCAGGTTCACACTGAGCAAATGTGATAGACGTGACAGAGTCTGGAGATGCCGTGGAGAACGATCTGCTGCCTGCAACATTCAGCATGACTGGTTTGACAGTGGGTCAGTAATGGTGTGAGGTGGCATATCATTGGAGGGCCGCACATCCCTCCATGTGCTCGCCAGAGGTAGCCTGACTGCCATTAGGTACCGAGATGAGATCCTCAGACCCCTTGTGAAACCATATTCTGGTGCGGTTGGCCCTGGGCTCCTCCTAATGCAGGACAATGCCAGACCTCATGTGGCTGGAGTGTGTCAGCAGTTCCTGCAAAATGAAGTCATTGAAGCTATGGACTGGCCCACCCGTTCCCCAGACCTGAATCTGATTTACATTGCAATGAATAAAAATTTATATCTGAAATATTGAATTTAAAGATATCTAGGATGTGGTATTTTAGTGTTCCCCTTATTATATATATTATACATATAATAAGGGGAACACTAAAATACCACATCCTAGATATCTTTGAATTAAATATTTCAGTTATGAATTTTTATTCATTGCAATGTAAATTTCAGTGAATGTCCCATGGAGGTCTGGATTTGGAATGATACTCAAAATCAAAGTGGAAAATCAATATATATATATATATATATATATATATATATATATATATATATATATATATAAATGTATAGCCCTGGCAAAAATTAAGAGACCACTGCAAAATTTTCAGTTTGTCTGATTTCTCTCTTTATAGGTATATTTAAAATGTAAATTGTTCTTTTATTCTATAAACTACTTACAACATGTCTCCGAAGTTCCAAGTGATACATTTTGCATTTATTTTCTGAAAATGAGAAATGGAAAAATGCATTGTTTGCAGACCTCAAATAATGCCAAAGAAAACAAGTTCATAATCATTTAGAAACAATAAAACTAATGTTTTAACTCAGGAAGAGTTCAGAAATCAATATTTTGTGGAATAACCATGATTTTCAATCACAGCTTTCATGCATCTTGACATGCTTTCCACCAGTCTTTCGCACTGCTTTTGGGTGACCTTATGCCACTCCTGGTACCAAAATTTAAGCAGTTCTTCTTTGTTTGATGGCTTGTGACTATCTTCCTCTTGATTACATTCCAGAGGTTTTCAATGGGGTTCAGGTCTGGAGATTGGGCTGGCCATGACAGGGATTTGATGTGGTGGTCCTTCATCCACACCTTGATTGACCTAGTTGTGTGGCATGGCGCATTGTCCTGCTGGAAAAACAGTCCTCAGAGTTGGGGAACATTGCCTGAGCAGAAGGAATCAACTGTTTTTCCAGGATAACCTTGTATGCGGCTTGATTCATACATCCTTCGCGAAGATTAACCTGCCCAATTCCAGCCTTGCTGAAGCATCCCCAGATCATCACCGATCCTCCCCCAAATTTCACGATGGGTGCAAGACACTGTGACTTGTACGCCTCTCCAGGTCTTCGTCTAACCACTAGACAACCAGGTGCACTTCACCCCTGCTGCCATTTGGCATTCCTTTTGTAGGTCAGTTAATGTCATCCTGTGGTTGCTGAGTGACATTCGAATAAGATGACGGTCATCCTGGTCAGTGGAGAGTCCTTTTCGCCCTCTGCCGGTCTGTAGCTTTGTTGTCCCCAATGTCTGGTCTGCTGCTTGACCTTGTTGTAATGGACTGCTGTCTTAGAAATTTTAAGGATGGAGGCAACATGACGCTCACTGTGTCCCTCTGTTAGTAAAGCCAGAATTGAGCCCTTCTTTTCCTCACTCAAGAATTTTCTTTTCAACTCCTTTGGCATGGTTAAAAGTAATTTTTTCACTCCTATTACTTTTGGGATATTACTAGCACTTGTTTTGCCATCCAGCTTGTCCTATTGCAAGAGGATTGTGAACACCACAGCAGTGTTTTTTATACTTTCCTTCGTTAAATAAGATTTGGTTCAGGTGATCACCTAATCAGAAGCACATTAAGTAGAATGAGGAGAACTGTGGTTGGAATTCAACTGACACTGAAATGGAATGGCTGTCAGACATGTGGATAAGCTGATTTTTATAAAACTGTGCAGTGGTCTCTTAATTTTTGCCAGAGCTGTATATACACACCGTTTATAAAAGTTTGAATCAGCCACCTTTTCCCTCATCAAAAGTAAAGAAGTTAAAATAATAAATCTATTTGGTTTCTTTGCATTTATAACAGTCCCATCTATCAAAATATAGCATTAATTAACTTGATTGGTGTACCGAGAAGAAAAATCAAAATGCTAGAATTGCGTATATTACTGATCTCTTAAAAAATATGCCATAAAAACAGATCAAAACATTGCATCTATCCCAAATTGGTAAGAATAAAACCGTCTGTTCATCACGCAAAAAATCAAGCCCTCATTCAGCTTAATTGAAATGTTTGTGTTATTTTTCTCTGCTTAAATGAATAAAACATTTTTTTTGCATGTTTGGTATCACTGCAATCTTCATGACCTAGAGAATTGTGATTCATAGTAATTTTTACCACAGAATATACACAGTAAAAACAAAACCCCAAAAATCATGGTAAAATTAAGTTTTTTATTTATTATAATGATGGCTGGACCGTACATGACTAGTACTTTTTAACAATTGCCTTTTCCCCCTATTCCCTTATAGATTGTAAGCTTGCAAACCGGGCCCTCATGCCTCCTGTAACGGTTGAGTTATGTGTTAGGCTGCCGTCATACTAGCAGTATTTGGTCAGTATTTTACCTCAGTATTTGTAAGCCAAAACCAGGAGTGGGTGATAAATGCAGAAGTGGTGCATATGTTTCTATTATACTTTTCCTCTATTTGTTCCACTCCTGGTTTTGGCTTACAAATACTGATGTAAAATACTGACCAAATACTACTAGTGTGACGGCAGCCTTACTTTGTAATGACTTTATTATCTGTACATGTTCTCTCTTAAGGGCGCAGTCAGATGGCCATATAACACGGATGACAATTGCATCGCAATGCTTGGACTGGCCTACGTGTGAAAGGAGCGTGAACATCACTTCAGTTTTCTTGCGAATAGGTGCAAGTCCTTCACAATTTCAAATATATTTGGGTCTGACATTGGTTCTTTAAGCAAGATAAAAGAACCTGTGAGGAACTGGACATTCCTGTGGACTTGTTCCCGAAAGTCCGATTGCTTAACAATGCTGGTGATCTGGTAGCAAAGTCTACAGGTCTGGGCCCATTTGCAAACTTGAAAAAGAAGAGTACTAAAATGCCGCCCAGTCAGGGGGATATCTCATCTATTGACGTATTTGTGAATATGGTATCTAGAGACTTGACAAGAGGGATCCGTATTCAAATTATAACTGCAGTAAAAAAAGAGATCTCGGCTATTAGGAGTTTGGAACAGGACCACCACGTTGTCATAAAACCCTCAGACAAGGGTGGCAATGTGGTGGTCATGGATGTGCACCAATATATGTAAAAATATTCTACAAAATAAGGAGGATTATGCAGTTAGAGGACGGTCTAAAAACAAATATGATTGATAAGAATGAATTTGAATTTTTGCAGCCACAACATCCAATACTGGCTACCTGTTATTGCCTGCCCAAAGTACATAAAGGTATTAACCCGTTAAAAGGTAGGCCTATTGTTTCAGGGGTGGACAGTTTGTGCCATAATATAGGAAAATACATACAGTGGGTACGGAAAGTATTCAGACCCCTTCAAATTTTTCACTCTTTGTTTCATTGCAGCCATTTGTTAAATTCAAAAAAGTTATTTTTTTTCTCATTAACGTACACTCTGCTCCCCATCTTGACTGAAAAAACTGAAATGTAGTAATTTTTACAAATTTATTAAAAAAGAAAAACTTAAATATCACATGGTCATAAGTATTCAGACCCTTTGCTCAGTATTGAGTAGAAGCACCTTTTGAGCTAATACAGCCATGAGTCTTCTTGGGAATGATGTAACAAGTTTTTCACACCTGGGTCTGAATACTTTCCATACCCACTGTAGATCACGTTCTTTGTCCATTTGTATTTTCACTACAATCATAGTTAGTACTGTGCAGTGCCCATATTACACTTACTGCTTGTACTGTGCAGTGCCCATATTACACTTAGTGTTAATACTGTGCAGTGCCAACATTACATTTAGTGCTATTACTGTGCAGTGCCCATATTACACTTACTGCTTGTACTGTGCAGTGCCCGTATTACACTTAGTGTGAGTACTGTGCAGTGCCCATATTACACTTACTGCTTGTACTGTGCAGTGCCCGTATTACACTTAGTGTGAGTACTGTGCAGTGCCCATATTACACTTACTGCTTGTACTGTGCAGTGCCCATATTACACTTAGTGTGAGTACTGTGCAGTGCCCATATTACACTTACTGCTTGTACTGTGCAGTGCCCATATTACACTTACTGCTTGTACTGTGCAGTGCCCATATTACACTTACTGCTTGTACTGTGCAGTGCCAACATTACATTTAGTGCTAGTACTGTGTAGTGCCCATATTACACTAACAGCTTGTACTGTGCAGTGCCCGTATTACACTTAGGTAACGTTCACACTAGCGTTATGCTCGTTTGCGTCGGGCGACGCAGCGGCGACGCATGCGTCATGCGCCCCTATATTTAACATGGGGGACGCATGCGTTTTTTTTTTGTTGCGTTGTGCAACGCATGCATCTTTTTTGCCACTAGCGTCGGACCAAGAAAACGCAACAAGTTGCATTTTTCTTGCTTCCAAATTTTGGCAAAAACCGACGCATGCGTCGCAAAACGCTTACTGCTAGTACTATGCAGTGCCCATATTACACTTAGTGTTAATACTGTGCAGTGCCCATATTACGCTTACTGCTAGTACTGTGCAGTGCCCATACTGCACTTAGTGTTAGTACTGTGCAGTGCCAATGTTACACTTAGTGTAAGTACTGTGCAGTGCCCATATTACACTTAGTGCTAGTACTGTGCAGTGCCCATATTACACTTAGTGTTAATACTGTGCAGTGCCCATATTACACTTACTGCTTGTACTGTGCAGTGCCCATATTACACTTAGTGTTAGTACTGTGCAGTGCCAACATTACATTTAGTGCTCGTACTGTGCAGTACCCATATTACTGTACACTTAGTGTGAGTACTGTGCAGTGCCCATATTACACTTAGTGTTAATACTGTGCAGTGCCCATATTACACTTACTGCTTGTACTGTGCAGTGCCCATATTACACTTAGTGTTGGTACTGTGCAGTGTCCATATTACACTTAGTGTTGGTACTGTGCAGTACACACAATTGACTTTTTGCATACTGTGGTCACCATCTGCTGCAGCATTTTTAGGCTATGTTCCTACCTACTGGCATTTGATTTTACATGGCCATTTTTAGCTAGGAGGACTTAATGTGCTTTACCCAAAAATTTGAAAATTATTACAGTAGTCATTTAACTGTGCATGTCTGTACACAGTGTACATGTAATATACACTGTACATGCAACACAGATATTACAGACAGGCTGGTGTAAAGTTATCCTGTTGGATTGGTCACATGAACCCTGTCTAGCCTCCATGATAGAGCTCATTAAGATCTTATCTCCCTTTGTGCTGTATAGGTAGTGGCTCCTCTCCCACTTAAAAGCCTCTGTCATCCAGTGTGCCCCTCTAATCCCCACCAAGATCCCCTGAAGCCACTGTCTACCTTTAATCCACATCAGGAGCCCCTATCAGCCAGTGTGCCTTTCTACTCCCCAGCAAGATTACCTGCTACCCAATGTATCCCTCTAATCCGCCCCAAGAGTCCTTGCCACTTAGTCACTCTGTAATCCACCAAGACCCACTACCAAACAGTGGTTCTCCTTAATGTCCACCAAGTGAACCTGCCAACCAGTGACTTCCTCTAATTTCTACCAAGAGCCCCTGCCACTCACTGCTCCCCGGAATTCTTACCACCGTCTCCCTCTTATTTGGCCCCCTTTTGCCTTCGTAGAGTCACCATATAAAGGACTGGGCGAGGTTAGCATACTGGCATGGTGCAAAATAAAATTGCCGTAGAGTACTTAAGCAGTGTGTATCCCTCTTTCTCATCCTTCAAAGTTGGGATATATGGCTAGGAATTTTGCCTTTCCTGGGTCCCTCTGTCTATGTTTGTATTGCACTGATAAGAGCTTGGCAAATACTCAGTACAATCTTAGAAAAAAAATGGATCCTTTTCCTTTGCCAAACAAATGGACAGCAAAAAAAACATATTTTTTTGCATATTATCCATGAATTTACAGATGGTCACCCTGCTGGTGGTAATTGGAACTACAGTTGTGCTCAAAAGCTTACATACCCCAGCAGAATTTTTGCGTTCTGGCCTTTTTTTAGAAAATATAAATGATAACACTAAAACGTTTTCTTCTCTCATGGTTAGTGGTTGGGTGAAGCCATTTATTGTCAAACTGCTGTGTTTTCTCTTTTTAAATCATAATGAGAACCCAAAACATCCTAATGACCCTGATCAAAACTTTACGTATCTCATTTCTTAATACCGTGTATTGCCCCCCTCTAACAGCAATGACAGCTTGAAATCTTTTAACGTAGTTGTGGATGAGGTTCTTTATTTTCTCAGATGGTAAAGCTGCCCACTGTTCTTGGTAAAAAGCCTCCAGTTCCTGTAAATTCCTGGGCTGTCTAGCATGAACTGGGCGCTTGAGATCTCCCCAGAGTGGCTCAATGATATTGAGATCAGGAGACTGAGATGGCCACTCCAGGACCATCACTTTGTACTGCTATAGCCAATCACAGGTCGACTTACCATTGTGTTTTGAATCGTTGTCATGTTGGAGCATTCAAGTACGTCCCATGTGCAGCTTCTAGGCTCATGAGTGCAAATTTGCCTCCAGTATTTGCTGATAATGTGCTGCATTCATCTTTCCTTCAATTTTCACCAAGTTTCCTGTGCCTTTGCAGCTCACACATCCCCAAAACATCAGTGATGCTCCCCCCATGCTTTACAGTAGGAATGGTGTTCCTTTCATCATAGCCCTTGTTGACCTCTCTCCAAATGTAACGTTTAAGGTTCTGGCCAAAAAGTTCAGTTTTAGTCTCATCACTACAAATTACCTTGTTCCAGAAGTTTTGATACTTGTCTCTGTGAGGTTTGCATATTGTGGGCGAGATACTTTGTGGCATTTGCGCAGTAATGGCTTTCTTCTGGCGACTCGACCATGCAGCCCATTTTTCTTCAAGTGCCTCCTTGTTGTGCATCTTGAAACAGCTACACCGCTACTTTTCAGAGAGCCCAGTATTTCAGCTGATGTTATATGTGGGTTTTTCTTTGCATCCCAAACAATTTTCCTGGCAGTTGTGGACAAAATTTTTGCTGGTCTACATGACCGAGGTTCTGTTTTTACAGAGCCCCTGATTTTACATTTGTTAATCACAGTTTAAACGCTGCTGACTGGCGTTATCAATTCCTTGGATATCTTTTTGTGTCGCTTTCCTGTTTTTTACAGTTCAACTACTTTTTCCCACAAATTCATTGACAATTCCTTTGCTTTCCCCATGACTCACAATCCAGAAACGTCAGTGGCTGGATGAAAGATGCAAGAGTCTGTCTGGATCCCAGAAACTCACTTAGCTTTTATGCACACACACTGATCACAAGCAAACAGTTCTCAGGTGAGGATGTTACCTTTAGCAGCCATTCAAACCCATTTGTGTCAACTTATGTGCATGTTATCAGGCCAAAATCACCAGGGTATGTAAACATTTGATCAGGGTCATTTGGATGTTTTGGGTTGTCATTATGATTTAAAAAGAGAAAACACAGTAGTGTGACAATAAATGGCTTCACCCAGCCACTAATCATGAGTGGAGAGAAGGTTTTGGTGTAACCATTCATATTCTCTGAGAAAAGGCCAAGAAAGCAAAAATTCTGCCGGGCATGTAAACTTTTGAGCACAACTGTATGTGGTATTTCGGAATGTATAATACAACGCACATATATATTATAAATTAATCAGACAATAATGCAATTAATTAGAGAAAAGAACATTTGTGAAATAAAATATTTAATTTACCATAAAATCACATTATATTTTAATACATCAATTTTATGAAAATAAATTTATTAATTGTACAAACGATATATGTGAAGTATACAAAGTACACATATGACTACAGCTGGTAACTACAACCACACAGAATTATCTCTTGGGAGCAATACATGGCAACGCTCCTAATTTACCAGTAATGACTGGCGTCATATGTGTTCGACCAAACCAACAACATTGCTGTGGCAAAATAGGGCAGCAAAGCAGGAAACCATGTTACTTTGTTACTTACACAAAAAAACAAAAGTCTGCTCCTTCTAGGTTCTC
Source organism: Ranitomeya imitator (assembly GCF_032444005.1). Classification (NCBI taxonomy): domain Eukaryota; kingdom Metazoa; phylum Chordata; class Amphibia; order Anura; family Dendrobatidae; genus Ranitomeya; species Ranitomeya imitator. The sequence goes on from NC_091284.1 coordinate 234,895,904, forward strand.
TAAACATTTTGGTATATTTTATGTTGGTGTCCAAATGCTAAAACACACTTCTTCAGTGGGCACTTTTCATATATTTTCTAAATGTAACTGCAGCTCTTGTTTTCCTTGTAAAAATAAATTGTTTTAAATAGTAGTGTTCACAGCGGACATCTCAAACCATTATTACCTAAAAGTCACTAGGGTTACCACAGAGCATTGCCACCTTGCAGCTATTTCCTGCTGTCCCCCTAAGTAGGAGTGTATGTTAATTAGTACAGAAACAAAACAGTAATATTTTCAGCCATGGCAGTAAACTCCTCAGATCTAAATGCTGTTGAGAACTCATAGTCAAGCTTCAAAAAGCGGGTGGGCATACAAAAACACTGAAAATGTGATAAACTCCAAAAACTAATTAAGCAAGAATAGGTTGCTATCAGTAAGGATTTAGCCCAGATGCTGATATCTGGCATGCCAGGGTGAATAGCAGAAGTCTTGGGAAATAAGAGTCAATTCTGTATATATGTCACGCTGCTGCAATGCAGATAGGTGCAAGTTCCACTAGATGGTTATAGAAAGGAAGGAGAGCTGCACCTAGACCAAGAAGGCCTGTCATGCAGCAGCGAGGTTCCACTAGGTGGCAGCAGGAAAGTCAAACAAACCAGGTCAAATCCTAGAGTGTTATGCAGTACCAAAGGAATAAGCAAACTCACAGTCAGAGACAAGCGAGGGGGTTCGTAACGGTCAGGAGCAGATAATCCAAAAGACAAAGGACGGAAACAGGTCAGGATACAAGCCAAGTCAAAACCTGGGAGTCTGCATACTAAGGGAAACCTGAGACCAGACTGAGGCTGAGAAAGTTAACCCCTGGCATGACCAGACCAGAAAAAGGGGAAGACAGGACTCAAAACCCGGTCTGGATCATGACAGTACCCTCCTCTCAAGGGGGGACCACTGGACCCCCAGGTTTCCCAGGATAACATATATGAAGCGTCCTAACCAATAGGTCAGCATGGATAGATCGTACCAGAACCCAAGATCGATCCTCAGGACCGTAACCCTTCCAGTGGACCAAATACTGAAGTGAAATGCGGACCATGCGAGAATCCACAATCCGTTCCACTTCATACTCAGTCTTGCCATCCACAGAGACAGGAGGCGGAGGGAATGGAAACCCAGCAGAGGAAGGTACAAATTACTTAAAGGGACTCTGTCACCTGAATTTGGAGGGAACAATTTTCAGCCATAGAGGCGGTGTTTTTGGGTGTTTGATTCACCCTTTCCTTACACGCTGGCTGCATGCTGGCTGCAATATTGGATTGAAGTTCATTCTCTGTCCTCCATAGTACACGCCTGCGCAAGGCAAGATTGCCTTATGCAGGCATGTACTACGGAGGACAGAGAATGAACTTCAATCCAATATTGCAGCCAGCATGCAGCCTGCGGGTAAGGAAAGGGTGAATCAAACACGCGAAAACCCCGCCTCTATGGCTGAAAATTGTTCCCTCCAAATTCAGGTGACAGAGTCCCTTTAAGAAGGGACTAATGGAACACATTGGGGATCCGAAGCGATGGAGGTAGGCGTAAGCGAAAGGCAACTGGATTGACAACCTCAATGATCTCGTAAGGATCAGTAAACCTGGGCCCTATCTTAGTAGAAGGAACTTTCAAACGAATGTTCTTGGTAGACAACCACACTTTATCTCCCACCAGGAATATAGGTCCTACAGACTAATATTTAGAATTGAGAGTCCTCAGTGGTTGATACCTTTTAATGGCTAACTGAAAAAATGGTAATAGCCATTAAAAGGTATCAACCACTGAGGACTCTCAATTCTAAATATTTTTCTATCTACTGGCTAACATGGTACCAAGATATATTTATTTCCTGGTCAAAAAGTTTATGTTTGCCCTGAGCCTACCCAATGTTCTTCTGGATCTCCCTCCACACCTCCCCCAACCATTGAACTGCCATATCAGCCCCTGGACATCCTGAATCCAGCCTGGAAAATTTGCCAAAATGGAGGTGAAAGCCGTAATTCCAAAAGAACGGAGAGGTGCCAGCGGACTGGTTAATCCGATTGTTAAATGCAAACTCAGCCACTGGCACCGAAGAACACCAATCATCCTGTTGAGACATAGCAAGTCACCACAAAATCTGTTCAAGTGACTGATTGGTCCTCTCTAGTGATGAGCGAGTGTACTCGTTGCTCGGGTTCTCCCGAGCGCGCTCGGGTGATCTCCAAGTAATTACGACTGCTCGGAGATTTAGTTTTCATCGCAGCAGCGGAATGATTTACAGCTACTACCCAGCCTGAGTACATGTGGGGGTTGCCTGGTTGCTAGGGAATCCCCACATATAATCAAGCTGGCTAGTAGCTGTAAATCATTCAGATGCAGCGATGAAAACTAATTCTCCGAGCAGTCATAAATACTCGGAGATCACGTGAGCAACGAGTATACTCGCTCATCACTAGTCCTCTCCATCTGACCATTGGTCTCGGGAAGATAGGCAGAGGAGAAGGTCAAGCAAATACCCAATTTTTTACAAAATGCCCTCCAAAATTTGGACACAAATTGTACCCCTCTATCAGAAACCACACTCAAAGGCATGCTAACAACGTGCTCAACAAACAACTTAGATAGTGTTTCTGCATTAGGCAATCCTAGCAGAGGTACAAAATGCACCTGTTTACTGAATCTGTCAACCACTACCTAGATTACAGTTTTGCCATTAGAAGGAGGGAGATCAGTGATATAATCCATGGAAAAATGAGTCCAAGGTCTATCCGGAATTGGCAATGGCACCTATTCCCCGGCCGGCTGGTTATGGGAGCTCTTAGCACGGGCACATGTATCACAAGCAGACACAAACACAGCGACATCAGAGGTCATGGAGGACCACCAAAACAGCCTAGCAATAGCTTTCTGGGTGGCTGAGATCCCCGGGTGCCCACTGAGAGCAGAATCGTGGAACTCCCGGAGAACCCTCAACTGGTACTGAACAGGGACAAAGAGTTTATTATCAGTCAAAGAAGGAGGAGCAAGAGACTGAGCCTCCCAGATTTCCCCCTCCAATTCAGAGGATACCCCAGCAACATCCATACCTTGCTGAAGAATGGAGGAAGGAGGTTCAGGGGGTGATATCGGATCAAAACTGCGAGATAAGGTATCCTGCTTGACATTCTTGGAACCAGGATGAAAGGTGATTGAAAAATGAAAATGAGAAAAAAAAAGGGACCACCTCACCTGACTAGGAGTTAACCGCTTGGCAGACTCAGTGTAAGACAGGTTCTTGTGGTCCATAATCACCGTGATCCGATAAATCGCCCCCTCCAAAAAGTGCCTCCATTCTTTAAAAGCCAATTTTATGGCCAGTAACTCCTGGTTACCAACATCATAATTCCTCTCCGCAGAAGAAAACTTCCTGGAGAAAAAGGCACATTGTCTTAAATTGGTCAAAGTAACGGGTCCCTGAGACAACACCGCCCCCACTCCCACCTCTGATGTGTCCACCTCTACAATGAATGGTTCTGACGGATCAGGCTGAACCAATACAGGAGCAGACATAAAACACTTCTTTAATGTAGAAAATGCTTCAACCACCAAGGGTGACCAGACTTTGAGATCAGCCCCCTTGCAAGTGAGATCGGTGAGTGGCTAGACCAACTGAGAAAACCCCTTGATGAATTTTCGATAATAATTGGCAAAACCCAGAAAACGCTGCAGACCCTTGAGGTCTCTGTGTTGCACCCAATCAACAATGGCCTGTACGTTCCCGGGATCCATCTGAAACCCATTGGCAGAAAGGATGATCCCCAGAAAGGAAAGCTCCTGGATGCAAAACAAACATTTCTTGGGTTTAGTGAACAGAGAGTTTCCCCATAACGTATGAAGAACAGCACATTAATGACCAATGTGGGATTCCTTGACAGGTGAGAAAACAAGGATATCATCCAGGTATACAACCATAAAGCGTCTGATAAAATCAGAAAAAACATCGTTCATGAAGTTCTGAAACACCGCGGGCACATTCGTGAGACCGAAGGGCATGACCAAATTTTCAAACAGACCCTCGGAGGTGAGAAATGCCATTTTCCACTCACCCCCTTCCCGAATGCGGATAAGGTTTTATGCTCCCCTGAGATCGAGTTTGGAAAACCACTTAGCCTTATAAAGATCTGGAATTAGTGGACCTGACACCCATAATGTGGTGGTGCACTATCTTGGGCGTCAGGTCCAAGCATTCCTACATGAACAGTTTCCTGGAATGTGGATTGGTCCTCGTGGGCCAGGTGAATGGCCACCAAGGTCTCCTGATCTGACCCCCTTAAAGTTTTATCTTTGGGGTCATCTGAAGGCAATTGTCCATGCTGTGAAGATACGAGATGTGTAGCATCTGAAACAACTGATACTGAAAGCCTGTGCTAGCATTTCTTTAATGATAGCAATATCAGTGTGTCAAGAGTGGGAGAAGAGGGTTGCATTGACTATCCAACACAATGGGTAGCACTTTGAACACATTTTATAAGTGATCAAGAACTTATAAATAACTCATGAAAGAATAAAATTACATTAAAACCAAGCACACCATTGTTTTTCTTGTGGAATTCTCAATAAGTTTGATGTGTCACATGAGCCTCTTCCCATTGGAAAAAAATTATGTTGGATCCAAAATGGCCAACTTTAAAATGGCAACCATGGTCACCACCCATCTTGAAAACTTTTCCCCCTCCCATATACTAATGTGCCACAAACAGGAAATTGATATCACCAACCATTCCCATTTTATTTAGGTGTATCCATATAAATGGGCCACCCTGTATAGTGATAGCTAGGGAGAGAAACTCATTAAAACACCCTTTGAAGCAGAGGACACCTGCAGTGCCCAGGTATATAAACAGGATATCTATTGTGGGAAACAGCTACACAGACTAGGATTTTCAGATTCAATAGGCAAAGAACTAGGAAGTCTAACAATGTTAGATGTAACCCTTGTTCCTTTCAGAGGAAACAGGACATCTGCAACTGGTCGGTTCAGTGCCAGTGGTTAGATAGGAATATTGGGGTTCGTATAGACCCGATATCTATGAGAAATAGATTTACAGTGTCATAGCGCGGGGACGGACATGACGCACTCACATCAATGTAGGGCCTCTAGAATCCCCCAATTGAATAATGGCTTAATAGATGGTGTGAATCGAGTCATCTTTGATTTCTATGTTATAAAATCGTAATAGGACAGATGACGGTAATATCTTCCTCTTGTGTCCCTCAGGGATATAAATATCCTGAAAGTTGGGGATCTTAGATTTTTGCGAAACTGAAGCCACATCCCATTACCAGCCCTGTTATGAGTCATCAGAGTGGAGGTAATTTGTGTTAATAAAAGGCCAATGCCCAATTTTGTCAAAACTTAGGAAGACTTAGCTTGCTGTGAAAGTTCTGTCCATTTTCCAATCAGATTGCTTCTGTCCGCTAAGCTTTGAGCCATCTCTGTGACCAGTGTTTAGTGAGTTTCTTTTGTTAATCTTTTTTATTTTATGTAATTGTGTATGCTGCATTGTTTTGTTCCCTTTGAAAAATCTTTTGTATATTTTTCTTACATACTGCCTTTCTTTCTTGAATAAATATAAAATGTAATAGTTCTGTTCTTTTTGTTCTATAAACCACACTCCTGAAAGCCATACGCTACCTGAAACAGGTGTCCAATCGACCTGTATAAATGATTGGTGGTGGCAGCTAATCTCTTTCTTGGGTTACTGTGGAGCTGGCAGTGACCTTTCCGAGGTATATAAAATCATGGCCAAAAGTGTTGACACCCTTAAAATTGTTTCAGAAAATGAAGTGTTTGGATTACTAATGAGCGAAAGTGCTGAAGTGCTAACTGAGTGTCTTCAGCGTGCTTGAAAAATATGTTTGAGTCTCCACAACTGCATGTCATGCAGCTGTTCAATAGCCGAAACACATGCTGGGATGTTGGCAGATATGCAACAGATACAGACTTATTTGTATGCAGGAGGAGTTTACACTTTTCTGACAGTAGATGGCGATGTTGTTACTATTATATGCTTAACTGAATGTAATGCATATACTTATTGTACTTTGGATTCACTTCCTCTCTGGCAAAAAGGTCTTTTTAGACTTCCTGTTATGCTGTACTGAGAAGCTGATGCATGTACCTCATGTTCTGTGTAGATAAAAGTTTAATTACCCCATATAATCTACTCTGACAGGTTTCTTCTATGACCAAACTATGCAACAAGGGATTCCCTGTTTGTTAGGCAATTCCTGCATGTGTTGTAGCTGTCTAACAGACACGGGACATACATCTACAGGGACTCGAACATATTTTTGAAGCATGCCGAAGAAAGTCAGTTAGCACTCGAGCATACCCAGATAAGACCTTATCCGCTCATGTTCACTCATCACTAATTTCTACTAGAAAATTATTGCACTTACACGTTTTGTTATACAAATGTTTATTTCCTTTGTGCGTATTTGGAACCACACAAAAAAATAGAAAAAAAGGCAAATTTACCACAGTACTCAAAAAATGGGCTGTATAAAATTGTTGGCACCCTCAACTTAATATTTGCTTGCACACCTTTTGGAATAAATAACTGCAATCAATCAAGTAGCATGGCAATCACCTGGCATAATGAACACTTCGAGTCAACCGATGCCTCCCAGTCTCAGGTTGGATAGTCGAGCTGTCAATCAACACACTGACCGCTCAGCACACCCCTGTACCAGATAGGATGGCTGAGCTGTCAAAGTACTGACAGTTCCAGCACACCCCTGTACCAGATTAGATGCCTGAGCTGTCAGTAACAGCATCCCAGACACATTGAGAGGTGGAATCATGACAGCTTCCTTCAGTGCAGAGAGGCATAAGAATTCTTTCCATGCTGGATGAGACCATACAACCTGGTTGTTCTTAGCTGCAACTGCTTATCATTTACTCCTTTTATATGTACTGGCTCTGGGCAGTTAGTCCCTTCCGGTGAAAGATTCGTCTTTCTGTGCTGATTGCTTCACCATGGTGATTGGAATAGAGTTGTTGCAGTTGTGACCTGTATTTTGCTGTAGTATGTGTGTTTATTTCCTGGTCCCTATTTCCATTTAGTTTTTTCCTCCCAGTCCCTATCCTCCTCCCTATTCTTGGTTTGTGCTTTTGTATGATAGGTTTTCTATTATCCCTGTTTTGTCTTTGTGTCTTGTTTACCTCACTTTTCTGTCCCATACCTCATGGGATGGGGGAGGAGACAGATTAGGGTTTAGCAGGAGTATAGCAAGGTCGGAGACCTGGCCCTCTTTACATTGAAGAGTACACCCAGGACATAGATAGTTGGGGTCTCAGTTAAAGGGGGCAGTTTGAGGCCCCTCTTCCTTACCGAAAACCGTCACAGCATATCAATATTTCATGCTTTGGAACCAGTTGTATATATACAATAGGCTCATTGTGTGGTCCCTAATAATTGGCTTAGTAGTACAACCAGTAGCGGCCTCCTCTGTTAGTCATCGGTCAATTGCGTAATTGTCCTGACAATAGGGGGCAGCAGAGGGATGTTCGTGACAAAAAATGTAACAGTGGGGTGGTTCAGCATCATATTTCCTGAATGTGATCTTTAAAAGCCACTTTTAATTTTTCCCTGGGTCACAATGTGTATAAAACCATCCCTGATGCTGTCTATTTTTAAACATATATAGGTTAGCATAGAAAATTCTTGATGATCAACTTATGGGTCCTGATTAGTGTTGAGCGATACCTTCCGATATCGGAAAGTATCGGTATCGGTTTGGATCGGCCGATATTCAAAAAATATCGGATATCGCCGATACCGATACCCGATCCCAATGCAAGTCAATGGGACCAAAATATCGGAATTAAAATAAACCCTTTCTTTCCTTGTAGGTTCATTCTACCTGAAGGAAAACAACTAAGAATAATGTAGGATGTATGGGGGAGGTGGCGGAGACATTAAAGGCAATGAGGATTAGTCCAATCAAATAGAATAGCATGTTTTTTGTTTTTTTTTAAAGAAGTTCGGATTGAAAAAGATATTGAGTATGTAAATTTTTTTTATTTTGTCAGATATTGATGTTTCACTATTCCACGCCCTTCCCCTTCTTTTTTTTCTTTTTTTTTTTTTTTTCTTTTCCCACACTTTCATCTTCATCATCATCAGCATCCTTGACATCAACTTCTTCACCTTATTCATCTTCTTCTTCATCTTCTACCTATTTTTTTTTTTATTACATTCTTCATATTCATTTTCTTCAACTATTATTATTCTTCCTATTCTACATATTCTTTTTATTCCACTGTTATTATTCTTCCTATTCTACTTCTTCATCATATTCTCATTTGTGACAGGCATTCCCGTAGTTGTTATCTATAAAAGTTGGAAGATTACACCTTCCGTTCTGCCAGTCACAAAAGTTACATTTGTCCGCGTTCAGTTTGGCCTGCAGCATCAGGCTTTATCCAGGGGCACCACGAGGAGGAACGGACTCACCCCCATACACTGCTTAGTCTTCTTCTGCATATAATTTAGATAATATCTTTTGCTCTGATATTAAGTCTTATGCTTAATGTTCTTCTGCTCTTTGTTCTGCAGCCTCTTGTTCTTCTGCTTCTCGGTCTTCCATGTTGTCGTCTCCAGGGTCTTCGTCTCCAGTGTCGTCATCTCCGCCGTCGTCGTCTCAGCCGTCGTCGTCTCCGCCGTCGTCGTCGTCGTCGTCATCGGGGTGGTCTTCCGGGTCGTCGTCATCGGGGTGGTCTTCCGGGTTGTCGACGTTAGGGTCTTCAACTTTGAAATGTAGCAGAAGGTACAAGAAGGCTGAGAAAATGCCAAGAACCAGCTGATGGAACTGGAACTCGGATGGCTACCCGAAGGTTCAAGAGCCTATGGAACTACCGAGGACCAGCTGACGTTACTGGAACCCGGTTACTAAGCAGGAGGTACCCGTGCTAAAAAGCACTACCAAGGACCGCCTGACGTTGGCGGAACTCGGATACCCAGAAGGAGGCACCTAAGCCAAAGGCTCTGCCCGGAACCAGATGACGTTACTGGAACCAGGATGGTGAGCAGAAGGTACAAGAGCAAAAGACACTGCCGAGAACCAGCTGACGGTACTGGAACCCGGATGGGTAGCCGAATGTCCAAGAGCCAATGGAACTACCAAGGACCAGCTGACGTTACTGGAACCCGGTTACTAAGCAGGAGGTACCCGTGCCTGAAAGCACTACCAAGGACCACCTGACATTGGTGGAACTTGGATACCCAGAAGGAGGCACCTAAGCCAAAGGCTCTGCCCGGAACCAGCTGACGGTACTGGAACCAGGATGGGGAGCAGAAGGTACAAGAGCAAAAGACACTGCCGAGAACCAGCTGACGGTGCTGGAACCAGGTGGTGGACCCGAAGGCCCACAGGAGAGGAGAGAACAGCTAGGCCGCGAGGCAGCCGCAGTTACCGAACCCCAACAGTCCTACAGGGGGAGCTGGGCCTACTGGCACTACAGAACCAGCCTTGACTACCAGTTCACGCAGCCCACATAGGAAGCTCCTAAACTGGAGGCACCCTGGAGTTGGCTAACTCGACCGCCCCACGACGGGGCAAGCATAGGCGTCTCAGTGAAGTTGACACAACCCGGAAACAGCTGACGGTGCTGAAACCAGGCTTGGCACGAGGGAGTACCTGTGACAAGAACACTGCCGAGAACCAGCTGGCGGTGCTGGAACCCGGATGCGTTGCCCCAGTGTGCAAGAGCCAATGGCACGACCGAGGACCAGCTGACGGTGCTGGAACCCGGTTACTAAGCTGTAGGTGCCCGCGCTTAAAAGCACTACCAAGGACCGCCTGGCGTTGGCGGAACTCGGATACCCAGGAGGAGGCACCTAAGCCAAAGGCTCGGCCCGGAACCAGCTGACGGTGCTGGAACCAGGTGGTGGACCCGAAGGCCCACAGGAGAGGAGAGAACAGCTAGGCCGCGAGGCAGCCGCAGTTACCGAACCCCAACAGTCCTACAGGGGGAGCTGGGCCTACTGGCACTACAGAACCAGCCTTGACTACCAGTTCACGCAGCCCACATAGGAAGCTCCTAAACTGGAGGCACCCTGGAGTTGGCTAACTCGACCGCCCCACGACGGGGCAAGCATAGGCGTCTCAGTGAAGTTGACACAACCCGGAAACAGCTGACGGTGCTGAAACCAGGCTTGGCACGAGGGAGTACCTGTGACAAGAACACTGCCGAGAACCAGCTGGCGGTGCTGGAACCCGGATGCGTTGCCCCAGTGTGCAAGAGCCAATGGCACGACCGAGGACCAGCTGACGGTGCTGGAACCCGGTTACTAAGCTGTAGGTGCCCGCGCTTAAAAGCACTACCAAGGACCGCCTGGCGTTGGCGGAACTCGGATACCCAGGAGGAGGCACCTAAGCCAAAGGCTCGGCCCGGAACCAGCTGACGGTGCTGGAACCAGGTGGTGGACCCGAAGGCCCACAGGAGAGGAGAGAACAGCTAGGCCGCGAGGCAGCCGCAGTTACCGAACCCCAACAGTCCTACAGGGGGAGCTGGGCCTACTGGCACTACAGAACCAGCCTTGACTACCAGTTCACGCAGCCCACATAGGAAGCTCCTAAACTGGAGGCACCCTGGAGTTGGCTAACTCGACCGCCCCACGACGGGGCAAGCATAGGCGTCTCAGTGAAGTTGACACAACCCGGAAACAGCTGACGGTGCTGAAACCAGGCTTGGCACGAGGGAGTACCTGTGACAAGAACACTGCCGAGAACCAGCTGGCGGTGCTGGAACCCGGATGCGTTGCCCCAGTGTGCAAGAGCCAATGGCATGACCGAGGACCAGCTGACGGTGCTGGAACCCGGTTACTAAGCTGTAGGTGCCCGCGCTTAAAAGCACTACCAAGGACCGCCTGGCGTTGGCGGAACTCGGATACCCAGGAGGAGGCACCTAAGCCAAAGGCTCGGCCCGGAACCAGCTGACGGTGCTGGAACCAGGTGGTGGACCCGAAGGCCCACAGGAGAGGAGAGAACAGCTAGGCCGCGAGGCAGCCGCAGTTACCGAACCCCAACAGTCCTACAGGGGGAGCTGGGCCTACTGGCACTACAGAACCAGCCTTGACTACCAGTTCACGCAGCCCACATAGGAAGCTCCTAAACTGGAGGCACCCTGGAGTTGGCTAACTCGACCGCCCCACGACGGGGCAAGCATAGGCGTCTCAGTGAAGTTGACACAACCCGGAAACAGCTGACGGTGCTGAAACCAGGCTTGGCACGAGGGAGTACCTGTGACAAGAACACTGCCGAGAACCAGCTGGCGGTGCTGGAACCCGGATGCGTTGCCCCAGTGTGCAAGAGCCAATGGCACGACCGAGGACCAGCTGACGGTGCTGGAACCCGGTTACTAAGCTGTAGGTGCCCGCGCTTAAAAGCACTACCAAGGACCGCCTGGCGTTGGCGGAACTCGGATACCCAGGAGGAGGCACCTAAGCCAAAGGCTCGGCCCGGAACCAGCTGACGGTGCTGGAACCAGGTGGTGGACCCGAAGGCCCACAGGAGAGGAGAGAACAGCTAGGCCGCGAGGCAGCCGCAGTTACCGAACCCCAACAGTCCTACAGGGGGAGCTGGGCCTACTGGCACTACAGAACCAGCCTTGACTACCAGTTCACGCAGCCCACATAGGAAGCTCCTAAACTGGAGGCACCCTGGAGTTGGCTAACTCGACCGCCCCACGACGGGGCAAGCATAGGCGTCTCAGTGAAGTTGACACAACCCGGAAACAGCTGACGGTGCTGAAACCAGGCTTGGCACGAGGGAGTACCTGTGACAAGAACACTGCCGAGAACCAGCTGGCGGTGCTGGAACCCGGATGCGTTGCCCCAGTGTGCAAGAGCCAATGGCACGACCGAGGACCAGCTGACGGTGCTGGAACCCGGTTACTAAGCTGTAGGTGCCCGCGCTTAAAAGCACTACCAAGGACCGCCTGGCGTTGGCGGAACTCGGATACCCAGGAGGAGGCACCTAAGCCAAAGGCTCGGCCCGGAACCAGCTGACGGTGCTGGAACCAGGTGGTGGACCCGAAGGCCCACAGGAGAGGAGAGAACAGCTAGGCCGCGAGGCAGCCGCAGTTACCGAACCCCAACAGTCCTACAGGGGGAGCTGGGCCTACTGGCACTACAGAACCAGCCTTGACTACCAGTTCACGCAGCCCACATAGGAAGCTCCTAAACTGGAGGCACCCTGGAGTTGGCTAACTCGACCGCCCCACGACGGGGCAAGCATAGGCGTCTCAGTGAAGTTGACACAACCCGGAAACAGCTGACGGTGCTGAAACCAGGCTTGGCACGAGGGAGTACCTGTGACAAGAACACTGCCGAGAACCAGCTGGCGGTGCTGGAACCCGGATGCGTTGCCCCAGTGTGCAAGAGCCAATGGCACGACCGAGGACCAGCTGACGGTGCTGGAACCCGGTTACTAAGCTGTAGGTGCCCGCGCTTAAAAGCACTACCAAGGACCGCCTGGCGTTGGCGGAACTCGGATACCCAGGAGGAGGCACCTAAGCCAAAGGCTCGGCCCGGAACCAGCTGACGGTGCTGGAACCAGGTGGTGGACCCCAAGGCCCACAGGAGAGGAGAGAACAGCTAGGCCGCGAGGCAGCCGCAGTTACCGAACCCCAACAGTCCTACAGGGGGAGCTGGGCCTACTGGCACTACAGAACCAGCCTTGACTACCAGTTCACGCAGCCCACATAGGAAGCTCCTAAACTGGAGGCACCCTGGAGTTGGCTAACTCGACCGCCCCACGACGGGGCAAGCATAGGCGTCTCAGTGAAGTTGACACAACCCGGAAACAGCTGACGGTGCTGAAACCAGGCTTGGCACGAGGGAGTACCTGTGACAAGAACACTGCCGAGAATCAGCTGGCGGTGCTGGAACCCGGATGCGTTGCCCCAGTGTGCAAGAGCCAATGGCACGACCGAGGACCAGCTGACGGTGCTGGAACCCGGTTACTAAGCTGTAGGTGCCCGCGCTTAAAAGCACTACCAAGGACCGCCTGGCGTTGGCGGAACTCGGATACCCAGGAGGAGGCACCTAAGCCAAAGGCTCGGCCCGGAACCAGCTGACGGTGCTGGAACCAGGTGGTGGACCCGAAGGCCCACAGGAGAGGAGAGAACAGCTAGGCCGCGAGGCAGCCGCAGTTACCGAACCCCAACAGTCCTACAGGGGGAGCTGGGCCTACTGGCACTACAGAACCAGCCTTGACTACCAGTTCACGCAGCCCACATAGGAAGCTCCTAAACTGGAGGCACCCTGGAGTTGGCTAACTCGACCGCCCCACGACGGGGCAAGCATAGGCGTCTCAGTGAAGTTGACACAACCCGGAAACAGCTGACGGTGCTGAAACCAGGCTTGGCACGAGGGAGTACCTGTGACAAGAACACTGCCGAGAACCAGCTGGCGGTGCTGGAACCCGGATGCGTTGCCCCAGTGTGCAAGAGCCAATGGCACGACCGAGGACCAGCTGACGGTGCTGGAACCCGGTTACTAAGCTGTAGGTGCCCGCGCTTAAAAGCACTACCAAGGACCGCCTGGCGTTGGCGGAACTCGGATACCCAGGAGGAGGCACCTAAGCCAAAGGCTCGGCCCGGAACCAGCTGACGGTGCTGGAACCAGGTGGTGGACCCCAAGGCCCACAGGAGAGGAGAGAACAGCTAGGCCGCGAGGCAGCCGCAGTTACCGAACCCCAACAGTCCTACAGGGGGAGCTGGGCCTACTGGCACTACAGAACCAGCCTTGACTACCAGTTCACGCAGCCCACATAGGAAGCTCCTAAACTGGAGGCACCCTGGAGTTGGCTAACTCGACCGCCCCACGACGGGGCAAGCATAGGCGTCTCAGTGAAGTTGACACAACCCGGAAACAGCTGACGGTGCTGAAACCAGGCTTGGCACGAGGGAGTACCTGTGACAAGAACACTGCCGAGAACCAGCTGGCGGTGCTGGAACCCGGATGCGTTGCCCCAGTGTGCAAGAGCCAATGGCACGACCGAGGACCAGCTGACGGTGCTGGAACCCGGTTACTAAGCTGTAGGTGCCCGCGCTTAAAAGCACTACCAAGGACCGCCTGGCGTTGGCGGAACTCGGATACCCAGGAGGAGGCACCTAAGCCAAAGGCTCGGCCCGGAACCAGCTGACGGTGCTGGAACCAGGTGGTGGACCCCAAGGCCCACAGGAGAGGAGAGAACAGCTAGGCCGCGAGGCAGCCGCAGTTACCGAACCCCAACAGTCCTACAGGGGGAGCTGGGCCTACTGGCACTACAGAACCAGCCTTGACTACCAGTTCACGCAGCCCACATAGGAAGCTCCTAAACTGGAGGCACCCTGGAGTTGGCTAACTCGACCGCCCCACGACGGGGCAAGCATAGGCGTCTCAGTGAAGTTGACACAACCCGGAAACAGCTGACGGTGCTGAAACCAGGCTTGGCACGAGGGAGTACCTGTGACAAGAACACTGCCGAGAACCAGCTGGCGGTGCTGGAACCCGGATGCGTTGCCCCAGTGTGCAAGAGCCAATGGCACGACCGAGGACCAGCTGACGGTGCTGGAACCCGGTTACTAAGCTGTAGGTGCCCGCGCTTAAAAGCACTACCAAGGACCGCCTGGCGTTGGCGGAACTCGGATACCCAGGAGGAGGCACCTAAGCCAAAGGCTCGGCCCGGAACCAGCTGACGGTGCTGGAACCAGGTGGTGGACCCCAAGGCCCACAGGAGAGGAGAGAACAGCTAGGCCGCGAGGCAGCCGCAGTTACCGAACCCCAACAGTCCTACAGGGGGAGCTGGGCCTACTGGCACTACAGAACCAGCCTTGACTACCAGTTCACGCAGCCCACATAGGAAGCTCCTAAACTGGAGGCACCCTGGAGTTGGCTAACTCGACCGCCCCACGACGGGGCAAGCATAGGCGTCTCAGTGAAGTTGACACAACCCGGAAACAGCTGACGGTGCTGAAACCAGGCTTGGCACGAGGGAGTACCTGTGACAAGAACACTGCCGAGAACCAGCTGGCGGTGCTGGAACCCGGATGCGTTGCCCCAGTGTGCAAGAGCCAATGGCACGACCGAGGACCAGCTGACGGTGCTGGAACCCGGTTACTAAGCTGTAGGTGCCCGCGCTTAAAAGCACTACCAAGGACCGCCTGGCGTTGGCGGAACTCGGATACCCAGGAGGAGGCACCTAAGCCAAAGGCTCGGCCCGGAACCAGCTGACGGTGCTGGAACCAGGTGGTGGACCCGAAGGCCCACAGGAGAGGAGAGAACAGCTAGGCTGCGAGGCAGCCGCAGTTACCGAACCCCAACAGTCCTACAGGGGGAGCTGGGCCTACTGGCACTACAGAACCAGCCTTGACTACCAGTTCACGCAGCCCACATAGGAAGCTCCTAAACTGGAGGCACCCTGGAGTTGGCTAACTCGACCGCCCCACGACGGGGCAAGCATAGGCGTCTCAGTGAAGTTGACACAACCCGGAAACAGCTGACGGTGCTGAAACCAGGCTTGGCACGAGGGAGTACCTGTGACAAGAACACTGCCGAGAACCAGCTGGCGGTGCTGGAACCCGGATGCGTTGCCCCAGTGTGCAAGAGCCAATGGCACGACCGAGGACCAGCTGACGGTGCTGGAACCCGGTTACTAAGCTGTAGCTGCCCGCGCTTAAAAGCACTACCAAGGACCGCCTGGCGTTGGCGGAACTCGGATACCCAGGAGGAGGCACCTAAGCCAAAGGCTCGGCCCGGAACCAGCTGACGGTGCTGGAACCAGGTGGTGGACCCCAAGGCCCACAGGAGAGGAGAGAACAGCTAGGCCGCGAGGCAGCCGCAGTTACCGAACCCCAACAGTCCTACAGGGGGAGCTGGGCCTACTGGCACTACAGAACCAGCCTTGACTACCAGTTCACGCAGCCCACATAGGAAGCTCCTAAACTGGAGGCACCCTGGAGTTGGCTAACTCGACCGCCCCACGACGGGGCAAGCATAGGCGTCTCAGTGAAGTTGACACAACCCGGAAACAGCTGACGGTGCTGAAACCAGGCTTGGCACGAGGGAGTACCTGTGACAAGAACACTGCCGAGAACCAGCTGGCGGTGCTGGAACCCGGATGCGTTGCCCCAGTGTGCAAGAGCCAATGGCACGACCGAGGACCAGCTGACGGTGCTGGAACCCGGTTACTAAGCTGTAGGTGCCCGCGCTTAAAAGCACTACCAAGGACCGCCTGGCGTTGGCGGAACTCGGATACCCAGGAGGAGGCACCTAAGCCAAAGGCTCGGCCCGGAACCAGCTGACGGTGCTGGAACCAGGTGGTGGACCCCAAGGCCCACAGGAGAGGAGAGAACAGCTAGGCCGCGAGGCAGCCGCAGTTACCGAACCCCAACAGTCCTACAGGGGGAGCTGGGCCTACTGGCACTACAGAACCAGCCTTGACTACCAGTTCACGCAGCCCACATAGGAAGCTCCTAAACTGGAGGCACCCTGGAGTTGGCTAACTCGACCGCCCCACGACGGGGCAAGCATAGGCGTCTCAGTGAAGTTGACACAACCCGGAAACAGCTGACGGTGCTGAAACCAGGCTTGGCACGAGGGAGTACCTGTGACAAGAACACTGCCGAGAACCAGCTGGCGGTGCTGGAACCCGGATGCGTTGCCTTGCCTATTAAAGATTGTCTTCCTAGAGCCCCAACTAGCGGTGTTGGAGCAAAGGGTAAGCAGGGGGAGATGAGTGTAGGCCGAAGCCTGCACTGGAGGCAGCTTTGTGTCTGCGTTGCGTTTGCAGGACACTTTGCCGGCTACACACTGGGGGAACAGCTGGCGTTGCTGAACCCCACTAACACAATGGCGTGTGTTTTTATCTGTGCAGCTAGCACTTGCGGGCAAAAACTTGCGATGTTAGAGCCCGTGTTGAAGCAGGAGGAGGAGGAGAGGAGCAGAGTGTAGGCCGAAGCCTAGTTGAACCAATTTCAAAGGAAACCTTTAACCCCCCCCTCAGGTGTTACAAAGTACAAGAGACACACCTTGTGCAGTATTAATGCTGCACAAGTGAAAGGTTGCTCTATTAATTTGTCTACTTGCACACGCTGAATGAAAGACATACACAATTTACCCCATTCTACAGTCAAACTGTAGTGGATGCGTGACTTGGTTTTTTGATGAGACGCAGCACAGGTGTCCAAAATAACGCCTTGGTGCTTGGCGCAGCTTCCTGAGCGTTGTTATTTGCTGTACAGGAGTCTGCGCTCTTGTGTTATCCCTTGGCAATGCCCTGTTAGCGCTGCCCATCTTATGACCTCATTTCATGTTGGCCGGTGCGGTTAACGATGGCCATAAATCCCAGACCCACAGTGTCTTTTCATAAAGCCACACTGCGGTGCTGGGATTCGTGGCCTTGAGCAGTAAATATTTTGGCCGCTCACACACGTCCTTACACCTGCTTCAGACTGGGCGGCCTCTGCTGATCCCTTCTCGCATGCCGCGGCCATGAGGCTGCACAGTCTGAAGAAGGCGGAAGGAGATGAGTTAAGACAGGCGAAGATATGCACTGCTCGTGCCCATCAATCACACCCTCGCAGTCAAAATAATTAAGACAACGAGGAGCATTTTATTCAGGCAGGGCGGACGAACAGGCGCAAGTAGCCAACCAATGATGTCAGAAGACGGGAAGCGCTACCAAGGGGGGTGCTGCGTATCATTAGAAAGGAAAGTCACACCTCAGGGACAGTGGAATGGTCTCAAAGAGACACATTTTGTACGTGTTGAGTTCCACGTGGGCAAGGAGAAAACGTCAGCCACCTTGTACAAATGCAGCAGTACTGCTGTACAAGGTGGCTGTTATACATAGAAACACCTGGGGGTGGTGGCCAGGCTCCCTTCAATTTCAGTTCATGTGCCTGCGTGGCGTTTGCAGGTCACGTTGCAAGCTGCACAGCAGGGGAACAGCTGGCGGTGCTGAACCCCACTAACACATTGGCTGGTGTTTTTCTCTGTGCAGCTAGCATGTCCGGGCAGAAACTGGCGTTGTTTGAGCCCAGGGTCAGCAGGAGGAGGAGAGGAGCAAAGTGTAGGCCGAAGCCTGCACTGGTGGCAGCTTTTGTTCTGTTGTGCCAGCGTGGCTTGTGCTGGACACGTTGCCGACTACACAGCAGGGGAACAGCTGGCGGTGCTGAACCCCACTAACACATTGGCTGGTGTTTTTCTCTGTGCAGCTAGCATTTCCGGGCAAAAACTAGCGGTGTTTGAGCCCAGGGTCAGCAGGAGGAGGAGAGGAGCAGAGTGTTGGCCAAAGCCTAGTTGAACCAATTTCAAAGGTTACCTTTAACCCCCCCCTCAGGTGTTGCAAGGTACAAGAGCCACACCTTGAACAGCATTATTGATGCACAAGTCAAAGGTTGCTCTATTTAATTTTGCTCCTTGCACACGCTGAATTAAACACGTACACTATTTAGCCCATTATACTGTCAAACAGTAGTGGAGGCGTGACTACTAGTCTTTTTAAGGAGACGCAGCACAGGTGTACAAATTTACACCTAGGTGCTGTGCGCAGATTCCTTACCGTTGTTATTTGCAGTACAGGAAACTGCGCTCTTGTGTTATCCCTTGGCAATACCCTGTTAGTGCAGGCCGTCTCATGACCTCATTTCATGTTGGCCGGTGCGGTTAACGATGGCCATAAATCCCAGACCCACAGTGGCTTTTCCTAAAGTCACACTGCGGTGCTGGGATTCGTGGCCTTGTGCAGTAAATATGTTCGCCACTCACACATGTCCTTACACCTGCTTCAGACTGGGCGGCCTCAGCTGATCCCTTATCGCATGCCGCGGCCATGAGGCCGCACAGTCAGAAGAAGGCGGAAGGAGGGGAGTGAAAACAGGGGAACATATGCACTGCTCGTGCCCATCAATCACACCCTCGCAGTCAAAATATATGAGACAACGGGGGGCGTTGTGTCGGGCAGGGGGGACGCACAGGCACAGCCAGCCAACCAATGATGTCAGGAGACGGGCAGCGCTAACAATGGGGGTGCTGCGTGTCATTAAAAAGGAAAGTCACACCTCAGGGACATTGTAATGGTCTGTAATGAGACACATTTTGTACTTGTTGAGTTCCACGTGTGCAAGGAGAAAAAGTCAGCCACCTTGTACAAATGCAGCAGTACTGCTGTACAAGGTGGCTGTTATACATAGAAACACCTGGGGGGGTGGGGGGCAGGCTCCCTTCAATTTCAGTTCATGTGCCTGCGTGGCGTTTGCAGGTCACGTTGCAAGCTACACAGCAGGGGAACAGCTGGCGTTGCTGAACCCCACTGACACATTGACTGGTGTTTTTCTCTGTGCAGATTGCATGTCCGGGCAAAAACTAGCGGTGTTAGAGCCCAGGGTCAGCAGGAGGAGGAGGAGAGGAGCAAAGCGTAGGCCGAAGCCTGCACTGGTGGCAGCTTTTGGTCGGTTGTGCCAGCGTGGCTTGTGCTGGACACGATGCCGGCTACACAGCGGGGGAACAGCTGGCGGTGCTGAACCCCACTAACACATTGGCTGGTGTTTTTCTCTGTGCAGCTAGCATGTCCGGGCAGAAACTGGCGTTGTTTGAGCCCAGGGTCAGCAGGAGGAGGAGAGGAGCAAAGTGTAGGCCGAAGCCTGCACTGGTGGCAGCTTTTGTTCTGTTGTGCCAGCGTGGCTTGTGCTGGACACGTTGCCGACTACACAGCAGGGGAACAGCTGGCGGTGCTGAACCCCACTAACACATTGGCTGGTGTTTTTCTCTGTGCAGCTAGCATTTCCGGGCAAAAACTAGCGGTGTTTGAGCCCAGGGTCAGCAGGAGGAGTAGAGGAGCAGAGTGTTGGCCAAAGCCTAGTTGAACCAATTTCAAAGGTTACCTTTAACCCCCCCCTCAGGTGTTGCAAGGTACAAGAGCCACACCTTGAACAGCATTAATGATGCACAAGTCAAAGGTTGCTCTATTTAATTTTGCTCCTTGCACACGCTGAATTAAACACGTACACTATTTAGCCCATTATACTGTCAAACAGTTGTGGAGGCGTGACTTGTCTTTTTAACGAGACGCAGCACAGGTGTCAAAATTTGCACCTAGGTACTGGGCGCAGATTCCTGAGCGTTGTTATTTGCTGTACAGGAGTCTGCGCTCTTGTGTTATCCCTTGGCAATACCCTGTTAGTGCAGGCCGTCTCATGACCTCATTTCATGTTGGCCGGTGCGGTTAACGATGGCCATAAATCCCAGACCCACAGTGGCTTTTCCTAAAGTCACACTGCGGTGCTGGGATTCGTGGCCTTGTGCAGTAAATATGTTCGCCGCTCACACATGTCCTTACACCTGCTTCAGACTGGGCGGCCTCAGCTGATCCCTTATCGCATGCCGCGGCCATGAGGCCGCACAGTCAGAAGAAGGCGGAAGGAGGGGAGTGAAAACAGGGGAACATATGCACTGCTCGTGCCCATCAATCACACCCTCGCAGTCAAAATATATGAGACAACGGGGGCGTTGTGTCGGGCAGGGGGGACGCACAGGCACAGCCAGCCAACCAATGATGTCAGGAGACGGGCAGCGCTAACAATGGGGGTGCTGCGTGTCATTAAAAAGGAAAGTCACACCTCAGGGACATTGTAATGGTCTGTAATGAGACACATTTTGTACTTGTTGAGTTCCACGTGTGCAAGGAGAAAAAGTCAGCCACCTTGTACAAATGCAGCAGTACTGCTGTACAAGGTGGCTGTTATACATAGAAACACCTGGGGGGGTGGGGGGCAGGCTCCCTTCAATTTCAGTTCATGTGCCTGCGTGGCGTTTGCAGGTCACGTTGCAAGCTACACAGCAGGGGAACAGCTGGCGTTGCTGAACCCCACTGACACATTGACTGGTGTTTTTCTCTGTGCAGATTGCATGTCCGGGCAAAAACTAGCGGTGTTAGAGCCCAGGGTCAGCAGGAGGAGGAGGAGAGGAGCAAAGCGTAGGCCGAAGCCTGCACTGGTGGCAGCTTTTGGTCGGTTGTGCCAGCGTGGCTTGTGCTGGACACGATGCCGGCTACACAGCGGGGGAACAGCTGGCGGTGCTGAACCCCACTAACACATTGGCTGGTGTTTTTCTCTGTGCAGCTAGCATGTCCGGGCAGAAACTGGCGTTGTTTGAGCCCAGGGTCAGCAGGAGGAGGAGAGGAGCAAAGTGTAGGCCGAAGCCTGCACTGGTGGCAGCTTTTGTTCTGTTGTGCCAGCGTGGCTTGTGCTGGACACGTTGCCGACTACACAGCAGGGGAACAGCTGGCGGTGCTGAACCCCACTAACACATTGGCTGGTGTTTTTCTCTGTGCAGCTAGCATTTCCGGGCAAAAACTAGCGGTGTTTGAGCCCAGGGTCAGCAGGAGGAGTAGAGGAGCAGAGTGTTGGCCAAAGCCTAGTTGAACCAATTTCAAAGGTTACCTTTAACCCCCCCCTCAGGTGTTGCAAGGTACAAGAGCCACACCTTGAACAGCATTAATGATGCACAAGTCAAAGGTTGCTCTATTTAATTTTGCTCCTTGCACACGCTGAATTAAACACGTACACTATTTAGCCCATTATACTGTCAAACAGTTGTGGAGGCGTGACTTGTCTTTTTAACGAGACGCAGCACAGGTGTCAAAATTTGCACCTAGGTACTGGGCGCAGATTCCTGAGCGTTGTTATTTGCTGTACAGGAGTCTGCGCTCTTGTGTTATCCCTTGGCAATACCCTGTTAGTGCAGGCCGTCTCATGACCTCATTTCATGTTGGCCGGTGCGGTTAACGATGGCCATAAATCCCAGACCCACAGTGGCTTTTCCTAAAGTCACACTGCGGTGCTGGGATTCGTGGCCTTGTGCAGTAAATATGTTCGCCGCTCACACATGTCCTTACACCTGCTTCAGACTGGGCGGCCTCAGCTGATCCCTTATCGCATGCCGCGGCCATGAGGCCGCACAGTCAGAAGAAGGCGGAAGGAGGGGAGTGAAAACAGGGGAACATATGCACTGCTCGTGCCCATCAATCACACCCTCGCAGTCAAAATATATGAGACAACGGGGGGCGTTGTGTCGGGCAGGGGGGACGCACAGGCACAGCCAGCCAACCAATGATGTCAGGAGACGGGCAGCGCTAACAATGGGGGTGCTGCGTGTCATTAAAAAGGAAAGTCACACCTCAGGGACATTGTAATGGTCTGTAATGAGACACATTTTGTACTTGTTGAGTTCCACGTGTGCAAGGAGAAAAAGTCAGCCACCTTGTACAAATGCAGCAGTACTGCTGTACAAGGTGGCTGTTATACATAGAAACACCTGGGGGGGTGGGGGGCAGGCTCCCTTCAATTTCAGTTCATGTGCCTGCGTGGCGTTTGCAGGTCACGTTGCAAGCTACACAGCAGGGAACAGCTGGCGTTGCTGAACCCCACTGACACATTGACTGGTGTTTTTCTCTGTGCAGATTGCATGTCCGGGCAAAAACTAGCGGTGTTAGAGCCCAGGGTCAGCAGGAGGAGGAGGAGAGGAGCAAAGTGTAGGCCGAAGCCTGCACTGGTGGCAGCTTTTGGTCGGTTGTGCCAGCGTGGCTTGTGCTGGACACGATGCCGGCTACACAGCGGGGGAACAGCTGGCGGTGCTGAACCCCACTAACACATTGGCTGGTGTTTTTCTCTGTGCAGCTAGCATGTCCGGGCAGAAACTGGCGTTGTTTGAGCCCAGGGTCAGCAGGAGGAGGAGAGGAGCAAAGTGTAGGCCGAAGCCTGCACTGGTGGCAGCTTTTGTTCTGTTGTGCCAGCGTGGCTTGTGCTGGACACGTTGCCGACTAGTCTACACAGCAGGGGAACAGCTGGCGGTGCTGAACCCCACTAACACATTGGCTGGTGTTTTCTCTGTGCAGCTAGCATTTCCGGGCAAAAAATAGCGGTGTTTGAGCCCAGGGTCAGCAGGAGGAGGAGAGGAGCAGAGTGTAGGCCGAAGCCTAGTTGAACCAATTTCAAAGGTTACCTTTAACCCCCCCCTCAGGTGTTGCAAGGTACAAGAGCCACACCTTGAACAGCATTAATGATGCACAAGTCAAAGGTTGCTCTATTTAATTTTGCTCCTTGCACACGCTGAATTAAACACGTACACTATTTAGCCCATTATACTGTCAAACAGTTGTGGAGGCGTGACTTGTCTTTTTAACGAGACGCAGCACAGGTGTCAAAATTTGCACCTAGGTACTGGGCGCAGATTCCTGAGCGTTGTTATTTGCTGTACAGGAGTCTGCGCTATTGTGATCCCTTGGCCATGCGCTGTGAGCGCTTCCTGTCTTCTGACCTCATTTCATGTCGGCCGTTGCGGTTAGCGATGGACATGAATCCCAGACCCACAGTGTGTTTTTAAAAATCACACTGCGGTGCTGGGATTCGTGCCCTGGTGCACTAAATATGTTTGCCGCTCACACATGTCCTTACACCTGCTTCAGACTGGGCGGCCTCATCTGATCCCTTATCGCCTGCCGCGGCCATGAGGACACCCAGTCTGAAGAAGGCGGAAGGAGATGAGTGAACACAGGCAAACATATGCACTGCACATGCCCATCAATCACACCCTCGCTGTCCAAAAAAATAAGACACCGAGGGCCGTTGTTTCGAGCAGGGGAGATGCACAGGCGCAGCCAGCTAACCAATGATGTCAAAAGACGGGCAGCGCTAACAAGGGTGGTGCTGCGTGTCATTACAAAGGAAAGTCACACCTCAGGGACATTGTAATGGTCTCTAATGAGACACATTTTGTACGTGTTGAGTTCCACGTGGGCAAGGAGAAAAAGTCAGCCACCTCGTACAAATGCAGCAGTACTGCTGTACAAGGTGGCTGATATACATAGAAACACCTGTGGGTGGGGGGCAGGCTCCCTTCAATTTCAGTTCATGTGCCTGCGTGGCGTTTGCAGGTCACGTTGCAAGCTACACAGCAGGGGAACAGCTGGCGTTGCTGAACCCCACTGACACATTGACTGGTGTTTTTCTCTGTGCAGATTGCATGTCCGGGCAAAAACTAGCGGTGTTAGAGCCCAGGGTCAGCAGGAGGAGGAGGAGAGGAGCAAAGTGTAGGCCGAAGCCTGCACTGGTGGCAGCTTTTGGTCGGTTGTGCCAGCGTGGCTTGTGCTGGACACGATGCCGGCTACACAGCGGGGGAACAGCAGGCGGTGCTGAACCCCACTAACACATTGGCTGGTGTTTTTCTCTGTGCAGCTAGCATGTCCGGGCAGAAACTGGCGTTGTTTGAGCCCAGGGTCAGCAGGAGGAGGAGAGGAGCAAAGTGTAGGCCGAAGCCTGCACTGGTGGCAGCTTTTGGTCGGTTGTGCCAGCGTGGCTTGTGCTGGACACGTTGCCGACTACACAGCAGGGGAACAGCTGGCGGTGCTGAACCCCACTAACACATTGGCTGGTGTTTTTCTCTGTGCAGCTAGCATTTCCGGGCAAAAACTAGCGGTGTTTGAGCCCAGGGTCAGCAGGAGGAGTAGAGGAGCAGAGTGTAGGCCGAAGCCTAGTTGAACCAATTTCAAAGGTTACCTTTAACCCCCCCCTCAGGTGTTGCAAGGTACAAGAGCCACACCTTGTGCAGCATTAATGCTGCACAAGTAAAAGGTTGCTCTATTTGTTTTGCTCCTTGCACACGCTGACTAAAACACGTACACTATTTAGCCCATTATACTGTCAAACAGTTGTGGAGGCGTGACTTGTCTTTTTAACGAGACGCAGCACAGGTGTCAAAATTTGCACCTAGGTACTGGGCGCAGATTCCTGAGCGTTGTTATTTGCTGTACAGGAGTCTGCGCTATTGTGATCCCTTGGCCATGCGCTGTGAGCGCTTCCTGTCTTCTGACCTCATTTCATGTCGGCCGTTGCGGTTAGCGATGGACATGAATCCCAGACCCACAGTGTGTTTTCAAAAAATCACACTGCGTGGCTGGGATTCGTGGCCTTGTGCAGTAAATAGGTTTGCCGCTTACACATGTCCTTACACCTGCTCCAGACTGGGCGGCCTCAGCTGATCCCTTATCGCCTACCACGGCCAGGAGGCCGCACAGTCTGAAGAAGGCGGAAGGAGATGAGTTAAGACAGGCGAACATATGCACTGCTCGTGCCCATAAACCACACCCTCGCTGACAAAATAAATATGACAACGAGGGGCGTTGTTTCTAGCAGGGCGGATGCACAGGCGCAGCCAGCTAACCATGATGACAAAAGACGGGAAACGCTACCAAGGGGGGTGCTGCGTATCATTACAAAGGAAAGTCACACCTCAGGGACAGTGGAATGGTCTCAATGAGACACATTTTGTACGTGTTGAGTTCCACGTGGGCAAGGAGAAAAAGTCAGCCACCTTGTACAAATGCAGCAGTACTGCTGTACTAGGTGGCTGTTATACATAGAAACACCTGGGGGGGTGGGGCCAGGTTCCCTTTTAATTTCAGTTCCTGTGCCTGCATGGCGTTTGCAGGTCACGTTGCCGGCTACACAGCAGGGGAACAGCTGGCGTTGCTGAACCCCACTAACACATTGGCTGGTGTTTTTCTCTGTGCAGCTAGCACTTCCGGGCAAAAACTAGCGGTGTTTGAGCCCAGGGTCAGCAGGAGGAGGAGAGGAGCAGAGTGTAGGCCGAAGCCTGCACTGGTGGCAGCTTTTGTTCTGTTGTGCCAGCGTGGCTTGTGCTGGACACGTTGCCGACTACACAGCAGGGGAACAGCTGGCGGTGCTGAACCCCACTGACACATCACCTAGTGTTTTTTTCTGTGTAGACAACACTTCCAGGTGGCAACTGACAGTGTTGAAACCCAGGGAATCAAAGAGGAGCAGAGTGTAGGCCGAAGCCTGCAGTGGAGCAAGTTGAAAGGGAACCTTTAACCCCCCCCCCCAGGCATTTGTTGCTGAAAGAGCCATCTTGTACAGCAGTAATACTGCACATGGAAAATGGTGGCTCCGAAAATTATGCTCCTTGCAAACGCTGAAGTACACACTCATATAATGTGTCCCCTCACACCGTCAAACCATCCCGGAAGTGGGACTTTCCTTTGTAATGTGACACAGCACAGCCGTCATTCCAACCCCCTTGGTGCCGGGCACCACCTCCTCAACGTTGTTTGGTTCTGTCACGGAGCCCGCACTGTAATGTTATCCCTTGGCCATGCACAGTTAGCGGTGCCCGTCTTCTGACATCATGTAGGTGTCAGGCTGGCAGTGCCTGTGCGTCCAAGCTGCCCGAGATCCAACCTTGCAGTGTCATCTAATGTAGTCCCACTGCGGGCCAGGGATCCATGGGCATGCGCAGTGCATATCATCGCCTCTCACTCACCTCCTTCCTGCTTCTTCAGACTGTGCGGCGTCACGGCCGTGGCATGCTATTAGGGATCAGCTGACGCCGCCTAGTCTGAAGAAGCGTGAAGAAGGGGAGTGAGAGGCTAGTATATGCACTGCGCATGGCCATGGATACCAGGCCCACTGTGGGATCACATTAGACGACACTGCGAGGTGTGATTTCGGGCAGCGTGGACGCACAGGCGCAGCCAGGACGACAACAAATGATGTCAGAGGACGGGCAG